>NC_136011.1:25289970-25521913 GCF_048128805.1 Centroberyx gerrardi
TGGTGAAGCTGAACGGAGGCCTGGGTACCAGCATGGGGTGTAAGGGCCCCAAGAGCCTGATCAGCGTCCGCAACGAGAACACCTTCCTGGACCTCACCGTGCAGCAGATAGAGGTACAGTGACCCACACCGGCCACAACCATGACAAACACCTGACTTCAGGTCTTGGGTAAAGTTTTCGTTTGCCTGTGGCCCCACTATAACTTCAATGGGGTTTTGAATGTGGTTTTGGATTGATGCCGAAAATAAGCACTGAGTTTATCACAGGCTTATGATATTCGTACGTTTTGTTATATGAGATAATCTTCACAAATCAACATTGCACTGGAAATAACTATAAATTGGTAAATCTACAATAGAATATCATTAAATTGAAAAGAGTGCGAGTACTAGATTTTAAAGGCTTCAAGGCAGACTATTCTGCGTAATAACGTGATGATTTTGTGACAAATCCACTGTAGTTCAATTTCTAACACAGCTATTTGTTGGCAACTTACTTTATTAGGGCACATAAAAGCTTCAAAAACTAGAAGGACACTCGGAGAGCGCAGACCTCCGCCAAGGTTCGTGCTATTATTGCTTGTTCGTGAGTCAGATCCGGATCCGCTCCAAAATTTAATGGGTTCTTCCTTGGCCCATGCTACATCCTTCCATGAAGTTTCATGAAAATCGGGCCAGTAGTTTTTCCGTAATCCTGCTAACAGACAAACAGACAGACAGACAAACAAACAAACAAACAAATGGCACCGAAAACATAACCTCCTTGGCGGAGGTAATAACCAATGGGATTTTATCTCACAGAACAAAACGTGAAACTGTCTTTAGCTTGTCTTAACCACAGACCTTATTTGAGGCTTTTAACCAAAGCCCCGTTCAAATCGGGACCACTTTTCATTAAAAGTCCTCACTTTAACCGACAAGGGCTCGAGTGACCAACTGTCCCTCAGAAAGCACCATGCTTCACCATTAATCATTTTGTAAGACTTTTTCAAATGGTGGGCGTCTCATTTTGGAACAAAATAAAGAATTTTGTTCATGTCAAGAGAAACATGATAATATTTCGGCTTAATGCTCTGATGAAGGCCATTAGGCTGAAATGTTGGCGTGTTTGTCTAGACAAGACCCAAAATAAATTGGTGAAATAGATATTTGTCTGTCCTGAAGATTTACCTGGAGTCTTTTGACACTTGAATTTTCATTTGACCCAAAGTCAGAGGCAAAAGTACTGTGATTTCACTTGTCTGTATATCTTTTTAAAAAGAGAGTGGACAATCTGCTGTTCTTCACCGAGAGAGTAGAAGAGTTGATAGGAAGACAGAACAGTTCAAATTACAGACACAGAGCTCTTTACCACTTCACCAAAACTAGATGTCAGTTGCCTTGGGGTGTGTGGAACAAATGAACTTGTGTATGGATCCTCATCTGAAGAGTTAGGATGGACTCATCACCAGCCAAACTTTCTGTCCGTTCTTGGGAGTTGCTGTGATCTCACAACTTGTTTGTTTATTTTTTAATAGGTTGTCATGAAACCTCTCTCTACCGCAGGCCTATGAAACCACGACTGCATAATAAGCTTTGAAATTTTCTTTTTTTTTTTTTTCAGTCTGCAAGCTTTTCTCAGAAACACAGATGATATTTTTCTCCCTTAGAACTCACATTCCTAGCGCAGATTTGGCTGCGAGATGAACGGTCAGGGTTTGGTGTTGCTTCCCAACCCAGCTGTCATGATGTCACTATGATGTCAGAGTGGGTGGGGGTGGACATAAGAGAGGGGCAGGGGTGAGGAGGTTTGAATGGAGGTCAAGACGTAACGCACCAGCTCCTCCGGCCCAGCAGGAAGTGATGCACTGTCTGGGGCGATACGAACATCTCGAGTTGATTTGTTGTAGTGGTTTTAGTTTTCTGGGAAGTTGTATGAACTCACACAATCCCACGGTAGGAGCTGAGACTTCTGTACACATAACCAGACGCAGGCGAAGCACAGGAAAAATGGGTCACGGGGTGATCCGAGGATTGAGGAAGAAAAAAAACATACCGTCACCTCGCCTCTCTTCATGAACTGAAAATTACAAGCATGTGTCTTTTCCCCTGAACTTTTTCCTCTCCCTGACACTTTATGCGTACTTTTCCTCCAGGCGCGAGTTTCTGTTGCTTCTACGTGTCTGAGGTGCCGGGGGAGAGACATGCGTTTCTGAAAATGAGCTGAGGGTCTTTTGAAAGGACTTGTGTGTGATATCTGGAGGGAGTCGTAGTGAAAGAGGATCTGTTGGTGTGCGGGTGGGCAGGGAAACAGAGACAGCAGTGTGCTGGAGGAGAGGTGTGTGTGTGTGTGTGTGTGTGTGTGTGTGTGTGTGAGGGGTGGGGGGACTGCAGTTACTCACGCATAATTGTACATTGAGATTTTTTCTTTTTCACACAATAACCATAAAATTTGGCAAAGCAAATGTACAATAGATGAAAAAAAATACAATATAATAATTTTGTTTTCCACATTATCGAGACTAACAGTCACTTGATTTGTTTATTAGTCATATGATATGTTCCCCATATAGAAAGACTAATAAACTAATGAAGTGAATTACATAATCATGCAGCCTTATGCACGACATATGAACACTTTCTGCTCTGTCCATGAAACAGACAGACCAAGTTATGATGCCTTATTGATTTCACCTATTAAATCCACTTCATTTGTGAAGGGGAGATGTAGATGAAGGGGAAGAGAAAGGTTAAAAGTTTTTATTTTTAAGCTTTGAGACCTCATTTGACATGGATTGTGCACAAGGAACTCAATATTAGGGAAGTGATTCTCATAATTTGTGCATTTGGTGTGTGTGTGCATGGGTTTGTCAGAGAGACTGTGCCAGAGCTTTGTTGTGTGTGTGTGTGTGTGTGTGTGTATGCATGCCTTGGCTGCATAGTATTTGTGTGTACGTTTCATAACAGCCTCTCGGGACGCTCCTCTCTCCCCAGCACACTGCACTCTGTGTCCAAGTCACCGCTCTCCATTTTCTCTGCAGGTCTGGTCAGATTACCTCCTGACTGAATCAGCCCATTTAGAAAGAGGGGAAAATGGATCCCATACATGTAGAGACCCCTAACCTCGTCTCCTGTGTGAGAACGGCCCTGTCAGCCACCACGCTGCCTCAGTCAGATGACCGCACATTTACTTTGGACTGCCTCCAGTTCAGTCCTGACGCCGTAAGCTCTCAGTGCGAGCAGACGTGGGATGGGCTTATTGGGATGGCGCCACCTGGCTGCGGAAGATTTAGTGCTTTCATTTGACTCGACTGTCTGGTCGATTTGTGAGTGAAGCAAGGTATAAGAGTGGCTGCCTAAGTCTTGGATGCAAGTCTTTGGTCAAGATTTCTTGAAATAATTAAGCACCGGTACAGGCTGTTTTTTTTTAAAGATCAGAGCTCCAGAAAAGCTTCTGATGTGGGTTTTTTGTTTTGTTTTTTAAGAAGTTTTAAATTTGTTTGTTTAATTGGCAATACATGTATAAAAATGCTGTTGTTTTTTTTGCTATCAACACAGGCTACAAAACCGAACATTTTCTTTATTTTGACTATTTTTCACATTTTAGAATAATGGTAAAGACATCAAAACTATGAAATAACACAAATGGAATTGTGAGTGTTAAACAAATCAAAACTATCTTATATTTTAGATTCTTTAAAGTAGCCGCCCTTTGCCTTGATGGAAAGGCAAAGGCTTTGGAAAGAAATTCATACATAGGATCAACTTCACTATTTATATTTATCTAAGAAACACATTTCAAGCATTTAAGCAGAAGCCTTTAGATCAAAATGGTTTTAAGAGAATGAAAAACATAGTACATTCAATCAGGTGTGTCCAAACTTGACTGGTAGTGTATGTTCTCTTTTTTTTTTTTTTTTTTATGTGCGACATTTGAGCCCAAAATGTCTTCATCATCAGCACACTGCTGCTTACTTTACCCAACTGTAGCCAATTTCTTAATATCAGTGAAGCCAAAAGTCAAGTGAGAGCACATTATGATAGCCAGTATATGAGATAGATGGGCAGTATTGTACAATAGCACTGGGGAAGTCAAAGATAGCGTATTATATATTACTCAACACTGGATGAAACAGTTACAGGAACTGCACTCCCTGCCTTTGCTCTTGGTTGTGTAAACCCTCTCCACACACCCAGTGTCAACACACTGTAAAGCGCATGGTATGTAATGCTTTTTTATAACTGTTTGCGATTCATTATGGTGTATGTGAGTCCTAGGAGGGGTGCATGAGCTTTTTAAAATCCTTGAACTGTTATGACGCCACACAAAAGGGTGAAGGAAAGTTATACAGCACAGTGTACCTGTGTCACACTCTTTAAGTTGAGTGAACAGTGTTTATTTTAGGAGTGGTGATTATTGAGCAACAACAGGTGAGCCAGCGACACCCAGACTTGACTCCTCTCCATCCTGGTCCCTCGGTGACCTTTCCACTCCAGCTTAGAAAAGCTCAGTCATTCCCCAGCTCATCTCTTCAACAAGTTCCTCACGTCAGCTTCTCCCCACTGAATCGTATCCTCTTTCCCATCCTCCTCCTCTTCTCACTCTAATTTTCTCTTATCTTGAAAAAAGAAATTGCTTCTATCTCCCCTTAGTTCTTCTTTTTATTTTCCTAGCACTTCATATTCAACCCAAGGCTCTTTGTAAGTTTCTCCGGATAAGAGTGTCGGATTAATACCGAAAATGTAAATAACAATATTGCACCATAACTCGCTGCCTCAAGGTCATTATTGCTTTTACAAAACCGGTACCAACGCCTGCCATTTTAATGGGAATGGTTAGCCTGAAGACAGACTTCTACAACACAACTACAAAAATGAAATGAATTGGTTTATGGAGAACTGATATCCAGGATAAAGTGAAGTTGCTGGGAAGTGGGCTTATGCAACAATTTATCACTTTTCCAGAAAGTGCCAGAAGGCACCGGTTCAAATTCCAAACAGTCTGGAAAACTCCCTGTCAAAAACTACTGTTGAGGTGCCCTTGAGCAAGGCACTGAACCGTCCGGTGCTCCAGCCGAGCTCCCAGCTGTGAGAGGGTGTAACTGTATAACTGAAGTAAGGCATTGATGGAAAAGAGCACACATGCTCAATCAACCTTCCCTGGATAAATGAAGCTTAAATAAAGTTTACTGGCATTCATATAGTTTGTTTTTAACCCTCCCTCCCCCTTCTCTCCCCCTTCTCTCCCCCTTCTCTCTCCCACAGCACCTGAACAAGACTTACAACACAGACGTGCCGCTGGTCCTCATGAACTCCTTCAACACGGATGAAGACACCAAGAAGATCCTGCAGAAATACACACACCACCGTGTCAAGATACACACCTTCAACCAGAGCAGGTAACACAACATGGCAGTGTCGCACTAAGCAAGTGTCACAGGGGATAATAGTGGGCCTGGTGCGAAGAGAGACTGGAACTGAAAGGCTTTGACTTTGGTTGCTTGTAATGTTTTTTTCAGTGTAGGAATTTAAATTTAGACTTATATTACACTCTATGTAAATCTCTCTGGATAAGGGTACCAGCCTGAAATGTACAGTAAATGCTTTGTGGAGCATTGTGTAATGATGTGCAGAGTTGAATCAGCCCATTGTACTGTCCAAGTTTTTTTTGCTAACCATCAAAACGGTCAAAAAACAACTTCCAGTCACCTGACAGTGCAGTGCGCTCTAAATACTGCGCATACCATGAACTTTTACTGACCATCTCATCCAGAGCCACCTAGAAAGTGTGCAGCATTAATTTAAATTCCTAAATTGACAATATTACAAGTAACCAGTATAGGATAGAGAGGAGTGGAAAGCTGGGTCAAAGCTTTCCACTCCTCTCTATCCTATACTGGTTACTTGTAATATTGTCAAACTCTCTATCCTTCCCTCTCCTTCACTTTGCCATATTGAAAAGGAAGGCACGTTGCCAGAGCAACAGTTTGACGACATTGAGACATCTCTGTTCTGTCATGTTTTAGAAATTAGACATTAGAGGGGAGAAAGGCAGACGCAGAGCTGCCACAGCCTTTTTCTGCACGCACACTCCCTACTAGCACTTGATATATAGACATATGAATATTGGTCCTGCTAGTAATGCGTATCAGTTCCCCCAAAAAATGTGATTTCGGCCCATTAACATAAGGTTATTTATTTTTTGAACAATTTGAAACAAAATCCAAGATTCAAGAACACCTGTGTGCTTGAGTATCAGTGATACTGCAGAGATATATCGGACATTTTTTTAAATTTTCTTTCCCATTTATCAGTATTGGATCCAAACGTCTTATATCGGTCGTGGTCTACTGACTGAACTCAGTGTCTCTCCTTATGTACCGATCTATATCTGAATATATATCCCCCGCTGTGCGTTCTGCTCCCGTCTCTGAACCCGAACTGTGAAGAACAGAGGCCGCTCCACAGGAAATGTAATATATGGAGCAAGCCGTTAATATTTAAAACCACGGTCTCGCCGACTTGTCAGTCCAATTGCACTTACTATTTCCTTTGAATTATTTAGAGCATTCGTATGTACGCTGGAGGAAGTGTAGTACAAAGCGGTTTTGGACAGTGGGGGTGGGATACATCTGGGATTCACTGTCGGCACAGAGAAAGTTGGGGATTGATTGACAATTCATAGGAGACCTGAGAGAAGTGGATGGTTCAGGTGGTGATGATAATTGTTACAAAGCAAGTTCAATTCTAGTGCAGTCCATATTATCTAATGTTCCAGTTGAGTTTTTTTTAAGTCCACAGGGCAAATCTCAATTTCACCAGCCGCTTTCACTGTTTACCAGCCAAAAAGTCCTGGTTGGTTACCTGCCAAAGTAACTGGTGGAATAGATGAACTTAGCAACAACAGCCAAATATCTAACAGCATCTGCCTGGCAGCTGATGTTAATTTCCCACCCTGTTTTCAGTTTGTTTGTGTGTCATTTTAAGGCCTCTGTCATTTACCTCCTCCAAACATTGAAAAAGAGCAAGAAATTGGAGGAATATATTAATTGTAGCTTAGCAAGTTCGTTTTAAATGCAAATCTAGCTAAATATAGCCTACGTTCTTGTATTTTGTGACAAAAACGATGAAAAACGGAGGCAATACGTTAAGTATCCTTGACAGAGACGTAAATAATCTGCAAGTAGTATGTGCTGAGCTCAGGCCTGGCTTGATTTACAAAGGCATAAAACTGCTGAAAGCCCTGCGAAGCATTCTGCTAAGCTGCCATTCTTTCTTTGCTGACTGACATTAATTTCATGTAAAAGAAAGGGCAACGAAGGAGAGAAAGGAGATATTAAAGGGATAAAGAGGGAGACAAGTAAATGAAATGAAGATACAAAAAATTTTAAAATATTCTAAGAAAGGCATGAGAATATGAGAGAAACAGCAAGTCGTGTATAGAATAGAATAGAATAGAATAAACTTTATTGTCCAGCCGAGGCAGGAAAATTGTCCTTGGTCTCACCCAGGAAGATATAAATACAAACATGTCCACAAGATAAAAAACATCACATTAACAGAACAAAGATCTCTCAACTATACAACAACAGTGCATTCATACCCACGGTGTACAGCCTACACTCCCATATTTAAGTTTACTGTAGTTTGTTGACCACATTAATTGCATTTGGGATAAAAGAACCCTTGTAGATCCTTTTCTTTGCCAGGGGTATTCTATAGCGTCGCCCTGAGGGGAGCAACTCAAACTCAGGGTGGAGGGGATGTGTCACTGATGATTGACAGGGCGTTCCTGTGTACAGCTGTGCTGTAAAGGTCATCTAATGGCTTTTGTTGGCGGGACACTATCTTCCCTGCTGTCTTAACAATCCTGTTCAGCTTGTTTCTATTTACTAAAGTCAAGTGCCCATGCCAGACAGAGATATTAAAAACAAGGTCCCCACGGGTCCTTGAAATCCTTGAAAGTTTGTGAATTTTAGAATAAAAAATCAAGGCCTTGAAAGTTTTTGAAAATAGACATAAATAGATATGGGTCATTGAAAGTGCTTGAATTTATATATTTGTGTTAGAGAAGGCAAGAGACCACATAGTCTGCCATCACTGTAACGCAGCACAGTTGAGAAGTGTTCACACATTCAAGCCTCTCTCTCTTTTTAATTGTTGTCTGTGAGCTTCTGTAAAGCCTGCTAGTTCTCATTATAAAAATTCTCAGTGTTGTAACAGTAATTAACCTTGATCCGTGTCTCAAACTATGCCATGTTGGGTCCTTGAATTTGAGGGAATTGGGCCTGGAAAGTCCTTGAAAAGTCCTTGAATTTGATGTTTAATAAGGTCTGGGAACCCTGTAAAAACAAGGATGCTCTCTATCAGGCTGACAAACACTTTTTCCAAAATGTCAAGACTGACCCCAAACCCCTTCAGTTTCCTAATTAAAAACAGTCTCTGACTAGCTTTCTTACATATAAAATCAACATTGTCTGTGAAAGTCAGTTTGTCATCTGTGTGTGTTCCCAGATACTTAAAACAGTTGACAGTTTCCACGGTGTGGTCACACAGTATCAGTGATGAGAGTGGATCTGCTTGGTTTAGAATAAGTTCCTTTGTTTTTCCAACATTAATTAACAATAAGCTGGACTTACACCACTGTTCAAACTTGGAAACCTGAGCAAAATAATCAGAGACATCATCAATCGGTATCACAATTAGCAGATGAGACCAGATTAAACTCCCAGAATCCCTTTTAATTGCTTCCCATTCACTGCATCAGAAGCAGATCTCATGGCTTACACACACTGCTGCCTTGTTGGATTCGTGCAAACACAAAGGGCACACAACTTGTCGTTAAATATTGATCAGAGCCCGGGACTGTAGTGGTAATATTTGATTGGATTAATTGAATTAGTTGAGGATTTACCTCAGAAAACACCCTAAGTAACTGCTGCTGACGAGACTACAGAGTTGGAGAGACTGCAACACTGCTCCGTGTGTGTGTGTGTGTGTGTGTGTGTGTGTGTGTGTGTGTGTGTGTGTGTGTGTGTGAGAGAGAGAGAGAGAGAGAGTCTTGCTTGCTTGCTATCAAGGGTCGGACCTTTCCCATAACTGGAATGTCACAGGTTTGATTCCTGTTTCCATCCCTGTAGTGTCACTGTATCTGATATGGCATTTTAATGGAACGCCCTGCCTGAGGATCTCAAGCTAGTCAAGTCAGTTTCTAGTCAAGTCTCTCCTCAAAACACATTTTTATGAAAAGGTTTTTTATATTCATTTTTTTTTATTTGTTTGTGTTTATTTTCTATTTCTTGTTTTTTACTTCATTGTTCTCGTTCATGTAGTTGTGTTTTTATCGATACGCCATTCTTTGTATTTTACTATTTTACTATACTTTTATTTATTTTTTGTTAAGCACTTTGAAACAGTGTTTTGAAAGGCGCTATATAAATAAAGTGTCACGGTCTGGCATCTGTGTTCTTCAGATGCCATTCTCCACCTGTCCACCAGACGCCCTCGGACTTTCCTCCCTTCTGTGCTCCTTCCCTCCACACCTGCCCTGCATCACCCTCGTTAGCCCCGTTACCTTGTTCCCTCTTCACCAGCCTGCTGTCTACCTATCAGCTCCTGGACTCATGCTGCCTTCAAACGGAACTCGTGAGCTCGTGGTTACGACATGGGAAGTCGTGTAGACGATATGCTTGGCGTTCAAGTGGTTAAGTCGTGAGAGCACAGCTGCTAGGCAACGCTGCGTCTAGAAGCCACCAAGGCTAACACTTTAGCTAGCTAGCGAGCGGGTAACGTAATGCAGGAAATGCAAAGGCATAATGACAGAGGAAAAAGATGAGGCCGTTGGGAATATCAACATTTTCCTCAGACATATCATAAAATTACTAAGAAAAACTCTATACAACTAAAATTACAATATATTAACTTACCATCCACCGAATAATGAACTTCCATGGCCTCCGCCATTTCTGAAAACATCAACAAACACGTCACAACTCGTGAACTCGGAGCTTTCAGAAAATTTCCACTTCCGAAGTCGTGAATACCACATGAGGGGGGGCGTTCATATGGACTCCTCTCGTGAACACGGTAAACACGAGCCCATTTGAAGGCACCATCATTTCCCTCCCGCCAGCTGTTCCTCATTTCCTCATTAGTCTGTGTGTATAAATAGTCTGTGTTCCCTTGGAGTGATGTCAGTTCATCTGTTTAGTTACCTGCTTTGTGTCTGTTTAGTTACCTGCTTAGTTACCTGTTCTGTTTCCTGAGTCACCTGTGTTGCTTCCTGTTGAAGTCTTCTAAGACTGTTCCTGCCAGGTTTGGACTCTTGGTTCCCATTGCCTGTCGGCCAGGTTGAGTTTTGCCTTTTGGTTTTCCTGTTTTGTACTTCGCCTCAGTTCTTCATTAAAGCTTCTTGCTTCAGAAAAGCTCTCTGCCTCGACTGTCTGCATTTGGGTCCTAATCTCTGCCTTTTGACAGTAAGTGTATTATTATTATTATTATTGTTTCAAATTCCTAAATTTATTCACTGCTTGACTGTTGTACAGTAGATCAACAGCCAGTGCTGTCCAGCCACATTTCCATGCTACATAATTGGAATAATAGACTTTTTCTATAAGCAGTAGGGTGGCCTAGTGAGTAGGTTTAGGCTCAAACCCCCATGTCAGAAAGCATCCACCCTGCTGAAGTGTCCTTGAGCAAGACACTGACTCCCTGTGTAGCTGCTCCTGACCCTAAACCTCCCTAAACCTCTAAGGTACCAATGCATCTGAATAAGCATAAAAAAATCCAGTTTATCCTTTAATAAGACGTGTTTATTTACTCGTGGAAGAATATCTGTCCCCTCCATGGCAGCGGTCGTGGATCTGGAAAAAGAAAAACTTATTGTGGAAGTAAGCGGTGTTCTCACTTGGGTCTGAGATGACGTAAAACCTGTGCAAACCTTTGAAGTCCATGAGCTCGCATCAAAACCACTCACCATCTGGAACATCTTCCTCAGAACCGTCGCTTGGAGTTAATCCTCCATTTAAAAAAGGCGTCTACACCTCCTCTGCGCCTCCTCTCACCTGACCCGGCTCATCTGTGCCGTGACTATCCCCCAACTGCCAAAACAAAGCCGACTCCCACTCAGTCCCGTTCCCCTAAAATGAGGTTTGTTAACTCGACCTGACGCGGATCCCTCTTAGAAACCCTTTGATCAGGTTAATGCACACAGCGACGATGGCTTGGACTCCTTGGCTTGTTGCCTCGCCTGCCTTCATGGAAAAACTCAAAAAGTTTGCTTGATGAGGCTGATCTTTGAAGTCCTTTGGTGATCTGAAAAGAAGAAATTGCCATGGTATTTGGCATGGTGCTTTGTGGCAAAGTTTCCATGGCTTTACGTAAGACGTGAAGCAAAAAGATTTTACACATTCTGTATTTTCTTTGTGCTGTTCATCTATTTATATGTGCAATCCCAGATTCAAAGCTCTGCAGCGGGCTGAATGAGTTCATCTCTCCTTTTTTTGGTTGCAACTTCGTCCTTATCAGTTACTTATACTGACAGAAGCAGAGAAAATTCTTCATGGAGGCTCTACAAACAAAAAATGATACTTTCATTTCACACTTTGTCACTGTCGGGTGAAAACCCTCTATCTCCAAAATGTCAACTTTTCAGGAACTAAGAAAAACAGCTTTGTTTTAGCTTGATCACAATGCATTTTTGACTTTATTCTGTAGATTTTCCTTTGGTTGCATAAGCCCAGGAGGTTGGAGAATTTTCTCAACCTCAGTTGCATGGTTTTCACAGGACAACAGCGACTTGCATGTGTGACACTTTGATGCAATTGTGTGACTACCACAAAAATGCAGGGTCATGTCATGTTTCTACAGACCAACAGCGTTCTCAAATAATTGTGATTGTTTTGTCAAAGGAAAGAAAAGCATTTGTAGTGGGTCGGCTTCATTTGGACTCCTCCTCCTCCTCCCTGCAGGTATCCCCGCGTCAACAAAGAGTCCCTCCTACCGGTGGCCACCAACATGGGCATGACCGGGCAGAACGCCGACGTCTGGTACCCTCCCGGGCACGGCGACATCTACGCCAGCTTCTACAACTCGGGCCTGCTGGACCAGCTGATAGCCCAGGGCAAGGAGTACATCTTCGTCTCCAACATCGACAACCTGGGGGCCACCGTGGATCTGCACATCCTGCACCACCTGGTCAGCCAGCCCAACGGCAAGCGCTGCGAGTTCATCATGGAGGTGACGGACAAGACGCGCGCCGACGTCAAGGTGTGTGGGGAGGAGGAAGACTGGGTTTTGATTTTTAAAGGCTGGGTGATGTTCAGATGATGAGGCTAATGCTGGTTTTAAGGTTTGTTTATGTAGAGTGATACCTGCACTGTTCCTTTACACGTGTGTGTGAAGGTCTGGCCTTGTACCGTGTGTGTCAGTATTTACTGTGTTACTATGCAAGTTGTCATAATGTCTCTGCACTGATGCCACCAAAACAAATCCAGTTATATTCATCATGCCTAAATAAAGTGATTCTTATTTTAACTGAAGTAGTCTTAGTCTAAGGACAAATTAAGGATTAATTTCTCTTTGTTGCACTCTCTAGGTGAAAATGACGAATTGGTTTGATTTGGCTTGATTTGGCACTGGAAGGCAATATTGAGCTAGAATGGCAATATTACGCAATATATCAATCAATATATAAGGCAACTGACCTAGCCTGTGAACCTTAGATTATGGATTGTGTGGTTTGCCTCCTGGCCAGTAGCACTCAAGGTGGGTGTAATGAGGTGAGACAGTGCTAGGTCAGGTGTTTTTGGGGCTTTTATGGTTTTCAGACTTACAGCCTCGTTCTGCCTCTAGAATTTTTTGACACATTTGGGTGTGTTTTAGGGGCTGGGTGGGATTTAATAATGATCACCTGTTTAGTTATGCATAAAAAATTCAGAACACATGGTGCTTGCTCTGCCTTTCCCTTTGCTGTCGCCTGCACTTTTAGTGTAGGGATAATTAAACTCCTGGACTCACTATAGCTTTGCCATTGTCTTGTGGCTTATGAAAGCTTACTGGCCACGCGAAGCTGAATGTTTGTTAGTTTTGGCTGTGCCTGGTAGCTTTTAACTTTGGCAGGTAACCAGCCATCATCTGAAGATCCTCTCCCCTTCTAAAAATCATATTTGGGAAAATGATGAGAACGGCTGGTGAATTTTGGACTCCATCAGCCACAGACTGACAGGATGACCGGGAAAATGATGACTCTGACTTGGTGCTTTTTCCAGGGTGGCACGCTGATCCAGTATGAAGGTAAACTGCGTCTGCTGGAGATCGCCCAGGTGCCCAAGGCCCACGTGGACGAATTCAAGTCGGTCACAAAGTTCAAGATCTTCAACACCAACAACCTGTGGATCTCTCTGGCTGCTATCAAGAGGCTGCAGGAGCAGAATGCCATGGACCTGGAGATTATAGTCAACCCCAAGGTGAGGGGAGGGGGGGGGACCCACATGCACGCACATAGGGGAACTAACTCAAAACACACACACACGCACACACATGCACACACACAGTACACACACATAAGATAAGGAGGAGAAATCTCATGCATCAATACACTCTGCACTTCCCTCACACATCAATGGAGTTCATAAGTCAGCCACCATGTGAGAGGAGGGGAACTCGCATATTCACTCGCTCGCTCTTTCTCACACACACACACACACACACAGACATCAAAAGACTTTGTGGAAAATGCTCAAGGAACAAATTACAGGGTAGCTTCCAAACAGATGTGATTACCTTGTGACCTAATAACCTCACAGCTGTGTGTGTGTGGGTGTGTGTGTGTGTGTGTGTGTGTGTGTGTGTGTGTGTGTTTGCGCGTGCATGTGTCTTGACATGTCATACCCTTAGGTGATAATGGAAAGGTTGTGTCACTTCACACACTAACAGCAGGAGCTTCTTGGCCACAACGCATCAATAGTGACCCCTGACCTCTAACCCTCATCTCCCATGTAACCCTTCACCTCTTGGCCTGTTGGCTAAGCGATAAGAACACACACGCCGAAATCATCCATGTGTTCTTGGTAACATTTTAGCAAACACTATGTTGAGTGATAAAGGGCTCCCACACTTTTCCATAACTTCATACCAAATTTTCATGACTGTACTACTGCGGTGTAATCATAATTAATTTGTAAAAATGTTTAAATTTATGAATCTGTCTTTCCCAGCCAGTCCGAGATTCAAACCCACAACCTCCTGGTCCTTAATGTTCACTAATGTGACTTGAGAGTCCGGCATAGACATCAAGTGCTTAGGGGCATATAGGGGTGCCATCTGCAGTATAATCAAGCTTAGGTAAAGGTGAAAAGTATAAAATATATATATCTATATACATATATAGATATATATATACAGGGATCATACAAGGTCCTTAAAGTGCTTAAAGTCCTTACTGGAATACCTGGAAAATGAGCCTGAAATGTGGGGAGGTGCTTAAAAAGAGCTTGAAATAAATAAATAAGCAAATAAATAAAATGTTTGCAGTGTTTGACAGAATGCAAGTCAAAACATAGAAAAGAAGACCAATGTATTCTGGGAAAGATGACTTAAAAGCATGTGAACATGTGAACCTGTAATATGAAATGCAGTAAGGTTTAGGGAAATAAAGAAAAATAGTGCTGGAAAAAGTCATTGAAAGTCCTTGAATTTGATTTAATATTGTCTGTATGAACCCTGTGTATATAGTACAAAATGCAGCAGCCAAGCTATTGACCAGAGCCAAAAAAAGAGACCATATCACTCCAATTCTAGCTGCACTGGATCCCTGTCAGCTATAGAATAGATTTTAAAATCCTGCTTTTTGTCTACTAAGCCATCCATGGTCTTGCCTCTTCTTATATTGCCGAGCTTCTGTGCCTCCACAACTCCGCCAGGCCCCTTAGATCCTCAGAGCAGCAGCTCTGAGCCAGCTCTCCATCCGAGTTTATACGAATACGAAACTTGGAACAAACTTCTCTTACGTATCAGATCAGCCAAATCTATCAATCACTTTTAAAACCCTGCTTAAAACCCACTTCTATTCCCAGGCCTTTAATAGTGCGTGAAGTGAATACACATGCACATTACTCTTTACTCGTTACTCTCTACTCTCGCTTGCTTTCCTATTTCGGCATGATTGTCTTTGTATTGTTTTCTCATCTATCTGCAGTATATGTATAAAACTAAAAACTAAAATATGGAACTGTGGTAAATTCCCAGCCACCCTCCACCTCAACCCGCAAGCAAACAGACTCTTCTTCTCGTCTCTCCCTGAGCAATATCATCTGTCCTATTTTAGCAGGGCCATCGTGTCACATTAGAAGCAGTAGCCATGTATAGTATAGCAGAGCAGAGAGATAGCTGCACCACTCTGCCTCTACAGAGAGCAACCCTCCTGAATAAATCATATCTCACTAAAAAAAAAAAAAAAGCATCCAGGCTTGCTAAAGAAACCCACATTTTAAAGCCTCTTTCCTGTGTGTGTCGGCGCTATAAAGTCTCTCCCTGCCGCCCCAGCAAGCCTCCAGTTTCTGAGGCTTTTGTTTTTGATGTGTGGATTTGCATACAGAGGAGAGAAAAGGAGAACAGAGGTGTTTAAATCCAATCCAGTTTTCTGGTCACCTCTCTGGTGGCTCATCTGCCCCACTTGGACTGCTTTGCTAGCTTTCTGTGTGCGTGTGTGTGTGTGTGTGTTTTTGAGAGAAGTGTGTGTTTGCGTGTGTCTGTTTGAGAGGAGAGAGTGTGTATGTGTGTCTGTGTGTGTGTGGGACGGCATAGGAGAGACAGAGACGAAGATAAAAGTTTGATTTCCCTTCCAAACATTTTCCTTCAAAGACACTTTATCCCCCACTGCAGCAGTTCTCAGAAATTTGCAGAAGAAAAGGCAAATTAATTAGGTAAACTCTCAGGAAGAACACTCCCAAAGAAGGTGTAAATTATTGGCCTTTATAAATTTCATATATATTCTTTTCTCCAACAGATCAACTGCTCTCTCACAACATTTTCATGCGGTTTATTTTCTCGTTGATGATTTTTTTTGGCGATAAATAATTGATAAATGAAATGAAAATCACAGAAGTGAGCCTGCTTCAGTGACATTAACGTTAAGGAAAAGGTTTGAGTAAATGCTTAATCAACTGAATTTTATTGAAGTGTGATTCTTGTTTGATTTAGATTATCTCATTATGCATTTGAGCATAATTTCAGGGTACACACACATATGCGAGTATGCGCACGCAAAGACAAACACACCCACACACACACAATCTCTAGCCTTGTATCTTAATATAACATTATGTGTTAATTCTCCCTTTCTTTTATGTATATTTCTGTCCTTTATTGCTCTGCAAAGTGCTTTGTGACGAAGCTGCTCTGTTAAAAGCAGTGTAGCAAACACATCTGACTTGATTTGACATGACATTATTTGGGTTGCGCTCACTCCGAGGCGCAGCGTCGTGCCTCAGCGCCCCCAGTTGCGAAGCACCGCCTTAGGGTATGCAAATATGCAACCGGCGTAATATATTCACTGCTGAGCTTTGAAACCAAATCACAACCTCCTTCCTGATTATTGCCGGCTCAATCTATAGATGTAATTTTTCTGGCCCTTGGCTACAGAATCACATGTGAGGCTGTGTAGCTTTACATAAGTGTGTGTGTGGTCCCACATTGGCAGAGTGTGGCACTAACACTGCAGGGTAAAGGAAACTGTACTGTACACTCATGGTACTGAAAGGCACTTTGGATAATAGCGTCCACTGAATGGCAAATGTTATATAAGTTCACCTGATCTCTACCTGTGATATTTACTAAGCCTATGTCTGAGGCCCAGATCTAATCAATCTAATCAATCTTTTATTAGATGTCATCATATGATATATGTTATTGAATTACTGTGCACTCCTGTTAGTGAGCTATTGCATAACAGAGTGATTCAATTTAGTTTCTGTAATGTAAAATAAATTAAATGTTTAACTTGGAGGTTGACAGAAAGTCCGTCGGCTTTTCTTGGAATTGTTTTTTTTATTTATCAGGTAATTAGTAAGTGTGAGAGAGATGGAGAGAGATGGAGAGAGAGAGAAAGAGTCACTATGTATTAACTATGTCATGTAACTATGTATTAACTATCTATCCCTCTTCTTCTTTATGGCCACTGTGTGTCTCTCACTGTCCCTGCACTGTATGTGATCTTTTCCCTGCACCATGTGAGTCAGCTTGCACTGTGAAACTCAGCAAGTTAGGCCAGTGTCACCAAGACAAATTTATGATTCTGAAATCTGTGGGACGAATCACATAATTTTTTAAAAATCACAACTTTTGAAATTTTATGTAAGTGGCAGCTGTAGCCTTTAGGTTAGAGACGTGGGCTTAAGATCGGGAGGTTGCCGGTTCAAATCCCCAGATTGGCAAAATGCATAGCCTCTCAAACCAGACAAGTCTGGCTTGTGAGGCTAGGGAAAATGTAGATGGGGAAAGTAAATGAGTAACGCTCTTCCTTTCCCTCAACAACTACTGTCAGGTGCCTTTGAGCAAGGCTGTTAACCCCCAACCTCTCCAGTGGAGCTGCTCAGTGGCAGAAGAAGTAGAACTAAAAAGGTTGAGGTTGTACTGGACAGCTCCCTGGTGTGAAAGTGTGTTAATGTATGAATGTGAATTAGGGCGTCGCTGGAAAAGAGCATGCCTTCCCTGGAAAAAGGTTTTAAAAAATCCAATAATTTTTCCACAACAACCCATGTTCTCTCTTTCTCTCTTCGTTCCTGATTGGCTGTCCTGTCGGCTCCAGACGCTGGACGGCGGGCAGAACGTCATCCAGCTGGAGACGGCGGTCGGCGCCGCCATCAAGTGCTTCGACAACGCCCTGGGCATCAACGTGCCCCGCAGCCGCTTCCTGCCCGTCAAGACCACCTCCGACCTGCTACTGGTCATGTCCAACCTGTACAGCCTGGAGGCGGGCTCTCTCACCATGAGCCACAAGAGAGAGTTCCCCACCACGCCCCACGTCAAACTGGGCAGCTCCTTCACCAAGGTAGGGCTCGTCCTTCCAGTAGAAATCACTGTGATGTCAGGTCATACTGCAGTCCTAACAGGCGGGTGTTGACTCAGGATACGTTCCTCTTGGTAAACTGGACTACACCGCACTTCTGCTCGCTCAAAACAGTCGACTTGTCGTTCATGAGGATCTGTGTCGACGTTAGTTTTGATTTTTTGCACGTTTGCATTTCAGCCTTATTGTTTCTTAGGTCTATTTGTAGGCCATTACTGTCTTTTGGCCATATAAATGTTGAAAAATATTATGGAAAGTCTTGCACTAAGCTTTTTCCATCTTTCAAAAGGTACACAATGATTATCCGTTACTTAATTGTCACCTTCAGGTGTAGCGCTAAAGTCACTACAACCTCTTCACGGGTTGCGTGATAATATTAACAGTTGTGTTGTTTCTGACATGTTATGTACAGCGTTCTTTTAAATTGATATTGCTTATTCCTATGACAAAATACATTTTCATGAGTCAAAACCAAAACGCACAGTTCATGTTCATTTTTATTTGTTAATGGTTATTTTTTGAAGTTATTTTGCCCATAGCCCAATCAGCTTATGTTGACTAGTCAACCGTGAAAAGGGTTAACCCTAACCATGATCAAGATGATTAGTTTCCTTTATCTCACACCAAAATTTTGTTTCTCAAAATGAAGACCACATTCCCCATAAACCCTGTTACTCCCTGTTACAAAGAAGATGTTGCTGTTTGCCCTCCCTCTCCCTTCCTGGAGTCGTTTGTTTTCTCGTTACATGTTGTAACTGATTTTTCCATCAGTCTTTCCCTCCTTCCACCATCTGCTGCCAGAAACTCTGAAAACAGCGCCCTCTTCCTGTATTGTGCCAGAAAAGCATTTCCCATTAAATTATACTTCTGTCTTAAAATGAACGTGGTAATGATCAACTGATGTTAAAATGCTGCATCTAGCACCTTGTGATTCTGATCCTGACAACAAACCTACACCCACACACACGGTATCTTGTCTCATGTCTGTGTGTCTGTGTCTGTCTGTCTGTCTGTAGGTGCAGGAGTACCTGACTCGCTTCGAGAGCATCCCCGACATGCTGGAGCTCGACCACCTCACAGTGTCCGGAGACGTCACCTTTGGGAAACACGTTTCACTCAAGGTAAGTGTCGTCACCGATGTTGAAGAGGACACACCGCGCAAACGACAACTCACCCAGCTCAGGTGTGAGAGGGGAAAGTTACGTCACACACTGCCAGCGTCGAGGAAGGGATTTCTACACTTGAATCAAACGCTAGATTCATTCTTTAGTTGAGCTTTCGAAGAAGAAAATCACCAAAATTGTAGTTATGTGACTTTTCGGCATCAGCAGCAGAAGTCCCATCTCTGAAGTCTTCTAACCTTATTCAAGTGCCCATGCTGAAGGTAAAGTACAGGATGTAAGATTATACAGTATCATAGAAACTGAACTGACTGTAAACTGGAGGCTACTGAGACTTAATGACTAAGAAGATCTTGAGCCTGGAGGCTTGTGGCCTCTTTAATATCCATGTTTATTCATTTGGTGGAGAGGAAGTGCAGAGAAGGACTCAGGCGGCTGCCAAATCTTTTAATCTGTCTGTTACTGACCTGTCTTTGTAAGGGACATCCCGGTATAATCCTCATGGTTTATAATCAGATTTCCTACCTAGTCTTTCACATTTACATGTTAGCAGGGACAAAGTTTGAGAACAGGCAAAGTTACTGGCCATTGTGGCGGGTGACCCTTGTTGATTTATCACCAAACACAAACTGTACCAACATCTGGAGCTTGGCGGGGGTTAAAGACCCCATGAAACGTCATCTTTACTTCCATGATCCTCTTGAAACAGGATGTTGGGGCGGGACATAATGCAATGAGGGATCATTCAAAAGTCTAAACCAATTGAATGTCAGTCAGGAAGAAAAAGGCAGTTTTATTTGACTTTTAAAAAACCTGCGATGGGTTTAGAATTTGTATTTACACCTACTGGTGCAGCATGAGGTCACCATTAAAGATACACTGATTTCCAGGAAGTAAAGGTAATGGGAGTTCATTTCATAGGGACTTTAATTTCATACCCTGGTTATGGGATAGCATCTTTAAAAATGACATCACCCTGCCACCCATTTGCTCTCTTCCTGTATACTTGTATTTTGTGTGCTGATAATCAAAACTAAACCCGCACCTCTTCTGCCTTGCAGGGAACAGTAATCATCATCGCCAACCATGGAGATCGGATCGACATTCCCGCTGGCTCCATGCTGGAAAATAAAATTGTATCTGGCAACCTCCGCATCCTGGACCACTGAGGCCTTTTCACCCACGTGCATCCTCATCATGTGACCTAGATGGCTTTATCCCAGTCATGTGACCTAGTAGACTTCAAATCATATGAGCTGTTCGTCATGTTTACCCGACACCAACAGATAGATAGTTAGAGGTGCAGCTGTCCCTGAAGGCTGTGATTGCATGTGCAGTGCTGCGCTGCCGTCCCATTGAGAACAGTCAGAGGTGTGTGTGTGTGTGTGTGTGTGTGTGTGTGCCTTCAGGCTGGATGGCAGCAGTTGGGCCTGATCATCATCTTGTCTGATGGTTGGAGCTGCTTGTAGTTGGGATACGCTGCCCTCTACAGGCCAATTTATTATACATGCTTAAAGAGATGCTACTATCTGGCTGAGCTGTAGAGCTAGAACTAATAATTGTTTAGTAATAATAAGTATATTCATAATTTTCACTTAAAAAGCTGATTATGAACTTAAACCTAACTTTAACCTATAAGAACCTATACCCGACTTTAACCTTAAATAGAGACAAATGAACAAATCTGAAATTTTTTATATTTATTATTCGTAGAGTAACTAAACCCCGAAACCCAAATCTGTGTAAAGCCTGACATCTAATAGTTAAAAGCATGCTACTGAAATTGCCATCTGCTATTGGCTGATCTTTGGTGCCAGGTGATGTCACCCTCTATAGAGAACAACAGGTGGTGACATCACCTGGCACCAAAGATCAGCCAGTAGCAGATGGCCATTTCAGTAGCATGTTTTTACCATCAGATATCAGGCTTTACACAGATTTGGGTTTGGTGTCAAGTTGCTCTTTAAGATTTACTGTAGTGATTTCTGACTTTGTGGCCAGAAAATGGAAACCTGCTCAGATGGAGTGCAGCAGTGATAAAGTGTTACTGTAGTGTAGCACTGTCTGTACATCCAGGAACAGATGTGGTGATTCCTTCTCCGTCATCTTTGCCCTCATGGGGAACATCCAGCACTGCTCATGCAATCACACAGTGTAATGATGATATAGAGTGGTAAAGTCAGTTATGGAAGAATTTTTAGTATTCATCTGTACATCACTGTAGGATTCAACATGGTTCCACAATTCAGTCGTTACAAGCAAGTCCCAAGCGATACAAACGCTGAAAAGGCATTCAGTTACATTTCCATAATCAAGAAAAATGCTACGAATTCGTCAGACTTTTTTTTTTTTTTTTTTCTATGGTATCTGAATGGGATTAGATGCCACTTCTTCATTTGTTTTGTTTGGTGATTGCTTGAACTAAAAGATTTTTCTTCAGATGTTTTATTAAGCCACTTGGCCTTTTTTATCTCACTTGAAGTAGAACAAAGGACTCCGCACGCTGTCTACTCCACTTGCAGTTAGAAGAGATTTATTGGGAACAACGTTTCGGTACACAGACCTTCATCAGGTTAGTTTACAAGACAAAAGGAGAGACCATCTTAAATAGGTTGGTTGACCCACGTGGACCAATCAGGTCACACTACAGACTGACATCACTCATTGAATCAAGCATCATACATAATGACATGGCACCATAGGCCGACAATATAAACAGACAGAAATATACAAAATGCACATTATACATAGTTTAAAATGCATAATAAAGAAAAGCTACCATACCAAGATAAATATTAACAATATTTTCAATATCTGGTTGGAGCTTGAAAAAACTCTCCTAGAATCTGTCCCTAGACCAGAAAAAGAGAGGAGACGGGATTAGAAAAAAATACGAAGAAGCAAATAAAGACGAAATATAGCACAAACAAAAGCCATAGCTTATAATAAAGTGGTTCCTTCAAAATGAGTCTAAAATAGACGGTATGTCAGAAACATCACAGAAAACATCTCATAACATCACATTAAGAAGTAGCTCATCATTCAAACCCTTGGGTGACAAGGTCTGTAAAGTGAAGATCCAAAAAGCTTCACGTCTTTTTAACAAGTCATGATCGCCCCCTCTACATGGTGGGCTGACTTTTTCAATGCCACAAAAACATAAAGCTGAAATGTTCATGTTTTGCATCATTGAAATGTACAGCTACAGGATAATCTCGGTCATTCCTACGTATATTACTTTTATGTTCACTTGTACGTTGCTTCAGCTTTCTGGTAGTTTTGCCTACATACGCTAAACCACATGGACAACGTAGCATGTACACAACGTGTGTGGAGGCACAAGTGATGACGCTTTTTATGGGAAATACTTTGTTTGTGTGAGGATGACAAAAACTGTTAGTTTTGTAAGTGTTATTGCACTGTGCACAGCTGCCACAGCGGTAGTTACCATCAGGTAGGGGGCATAAAAGCCTCTGTTGTGTAGGCTGTGTAGGCTTGTGACGTGCAAAATCAGCATGGACCAGTAGGCTAGGTCTCTCAAGTTTCCCCCCGTTTGTAACACAAAAAGAGGCAGATCTTTAAAAATCGGGGCTAGTTCAGGGTCCGATTTCAAAATATGCCAATGTTTTCTAAAAGCTGGTTTTATGACATGTGAGTGGGGAGAATAAGAGGTGATGCAAGTTACAGAAAATCTCTTTTCTTTTTTCTCACTTTTTTTCAACAGTTCCGCGCGGGGTTTTCTCCGTGCCATTTCATAAGCCCTGTGAATCCATTCAGGGTTCCCACGCTGGACAAATCTAGCTCTCATGTCGTCAGCTTTTTCCATGAAATCTTCGGTTGTCTTGCGCACTCTTCTGAGTCTTAAAAATTGGCTTTTGGGAAGACCTCTGTGGGGGTTAGGGTTAGGGGTGAAAGCTACTTGCCAACAAAAGTGTTTTTATCAGTTTCCTTACGGTATAAGGTAGTGGCTAGGGTGCCATTGTTTTTATTGACCCACATATCCAGAAAGTGAACCTTTTCCTCACTGTAATCTCATCTTATCGTATCTCACTTGAACAAATTAGAAAGTGTCTTATTGCGTTTTTACCATCGTATTTTATCACTGTGTTTTTTTAAAACACTTTGCCTCTATGTTTTATTACCGTGTAAATAAACTAAACTAATGTGAAGAGCCCATGTAGCTCAGTGGGTAGAGCATGGCACTAACACTGCCGAGGTGAGGCGTTTGAGTCCCACTGGAGCCACACATTAAAAATGTATGCATTTGTGATGCTGCAGAGCTCTCTGAATGGAAGCATCCACCAGATAAAATATCATTACTGTCTGGGGAAAATATCGAAAACCTCCAAAATGTCAACTTTACAGAAAACTAAGAAAAACCATGCGTGTTTGAGCTCATCCCATGGGGTTTTGAACAGATTTAGAGTTATATAATTTTCTCAACCAGGAGCATGTAATCCTTCAGTTAATAAAACATGAGCATCACCAAAATTGGAGAGTTTACGAGGTTTTCACAGGACAACGGCTGCATTTTATGAATTTGTGGAACCATGTAGAGTCGAGGCCATGCTGAAGTTTATGCTACAAATGAATGAAATGTTTCAGAGCAATGGAAACTATGTGACCTCCTGCACTATACATTTGAGAGCATAGAACATACTTCCACTGGATATATATATACAGTATATACACATCTATATACATATCCAGGCTAACATAGTCTAGACTGGAAAGCTCCCAAGAGATTGTGCCATATAGGGGAAACTAACATGATGCCTGAACAACTGTTGTCTCTCACCTGTTTGGTGCTCTTGAGCTTTCTCGAATGAAAACTGTAATCCACATCCAGGCAAAATCACTGAATCACACACACACACACACACACACACACACAATGCCATGAAATGATATCTTTTAAAAGTGAAAGCCTTTTATTGTTTGTACAGTCCCAGTATGATGTTGAAATGGTCCGAAGCTGCATAAGATGTTGAAAGAATATCACAATGTCGTGCATTATGTTTTTTGTTTTTTTATCTAGTTTTTGAAGCACGTTCTGCTGCCATTTTTACCGTCACGTCGTATGAAACCTCTTGCCTCCACCAGAACCTTACTGTGTCCGCCGGTCCCTCTCTCCGTTCATCTGCCAATCCCTCCATGCAACACTAGCTCCTCTCAGAAAGCAAGACAAGAAGCTGCAGTATTTTCTCCAGTGTTGGTTCCACACACACACACACACACACACAGATTCAGATCCGGAGCTCTTCAGAGAGAGAGAGAGTAGACGTTTTTAAAAAGATGTGTGGAAAGTTTGCGGTGTGAGAATCCTTGAGTTGGGTTCGATGTGTGCGGACCAGGAGAACTGAAAGCAATAAGTGTTGATCTGTGACAGTGAAGCGGTCTCAGCCCAGCCCGGCTCTGCCCGCCCAGAGCTGAATAAAGTGCAATATGAAATCCTGACTGTGTGTGTCCGCTCTGTTGTGTCTTCACACTCACACTCATGTAAGAACCACACATGTACAGGGATTCATCTTGGAGCGATGGGTTCACACACTTAACGACTAGGAACTGACACACTTAGTACAGGACAAACGACCCTCACATACAGTGTATAAGGCAACAGTTATAGACAGTAAACTACATATCTCAATATATAGCGCCCAAATTTCCCCTAGGGGATCAATAAAGTGCATCTTTTATCTTTTTTATATTTCCCCAAGTGGCAGAAGTTATGTAAGAGAGGATTCAAGTTATTGGATTCAAACCTAGTGTCGATGGAGTCTGAACAGGCCAAAAGTAGATTTGTTACTGAAGGAAAACACACTGAACAAAAATATAAACGCAACATGCAATTTTACTTTGTTACAGTTCATAAGAAAAATCATTCTTGGCCGAAGGAGAAATGTTCACTAACAGGGATGTAGATTTGAGAGAAATAAGGGATATTTTATTTTAGCTCATGGAACATGGGACCAAAACTTTACATGTTGCATTTATATTTTTGTTCAGTATATATCTTGTTTTTTATTTATATGTATATATTATTTCAACAGTATGACTACAGGCCACTTTCAATAAGGTGTAAAAAAAATGTCTTTTTTAAAATACCATTTATGCCTTTATTTGATAGTTGAAAGTAGAGAGACAGGAGAGATTGGTCCCAATCCAGATTCAAACCCATCATCATCACATCAGTTATATGTGCAAATTGAAAATGTCTTTACTTTTCATTGATGTGTGCTACATTAACAGTATTAGCAGATAATTCATTAATGTAGGTGAGGCTTTTCACCTCACCTCTCTGATTTTGATTAGGAAACTTGGCTTAGCTGATTTCTAAGATTATTTGTGTATTTCCTTCATCACTTCAGCAGGAGGCAGTGCAGCCATCAACCTGTGAGTCTGACCAACATCCACTAACTAACTCAGTGGAGAGGTTTGAGGCTGTTTGAATGACAGAAAAGCATTACTTTGTCTACATGAATGGAAATATAAGGTTGAGTATCGCTGTATCGCCGGGCTGCGCTGCACCGTCTGCTCCCAGGCGCTGTCCCACTACCGGACAGTACGGGGGTTTTGACCTGCTCCGTCTCCGACCTGGGCCGGTTCCCCCCTCCTTAGCCGACCTGCTGGTCCCGGGCTCCCCCAGGAGCACCATGTCGATACCGACCCGAGTGCGGACACCCGGTCAACACAGTCCGGTACAGCGCAGAGCTCCCGGCTCACTCGAACCGCCAACCTCAGCCTCCCGGGGACTTGGATTACAGGCGCGCGCCACCGCGCCCGGCGGGAGGCTGACCTGCAGGTCTGGGTGATGAAGAGGAGTCTGATGTCATTCTGTGAAAATCACAATACTTTACAAATAATTAGATTACAGCTACAGTTGGGAATGCCCTCAGTTTAAGGGAAAATAGCAACTGAACAGAGCTTAAAAAAATTGTAAAATTGTGAGAGAAAAAAATAAAAATAAAAATGTAATGTCTTGGTGGCCTTGTTAGCTGAGGTGTTCACCATGTAGCTGATGTTCTCGGTTCAAATCCGACCCGGGACCTTGTCTGTTGTCCTCTTCTCACTCCCCCTGTTTTTTCTGAAGGCAAAAATCTGCCTTTAAAAAACTACATCCCAATTAATCGTTTAATATCAAGAGTTTAATATCAAGAGTTTAATATCAAGAGTCCTACAGTGGTTTCTGTGGCATCTTGACAGCATCCCTTCTTTCCCACAGTAGCAGGCTGTGCTTAAAGCTCGCTTGCTGATGTCACTCTCCATCAGATTTAAACCGTAAATGTAGTTTTACCCCATCCGTCTCAATTCAGGCACTTCTGTCTTCAAGCAGCCAAATCCCTGTCACTCCATTCCTCTTCATCACCCAGACCTGCAGGTCAGCCTCCCGCCGGGCGCGGTGGCGCGCGCCTGTAATCCAAGTCCCCGGGAGGCTGAGGTTGGCGGTTCGAGTGAGCCGGGAGCTCTGCGCTGTACCGGACTGTGTTGACCGGGTGTCCGCACTCGGGTCGGTATCGACATGGTGCTCCTGGGGGAGCCCGGGACCAGCAGGTCGGCTAAGGAGGGGGGAACCGGCCCAGGTCGGAGACGGAGCAGGTCAAAACCCCCGTACCGTCCGGTAGTGGGACAGCGCCTGGGAGCAGACGGTGCAGCGCAGCCCGGCGATACAGCGGTACTCAACCTTATATTTCCTCTAAAAAAAATCTAATTCAGCTTCACTTCCTTCGCAATGATTTTAATATCATTGCGGCAGCCTCTCTTTTATTTAGGCTACAGAAATTACAGTTTTTAGTCAGATAAATTGGTCTTCAGTGGTTTGAATTGAGAATAAAGTCTGTGTCTCTATATTACTCAATGGACTCATGTCTCTTACTGCAGGAACTAAGAAAACAGACAGTCCTAAATCATGGTTCCCCTAAAGGTTATTGGCTTTGACCCCAGACGGGAATTGAAGCTTGATATATGGATTCTATTTCATTGAATAAAAATATTTATTTGTACTCCTGACAGTGATTTGGCTACTGGAGGTCTGGACAGAAGCGCCAGTGAATTGAGATGAAAGAGGTAAAAACATCAGGGTTGGTAGAGCTCAGTGAGGCTGGATAATACTCTGCTGATGACGTCATCATGAGGAAACCACAGCTGCTTTCAGTCTGATGGAGTCAGACCAGAGGGAGCTTTTCAAATAGCAGGCCGACTGTTTTTGGATAGAAGAGATGCTGTCAAGATGCCACAGAGACCAGTGTAGAACAAGGGACATTAAACATTAAAATGATTAATAATTGGGATGTTGTTTTTCATAAGATTATTTTGGGGTATTTTTGACTTCATTAGATAGTCAACAGATTGGGAGAGAGAGGATGAAGTGAGGAAAATGTCCCAGGCCGGATCTGAGCCCAGAATGTCAGGGTTCAATTTGTATAGTTTTGCTAAATCTTTGGACCTTTTGGTACACATTTTTCAACATCCAGTTTGTCTTCATCGCCACAGCAGAAGGAAGTTGTTGTTGTTGTTGTTGTTGTTGTTGTTACCACATGCTGCCACACTGTGAAGCAGCATCTTATGAGACGGTTGTTGCCTTTACTTATGAAACTCAAATTTGACACATTTGCTGCCATTCATTTGAGAAGTGGAAATAATTTGCCATAAAAAGCTTCTGACGTCCAATCTGCACAGATGATACTGAGAACGAAGCCTGAAGTTGCAACTTATATTTTTAATTAAGTGATTTCTAGTCTTTCAAAAGCTTTGAAACCACTTTGACAAGTCAAAATTTAGATAAGCACCTGATGATTTTTATTTGCCCCAGCACCTCTCAACACTCAAATGGCAGCACTGACCCATTACAATTTTTTATTTCTTTTAAATTATTTAACTCATTTTACACTTACATCTGATGCTGCATTATATGGTGTGAACTTTATCTTTAAATGTGGGTGTCACCTAAGTTTTGATGACAACAAAGCACTGAAACTGAAGCTGTATTAAGTTTTAGTTTAGTTTTAATTTTCCCATGTGATATAATTGTGTTGAATGTTGACATAACTCTTCCCTGTCAATCAAAACAAACAAACTCAAAAATGAGGACATTCAAGTTTTTCTAATCTAATCTCATCTATGCATTTATTGTCTGTGCAAATGAAACCCGGCACACTGGGAAATGTGTCACTTTTAAACTTTATTGTTTAAAGTTGGTACAAAAACTGTTTGAAACATTCTACGCTTTTGCCTTTTAAAAAGCACGAGGAGACTCCAGAAAGGAGCGGAGCGGTGGAGGGAGGGGTGGGAGGAGGGGGGGGGGGGGGGCGGCGGCCATGTCTGGGTGTAAAAACAGGGATAACAGACAGAACAGTACACAGACAGAGTGAAGCCCTTAACTCACACACTTTATCCACAGAAAGAGACAGACACGGTGCCTTAAAACAACATGGGGCCGGGTCAGGGGAAGGCAAGACACGAAACTTAAATAAAGACTTTTTATTGATGAGGTATCCTCAGAAGACCTTAGCGGAGTGTGTGTGTGTGTGTGTGTGTTTGTGTGTGTGTAGATGTGACACAGGTCATTGTTTTTTCTCCCTGAGGTGAGTTAGTGTGTTGCAGTCCGAGCATCGGGGGGAATATTGATGAGAATTTAACTACTGTGTGGAAAGGTGAAACACACACACAAGTGGAATACTGTATACATACAAATATATACAGTACATATTACTCATGAACATAAATTACAATCTCTCACTCTCTCTCTCACACACACACACACACACACACACACACACACACAAACAAGTCGATAAAATCGGTAAAGCCGCTTTACTGTTGGAATATTTCTGCAGTGTGTGTGTGTGTGTGTGTATGTGTGTGTGTGTGTGTGTCTCATCCTGCTGCCTACAGTAGTTGCATGAGTATTAGAAAGTCGGCATGCAGATTACATTGTGTGTACGCACTGAGACTTTTGAGTTGAGCTTTCACACTGTCCAAAATATCAGGACCGCCTTATGATAAAAATTGAGTTACACCTCCTTTTGTACGATCGATATTCTTTACCTTGTCTGCTCTCCTGCGTCTACATCCTCCCCCCTCTCTGCTTTCAAGAGGTGACAACCGATAAGGGATCAATAGCTTTCAGTCTATTTAACAGAAAGAGCAGGCAGGGCAGATATTTTGAACACAGTGTAAAACTAATCAGCCGTAGGAAATTCCATGGAGATAAATTCATTACACAGCATGGAAAGCACTAAATTCAGTATGAAGTTTGGACTGAAGAAATGAACCCATGCAGGAGTGTGTGTGTGTGTGTGTGTGTGTGTGTGTGTGTGTGTGTGTGTGTGTGTGTGAAGCCCGGGTCAAACGGCTGCAAATCAGTTTTTTTGCTTAATGTCTCAGATGGGCGGGACTCTTCATTCAGTTTAGTTTCATGTAAGCTGTAGTGCTGAAACAATTATTGACTGACAGAAAATTAATCGATTATAAGTCATATTATTTTAGTTATAAAATGTATAATTTTCGATTAAATGTTTCAGTCACTTTATCAAGTAAAAACACAGAGCGTTTGCTGAGATTTGCTGCTTTTCTCCGTTTCATATCATAAAACTAAAAATACTTTGAGGGGATTTTTTGGCAGCTGGTCAGACTCAGGAAGACATTTAAAGAATCACTCTGGGCTCTGGTAACTTTATGGGCATTTGTCATTATTTTTGACATTTTATAGACTAAATGATTAATCAAGCCATATGGAGAAGCAAATAAACTCATTTCAAAATACTTCACTTTGACTGTCTAAAGCAGTGGTTCTCAACGTGGGGTCTGGGGACCACCAGGGGTCCTTGAGGAGGTTCCAGGGGGTCCGCAGCAAATTGATGAATTGTTAAACGTCACCATTATTTAATTTATAAGAAGTTAACACGATTAGAGAATGTAGAAGAATGACTGTTTTGATCATAGTTTCACTGTTATCTGTCTACCTGCAATACAGATAGTCATCTGATCAGATGGGTCCGTGGCTCTAATGTGGACTAAATTAGGGATCCTTGATTTGAAAAAGGTGAAGAATCACTGGTCTAAAGCACTCTTTCTGTCCTATGTTGCAAGTTTCACCCATATGGCATGTAATCAGGCCTAAACAAATCATGAAAATATTTTCAAATCCTGTTGGAAATGGTGGAGTGTATACAATTATCAGCCTCTGATTGGGCTGCACAATCAATCATCTATAGTCAATAAAGAAACTACCTTCCACAATGAATCACTGTAAAGTATTGGCAAGACTGAAACATTTCATTTCATTTCAAGTGTCTGTGGTAGTTGAAAACAGTCAAAAGTGGAGTATAAATAATTTTGTTTCTCAAATCGAGTCTGATAAGATTAAGAATTCCGATCACAATATCTGTCAAAATAAGAAAGAAGATAGTTTTCGTCGTAACTGTGCAGCCCTGCCACAGCTGCGTCAGCCCCACACGACACACATGCAGCACAGCAGTCGAGCAAAACAAACCGCACACTGTCAACACCGTTTACTGCAGCACTTTGTTAATAACCTACAGCATGTAGTTACATTTTTTCATTTTTTGCATCATGAGCCTCAGTGTGGACAGCATGCGAGTTCCTTTCCTCTTCTGCTATAATAAATAGTATTTGACCCAGGTCTGGTTAGTGTGTGTGTGTATGTGTGTGTGTGTGTGTGTGATGTGTGACATTAGCTACATAGCTACAGTATCCTGGCTGACCTAAGATATGCTCACAGTGCGCTCACACACAGAAAACTTGTACTTGGCCTTGTAGGTTTTCCACCTGGACTTAAAGGGAGGGAGCAGCCGGCTCAGGCTGCTTGACCGGTTACACAGACGCCATAGAGGACTCCGTTTCCCATAATGCTTTAGGAGGAAGTCTCCATTCCAAATCTATTGCTTTGAACGTGAAAGGCTGTGGCGACGCCTTATGAGAAAGAAGTAGAACCGAACAGTTGACACACGTTACACAAAGTGGGAGCACACCAGAAAACGGGGAACGTGGGTGTATAAATACGACGAGACGCTGCGGTCAGATACTCAAACTGATCTGAGAGCTGGACATGAGGGAACAGACACGGAACAAAACCCTCAGAACACACCTAGAACTTTATATCTGATTAACATTATTATACTGTGTTTTCAAATAAAAATGCTAAAGAGTATTGAAGTTAGGCATATTTGACAGAGATAAAGGATGAAGCGATGGTTCCTGTGGGCCATAAATAAATGTCTTTGTTTAAGTTAGCTCTAATAGACGTACACAGATGTATATTGCAACAATAAACATGAATAAAACCGTACGTTTGCCCTACGGTGTGTTAGTAGTATAGATAAATACTGTTGTTAAAAGTTCTTTGCCAAAAACAACACAAAATCTCACCCAGCAGTGTTCTTTGTATGCTTGTTTTTTTTTTTTTGTGTCTCTGGTTTCACATGAAAATATAGAAATCTTTGTTGTCATTCATGAAAAAGCAATATAAAGGTCACTTAAAAATGAGAAAGAGAGAGAGAAAAGTCCAGAAAAAAGCTTATAAAAGAACAGCAGAGGAAAGAACAAAACAAAACTGGGTTTCTGGGGAGCTACGGGCGTCGTTCCTATGCGTGGTTAGCGTCCAAACAAGAAACCCCACCCCCCCCGCTCCAAACGGATGCTGGGAAGCTAGTCGAGGGGTCCCTGGAAGATGAGTCTGACGTAGCCCTGCTCTCCAGCCAGCTGCTGGGCACAGAAGGGGCAGGCGGCGTGGAAGGTGTGCGTGCCGTGCGGCAGCGGGATCTGACTCCAGAAGGCCGCCGTCTTCTCCGAGCAGACGTGGCCGCAGGGGCTGAAGGCGTGCGTGGGCGGGGCGGCGTCCAGGTAGAAGCCCGCCTCGCAGCCCAGCCACAGCGGCACGTAGGGCCCCTTGGCTCGGCACATGGGACACTCCCTGTGCCGGCCCTCGCGGCCCTCCCTCTCCTCGCGGTGGTTGCCCCAGTTGTGGTAGCCGTGCACGTGGCCGCAGTGCAGGTAGACCCAGGGCTGCTTCTCGTCCGGCGTGTCCTTGCGCCGCATGGAGGGGAAGGCGAGCGTGTTGAAGCCCACGGGACACTGCGGGCGGGCCGCGTTGATCTCCTGCCGCAGCGCCTCCAGGTGCTTGACGGTGGGCGTGCGCGACAGGCCCTCGGCCGTGCGCCACAGCAGGGTGGCGCCGCAAAGGTCGATGAGCGAGCCGTCGACCAGCTCCTGACTCTCAGTGTCCACCTAGAGGAGAGAGAGAGGGGCCGGGTTACCGACTATCTTTTAAAAAAGTAGAGAGAGAGGGGAAGGGTTAGAGGGAAGAACCACTACAGACATAAACCAGACCAAAAAGTACAGCAGGTCATTCCCAGAAATCCCCAAATCTCAGAACCAATTGACCGTAATATATCTGCAGGGGGGTTGATAGCGTTGTTGATCAATACCAATCACTCAACGATTACTTCTCTGTTCTGGAGCAAAAACTCTGTCCACTGGAATTTCAAGAGACTTACTTAAAGAGAAACTGAACACCTGATCTTTGGTGTCACCACTGTCAGACTTTACACAGATTTGGGTTTGGTGTTGAGTTACTCTTTAATTTCAAGAGACTTACGTAAGAGGAGAAACGTTAAACCGACCGATGTTGTTGTAATTCCTAGTGGTTGCCAGCAGAGGTCGATAGAGATCACAGGTTACTTAATGCACCTTTAAGACCTCTGAAACCACACACACCCCTTTAAGTGTGGGATCAAATCCAACCAGAGTGTCTTCTCCTGTGTCTACTCTACTCTGTCTCCATTTCAGCCTTTCTACTGTACAGTAGAGAAAAACTACAAACAGGCGTGGACTCACTTGTTAAAAAGAATAACGCAAAAGCAGACAAGGCAAGATCACACTATGAAATCACTTAAATGTATGAAAACTGAGTACTAATTTCAATTTGTGCTCATATAACTCTCATTAAACGACATAATCCAGGCAGAGGACTTCTAAATGTACTCAAGACAACCTGCAATGTGATCTTTCTGGATTTCTGGAGATTTCCCACATTTTTCTTCACTTTAGCTGTGCTGACTGCAGCCTGTTAGAAAGGTGAAGTGCTGAGATTTGTAGTGCTCGACGCAGCCCAGTAGGTGGCAGTCACACCCAGCCTTTTCCACGTCTCCCTGGCTAAGGTGGGGTGTATCAGGGAGGAGGCTGGGGACGGACAGCTGGAGGCAAGATGACACGGGTGGGGGAAATTGAAAGAACAGCACAGAGGGCAGCACAGAAAGCCGATGGGGAAACTACAGTGTTGCGGTAGGCAGCGCTGAGCTTGCTAGCCTCGTCAAGACACACTGGGAAATTCCACTTTTAGATAACAAGGAGACGGACTAACGGACGGAGGGAAAAACAAGAAGACACAGGAGCGGTTACTGCAATCAGAGAAAAAGAGGGGGGAAGAAAGGAGAGATCTAAAATATATAGGGGAGGGAGGGTGAACTAATAGCAGGCTGGATCCCGAGGCCTTCGAGTGAGATCACTCATGGTTACGCCGGTGCTGAGGTCACTGCTTGTAAGGGCAAACACATTTCCACAGGCTGACACACACATCTGCAGCAACTGTGCTACACTGCCATGGGGTGAGGCTTTTAATTTGTTTCTCCTGGTGAAGGGTTTTAATTTTAAAAAACGACCCGATTTTAATTTATCCAGGGAAGGACTGCCGAGCACGCACGCTGTTGTCAGTTTTTTTTTTTATCTTATCCTGTATTTCTTATCTAATGTCTTGTATATCTTGTGTAAAGGACTTTGAATTGCCTTTGTGTACGAAATCTGCAATAAAAATAAACTTGCCTCGCCTAATGCCCTCTTTAAACTGATGCGGTAACACACATTCACACTGGGAGCCGCCCAGTATGACCAGTCCTCTACTGTTGGTTACCGAGCAGCTCGACCGGAGCAGTTCAGGGTGTAGTGCCTTGCTCGAGGGCGTCCTGGTAGTTGTTGATGTTACTCGTTCACTTCCCCTGCCCACATTTTCCCAGACTGTTGGTGGATCTGAACCAGCAACCTTCCAGTCACAAGTCTGCTCCTTTAAAAGTGACGTCGAACTTTGGCAGTACCTTTGGTTGTGTAGTTTCCTGGCCATGATAAAACCCCAAAATTGGTGACTTTCTGTTATCTATTGCTCCAGTACAGGAGATTGGAGAATTGTGTTTTTTTCTCTCTCCATTCACTGCCATTGTATGGAGGAACAGGTCTGAAAATCACATTTCTAGCACATAAACAAACGTGAACAAAGCAGATTCTGCTTTGTGGTTAAGTGAATCGCTTTCTTTATGTTTATTAAACCTTGCAGTTTGAACAAGTGTAATACTGAAATCCGGTCGGAGGAAACCGGAAATCGGAGTTTACCAATAATTATAAATAGGCAGAAAAAAGTGTGAGACAGGACTTTGACAAAGCAGATTCTGCCAATATATAAAAAACAAGTCTCTCACTTTTTTTGGGGTTATATCATGGCCAGGAAGCTACACAACCCAAGGTACTACCAAAGTTCAACATCACTTTAAGCTGCCGCCACAACGATATGAAAAACTGTTGGCCTGATCAATAAATCAGGAGATTGATGTGTAATGATCCGAGAGCACTAGATCAATTTCATCCATGTAAACATGCATGGATGCGAGCGAGAACACACACAAGTGCACACGCATGTACACACACACACACACACACACACACTGTCTGTCTCTCTCCCTCTCTACGCAGTTATAATTTAATTACACTGGAGCTAATCATTAATCAACACAAAGTGTTTTTATTAAACGCAGCAGGGCCTCAGACACTGTATTCTCCTCAACATCTATTATCCATTATACTTCCAACATCCATTATACTTATACAGCAATCCCCACAGTAGGCTCCCTGAACCCACTCTGTGTGTGTGTGTGTGTGTGTGTGTATAATTGCAATGTAAGGTATTTCTAATTATACTGGCTTCAACCTTGTGTCAATCTGCAGAAGGGCAAACTCTCCCACTAGCAAGGCCGAATCTGTCCATCTGAAAACTCATTGCTTAATATAAAAAAAAAACTATGTCCTCTAAAAGGATACCATTTTATATTAAGAGCTCAACAGAGTTAATAACTTCAGGAATATTCAACAGTGAGTTCTTATTTCATACCATCACTTTTGTCTCAGTAGGTGTGTCGTTTTTTAGAAAGGGTGGATATCTCATTTTCAACAGTTTAAGGACACCAAGGGATAAAAAAACATTCAACTACGCAGCCCAGCTACTCATTAACACACACACACACACACACACACACACACACACACACACACACAAAGCTACTGCTAGCCCAATAGATTTTTGGTGAACTTGCTGAAATGATTTTTTCCTCATTCAATCAGAATGCCTTTCAGTTGTTAACCTTTGCTTACACTGGCTGGTTATCCCACTTAGCTGTATACTTGACAGCGCTTTGGTTGAAAAGCAACACACTAGATGTGTTAACGAAGCTGAAACAGGTTTGTTTCAAGTTTGTAATATCTGTAAAGAAAACAGACCTGCATTTTGAGGTCAGTTAATTTCCAAAGAGCTTATTTTTCCGTTTGCAAACTCCGGAAGAAAATATGTGACCTATCTACCCAAAGTTTTGATTGCAGAATAAATTCTAGATTGTATCTTTAAGTCTGAGTAACAGTAGCCACTGACTGACAAGTGGCTAAATTGACATAACCTGCCGACCACAGTAACCCCAAGTCATCTCTACGTTAGCAACACCATCACCCAAAAAGACCGAGGAGTCACCACTTCTGTGTGCATTCAACACACAGAAGGTTCGACCCCATCATGCTCTATTACCGTACGTAATGAAAATAGGTGCTATCTATCTTAATTGTCAATCGGCTGTGAAGTAATGAGTGGTTTCTATAGTAGTGGTTACTGCACACACGGTTAACCCTCTGGATATTAAAGGGCAGGTGGAGATAAGAGAGTTGTTAATTTGTGCTGCGCTGGGAGACTTGGAGAGGGGGGAGGGGGCGGGACGTCCGATAAAAAGACCTGCTAACACACTGACAATGTGCTTCTGGTTGGATGTGATTGTCGTGGGAGGCAAGTTTGGAGAGGAGAGGAGAGGAGAGGAGAGGAAAGTTTGGAGAGGAGAGGAGAGGAGAGGAAAGGAAGGGAGAGGAGAATAATCAAAAACAAGAGTAGAGGAGCAGAGAAAAGAAAAGAGAGGAAAGGAGAAGAGCAGAACAGTAGAAACCAGAGGAGCAGAGAAAAGAAGAGATAAGAGACAAGAAGAAGAGAAGGGAAGAGGAGAGAAGAGAAGAAAAGAGGAGAAGGGGAAAGAAGAGAAGAGAAGAAAAGGAGCGAGGAGAGAAGAGAAAAGAAAAGAAGAGAAGAAAAGAGGAAAGAAGAGAGGAACAGAGAAGAAGAGGGGAAGAGAAGAGAAGAGAAGAGAAGAGAAGAGAAGAGAAGAGAAACTAGAAAGGCCGCCAGGTAGACAAAAAGGTTGCTGGTTCAAGTCCAGGCTAAATCCCGTGACATCACTCCCACAGCCCAGATCCAATCAGATAAACGCTGCAGGTGGCCACACTAGGGGCCGGGCTCTGATTGGACACGGTGGTGGGGGGGGGGGTGAATCAGTGCCGCGATTGGTGGAGAGGTACTGACGTCAGTTGGAGGATCCCCTTACAAGATCCTGTTACACATAGCTTGACACCCGGACCGGTTGCCATGGAGACGGCATCCCCCATAACCCCCCGGTGGCTGCCGACTGAACTCCCCTGTCTGTCAGTGTGAGGGTTGGTGTGTGAGAGCGAGTAGGAGAGAGAGAGCGGGTGACAAAGAAATACAGACAGAAATACAGAAAGAGAAAGAAATACAGAAAGAAATACAGAAAGAAAGAAATACAGAAATACAGAAAGAAATACAGAAAGAAAGAAATACAGAAAGAAATACAGAAATAAATACAAAAAGAGAAAGAAACACAGAAATACAGAAATAAATACAAAAAGAGAAAGAAAGAAACACAGAAATACAGAAATAAATACAAAAAGAGAAAGAAAGAAATACAGAAAGAAATACAGAAAGAAAGAAATACAGAAATACAGAAAGAAAGAAATACAGAAAGAAAGAAAGAAAGAAAGAAATACAGAAAGAAAGAAATACAGAAAGAGAAAGAAAGAAATACAGAAAGAAAGAAATACAGAAAGAAATACAGAAATACAAAGAAAGAAATACAGAAAGAGAAAGAAATACAAAAAGAAAAAGAAATACAGAAAGAAATACAGAAAAACAGAAAGAAATACAGAAAAACAGAAAGAAAAAGAAATACAGAAAGAAAGAAAGAAAGAAAAAAAGAAAGAAAGCAAGCATCTGGATTCTCTAATGGTACGCTCAACACTATTCTGCTTTTTTGTACAGAAATTACTCTCAACTGCATTGTGTGCTGATAATTTGGAAAGCAGGTCCTGCAGTGCGCACTTTGTTTCCATAATGAGCAGCTGCCGCTATCAGCAAACAGTACGGATGCCCAACTCTCTCTTAAACTCACATGAAACTCCTGCAGCACAGCCAGTTTGATCAGAGTAACAACAACAACCAACTTTTCAACCGCTACTTTCTCTGTTTTCATTGTGGTTGTTGTTGTAAACCCCCTTGTCAAACCCCGGCTCTTCTTTGTCGCGATTACTCCGCTCACACAAAAAAAAAGCGACCCAACCTCATGCGGTCTTCTTGAAAAAGCGAGCGAAAAACCATGAACACACCCCCAACTGTGAAAGGGAAAGCTCTTCAGCGGATGAAGGCGTGTGTGTTACGTGTTTGCGTCTCTCACCATCTTGCCGCGCTGCTGTGCGGAGCGCGTCTCTCGCAGGGTGAAGACGTTGCCGCAGACCGAGATCTCCCTCCAGACGCCCGGCTTGGAGTCCTGGGTGAAGCCGTGGCGGGGGTGCATCACCAGCACGCCGTTGGTCGTCAGCCCGTCCATCTGCCCGTCCGACGTCTTCCACTTAGCAGCCTTCTCCTGAAGGAAGAGGGAGGCGTGGAGGGGTTGTGATCAGGAGGGGGACAAAGCATCTCATTTTGTATCTCTGCTGAATATATCATGTTTTTACTTAACTGTCTTACATTTGCCGGAAAAGAATGACGATTGCTTCTGATATTAAACGAACACGTAATTTGTGATAAGATGCGACCAGTTTGGCGCTAAATTGACTCACTTGGGATTAGAACCTAGGATCTCTGGCTGAGTGACTTATACTATCTGCTTAAAAAAAAAAAAATGAAAGATAAAGTAATGGGAGAAAAGCAGGGAAACAGGAAACTCTCTGTTGTGTCCAAAAACTGAGAAACAGTTCACTGAGAGGGGAGTAGTCACTGAAAGTTTTCTCGTAGTACGTCTAGCTAGTACGTCTCTCTTCCACTTTTCTGTCCATCTTCCTTGTGGTTCTTTGGTACATTCTTCCTTTCATCCCCTCTTTCTTACAGTCTTTCTTTCTTTCTCTCTCTTTCCTACTCACACACATTAGCTTCAATTCTATACAGCAAGTGCCTCATGGTAAGGAGTACATGCGTCAAAACAAAAGCCTTAGGAACGGAGCGTGTGCAGTCAAGACGACATGACTGCGACCAAAACGACTAGGTGAGTTGGCCGCATTTGGGAGTCGCACCGCCTAAAACTCAAAACAACGCAGACGGCCTTACAGTTACGTAGATGCATCTCCGTTGAAGATCAGCTCAACGAAGAGGAACCAGAGCCAATTCCAGAGGGGTTTTTGTCTCGCTGGGGGAATCGAGAACTGAATTTTCCCACATCGGCACTAAAGTACTGGAGTTTTCAGTCGCGTGGTCGTCATGAAAGCGCAAGAAGCATGAACGCCAAGGTACGTGGACCCGTCGACGCGCGTCAAGCCACACAGTGAAAGCATGAACCGGGTAAGAGGCACAGCGCTGAGGCAGCAGAGGGAAGGCACTCACCCCGAGGAAGATGTTCTTGGAGGAGTCGAAGCCTGCGGCGTAGATGCGCGCGGTGTAGGGCGGCGTGCGCTGGCACATGATGCGGCAGGCGAAGCGGGAGATGGTGCTCTGGACCGACTGGGTGTCTGAGTTACTCTGGCTGCCCGCCACCGTGTCCGTCACCACAAAGTCTATGGGACTCTCTGTCGATCGACCGATCTGGTGGAGAGAGATGGAGGGAGAGAGAGAGAGACAGAGAGAGAGAGAGAGAGAGAGAGAGAGAGAGAGAGAGAGAGAGAGAGAGAGAGAGAGAGAGACAATGTTGTGTAAATGTGTTTATACATGTTTCAGCCAAGAAATAAAGATAAAGACAAGTTCCAGCTATGAGATAATATAAGATGAAACTTAAATGTTCCCCATGGGGAAATTGGGTTGTTGCTACAGCAAACAGTAATAGGATACAGCAAAGAAAAATTGAATATAAACAAGAAAGGGTTACATAAACATACGTTAATGTTTATGCATAACATATGTCAGATAGAATGTATGAATCAAAAGTATGGATTACATCATTATTAGGATGTGCAGAACTTACTGTGACAAAGAAAAGAATGAAAGCAGAATATGTATGACATGAAAATCTACCAAAAATATGAAACGTATGTACAGAAAAATATATAACATATGTACAGAGTGTGTCGAATTCATACATAAAGCCATTCCAGCTGTGCTTTATTCAGAGCCAAGGAAGTAGTTGGCGAACTTTTGTGCTTTCTCCTTTTTTTTAACCTTATGTACGTAGACTACCTTGGAGAGAACGTTTCAGTCTGTACACCTGCGTCGGTAACTGCTGTATGAAACCCATAATAACCTTGAAGACATTGATAATAGGTGCTTTTCTGCCCCCGACAGCTACCTGCATCACCACTGCACCCATAATCACAGAGAAGAATGCCCTACCAGGGTGTTACCGCTATAATCAAGCAAAGAACTGGGCATCTCTGGAAATTGTTTTAAAAAAAAGCTATATAAATAAAGTTTAGGATTCAAAGACGATTATAAAACAACACTAACAATATTAGACTATGATGAGTGAGAGCATACGTTATTTTACAATAGAGTAAACCATTGTAAAATAACTATACTACCATATGATCATGCTCAATATATTTTCTCAAACATGTCAGGACATTTCATCGCAACAATCCATGATTTTGATGTCTTTCAATGCCTTTTGATGCCAAAAATTAGCATGGTACATACAGGAATTGTTTTTCTATACCTAGTCAGGTTTTTATAATTATGGCTAATAATTATATTGCAAGATATTATCATAATGACTATTAATCACAGTTTTTTGACTCTATTTGAGGAACAAAAATCATTTTATATCAACATTCTTGACCATTTTCAAGTAAAGCAGACATCTTTCAATATTGCAGATACACCAATAATCTACTGTGATTAATTACGGAAACTAAAAATCACATTACACGCTCACACACTTAACTGTGCAGCCCTATTAGCTACCCCTGCTTAAAGCATATATGGGTGAGTACGCCGCAGTGCTGAAAAAGTAATGAGGTCGTAAAACGGTGAAAGCTGAGGCCCGTTACCTGGAACATGTCTGTATTGCTGTCGTGGGTGTACTCCACCACCACCGTCTGGACTCGAGACAGAGTGTAAGAGATGCTGTGCTGGTCTTTGTTGCTTATGGCCTAGAAGGAAGGAAGGAAGGAAGGAAGGAAGGAAGGAAGGAAGGAAGGAAGGAGAGAGATACAGAGAAAGAGAAGGGGAGAGGAGGGAAGAGACTTTTACTTTTGACGCTCTTAAATCGAACATTTCACTTAAAATCCACAAGAGGAAAAAACCCTCAACACACTTAATAGAGACACCTATGACATCTGCTCACTGATGCTTGCAGAAAACAATAGAGAGAATAGAAACTCGTGTGGTCTCTAGCTAGACCTAACACAGCTCTAACGTCTGAACGGTCAAGTCCAGACCACCCACAGGACAGCCAAGGACAATCACTCTTCCAGACACTTTCAATTACTGCAGCTAAAAGCCTTGCCTGTGTGTGTGTGTGTGTGTCTGTGTTCACGTGTGCGAGCGAGAGGGAGAGTGCGTGTCCGTTGAGAATCCATTAAGTACAGATGTTAAAGCGAAATGGTTCTCACACAGCACACACTCGCGCACGCACACACACCCCTTATAAAAACCCTGTTCATTTAACAGACTTTGGAGGATCTCTGCATGGCCTTATAACTGCAGATGGAAACAGACGGACATGTGCTTCCCAGGACTTTGTGAGAAAACGCTCCGTTACCTTTCACTGGACTGCTCACATTTGTTTCTCCTATAAACCCTCAGTGTGTTCCAGTTAAACGCTCAGTAAAAAACATTGTTCAAATGCCTTTTAAAACCTTGAGAGAGCCTTATACCTGCTTTGTTCTCCTTTTTCGACTTGTATTTACTCGGGGAAGGTTTGCTGAGCATGCATACTCTTTCAGCATCCTTTTCCTGTCTTGTTGGCTTGGTGCGTGTGTTTGTGTGTGTGTGTCTGTGTGTGTTTCATTGTTTGCGGTACTTTAATATCATAGTACAAAAGCAAACAAATTTTCACAATAGCTGTTTGTGGAGCAGTAAAGGCTGACTGCACCACACACTGGGTGTGTTTTATCTGCTGTATCACACATCTGCAAAGAGCATGTTTTCCAGGAAAGGAGAAAAGAATACTTATTTTCTCATTGAGGCCAGTGTGTTTTTGAAATTATCCAATAGGTTTTTAACAAGTTTCAAAGAGCCAAGGGCTATGAAACTCACCTGAAACATAAATGACCATGTAAACTTTCAGTTCAAGTAAGAAGAAGAAAAAGCGGAAATCGAAATTGCAGTTATGTGGTTTTTCTGTGACTGCAGCTCTGTGGTCCATGAGATGAGTAAAAATGTGTGTGTGTGTATGTGTGTGTGCTGGTGTGTGTGTGTATGTGTGCTGGTGTGTCACCTTGGCTGCCTGTGGGGTGCAGGCGACATGCACTGTGCTGGGTTTGACCCCATTCGACTTCGGTCTCTTACAAAGTCCAAAGCGGCTTTTACGTCTGCCTCGGTCCCCGTTGGGCAGAGAGCCATTGTACCTGCACACACACACACACACACACACACAGACACACAGACACACACAGACACAGATAAAGACACAGACAAAAACAAACACACACACAAACAAAAAACAATAGGGCATTATAGTCTGAGCAGCTGTATGATATACTGGAAAAACAGTCATTGTGGGAAATGCTTGTGGCATTTTGCTGCCCTCCCCCCATGCCCGCGAGTGTGCACACACATACACACACACACACACAAATAGCAGCCTATATTTTTCATACATGCTTTTTACAAAAGCACATAATGTCCCCATCAACAACAAAGCCCTCCAAACATAAACCCCAGAATGGCTGAGAAAATAAACACACAGAGAGACTCATTTAGCCTGATACACGGCTGAGGAAAGGAGAATAAACAGAGGCTTTCCCTCGGACAGAATGGAGTCTCTGTGACTCCCAACAACACTGTGACTGTGCTGTTTGTGTGTGTGTGTGTGTGTGTGTGTGTGTGCCTTGCTTCATATCTTAAAGTAAGAAAACATTCAACATCCCCATTTACATGGTGAATGGTGTGTGTTTGTACGCGTGTGTTCAGCCAGCAGTAGCCAAACCAGACAGAGGGTCTGAGAAGTGGCTTGAATCTGATCCGGCTTCTCTGTGATTCAGCATCTATTCCGCTTAGATTCCAGCAAGCAAGAAGTAGCAAGGAACAAAAAAAAAAGGAAATGAAAGGTATGAAAAAGAAAGCACAAGCGAGTAAGGTACACAGGGGTCTTGCTGCAGAAAAAAACACCCAAAAGCTCTGAAGAATATCGAGATATATCATGATCGATAAACATTTCTCTACATAGCGGTAGGTAATTTAGCCAAGACAATTGAGTAACGCAGGGAAAAGACATGGATTGGTACATGAGGTTATAGTAATGAAAATGATGGAAGTCACACTGTTGTCTATGCTGCATTAAGCCTGGAGCGTCTAGGTAGAGGCAGGCTTGTAGCTGGAGGGCCGCCGGTTCCAATCCCTTAATCGGCTGGGAAAACTGCGGAAACTTGAAATTTTGCACTTTTGCTCCAGTAGAGCAGCTCAGCAGCCAGTGATAAAAGACTGCGGTTATACTGGGCAGCTCTCAGGTGTGAATGTGTGCAACTGTATGAATGTTAAGCACTGCATTGCTGAAAAAGAGCATGAGCGCTCAGTCAACTTTCCCCGAGGTTAAAAGGTTTTATTCTTTATTCCACGCACGCATGTTTCAGATAAGCCTTCACCAGTGTGGAGTGGTGATCCTGGTAGCAAAACCACGGCTATAAACTTACTAACCCTAACCACATGCATAAACATCCCTCAGCTACTTTAACATTGTTGTGACACACAGAAGCCACAACCTTTACACTGCACTGTTATAACTATATTGAACCGTTATAAATGCACTGTGATAACTAGCACAGGCAAACACCGCTCAGGCACAATTTTCAGCCAATATTTGTCAGTGTTCATTTGCTAGATTTGTTGAATATCTGATTTGAATGTATCAGGTGTTGTTTTAACTATTAACTGGGACTTGACTTCAGTTAACAAGAAATCTGATATTTGGGTAATTACTCCTTTGAAAAGGTTCCCAGATCCACCAACTACCAAGCTTGACATAAAATGCTTAACTGACAGAAAGAAAAACAGATCAAATTTCCATGACCTCTCCAAAATCTTCTGAACATGTATAAATTTCTAAAACTTTCCCAAGTAAAACTTTAACTTCCAGAACCTTTCAGAAGTTTTCCATAACTGTAGGGAATCCAGTGATAAACTATACACTAGAAAATACAGCAACAATATCCAAGAGAGTACTCTTTACTCGATGGAGATGCAATCGTCAGCAGTGCTGAAACACCACTAATAGCAGAAAACATCCTCAAGTGTTTAAGACTTTTTATACAAGGGCTACAAATGGCTGTGCACTGTCTGAAAAGTTTTTAAAGTAGGAAACATACATAAGAATAAAAAACAGGAGAAAAGAAAAACATCACTGTCAATAAAGATCAGTGACCAGAATGGTTGGCATTGCAACCAGTAAAGCACAACTAGCCGTGCTTTCTGGGAAATTAGTGCCACAGACGGAGCGTGTCTTTGACCAATCAGATTCTTTGGATGTATTAAGTCCAGTAAAGACAGCGCAGGCAGGCTGTAAGGACGCCCAGCCTGCAGCTAAGTGTTTGTCTTTGATTGGTAAGAGAGCATATCCGTGGGGATCAAACAACGCTGGGAGGGTTTATAAGTAACCATGGTGAGAACAGAGCCGCGGCAACGTTTGGGGAAGAGTAACCATGGCAAGAGCGTAACCATGGTGAGGTTTAGCCTGTATCCATGGAGAGAGGGCAGGGTAGTCTGCTGGAGAAAGCTCAAAGTGTTGCTGGCAGTGAAATCCCAGCTTCCCGTGGGTAGCAGTAATGTGTGTTACTATGCGTGTGTGCGTGTGCATGTGTGTATAAACATATTCTCCAAACAATTGTGGCAGCAAGGCCAAGAGGTAGGAACAAGTTTGTGTGTGTGTGTGTGTGTACATATACTGTACGTTCTCCATACAGCGGTGCAGTGAGGCCCAGAGTGAAGAAAGTTAGTCTGTGTGGAAATTAGCAGCAAGTTAGTTTGTGTGTGTGTGTGTGTGTGTGTGTGTATGTGTGTGTATTCCTCCTACAGTAGTAAACTAAAGCCCAGTGTGCAGCAACAAGCTAGCACTTATACAGTAAGCCTATAAAATCATGAACAGGCAGGCTGTCTGGGTAATTGCTGGCTGTAGCTGAGTCACTAGTGTTGCTACCAGTCTCTCTTTACATGTGTTTGCATTACAAAGTTATTACGCTAACAGCAAAACACTGCCCAAATATGTAAATGTCAAAATGGCAAACGTAACAAAAACACAAAACAGATGTTGACGTTTGGTTCACGGGCAATGTAAAAATATGTGGTTTTGATGGGAACGGGTGCGGACCCCACTAGCATGTTCCTCTCGCTAAGCTCCGCCTCCTAGTCTATATACCGTCTTATTATTGCACAATATTGACATGACTTCACTGCTTCTGCAACACAGCTGCACTGTTGTAAAGTTGTGGACGTCGCCCTTGGGGTTCACGCCGAATATATGGATTTACAACACACACACACGCATAAAATGAATATGCGTGAACTTGCATGCGTTCACACACACACACGGATGGACACACACACAGAGCTGGATTTGAAGGAACTGGGGTGTATCCAGTGGCGTCCGGTCTGCAGCAGGCCCATGTGAAGCAGGGCTGTTTAAAAAGCCACAGTGATGTTCCACAGGCCTGTAAACAGCCCGTCTCCGTCTCTGGAGACGCTGCTGCATTCCTCCGGATTAGGCCATTAGCATCGCTGGGCTACAAACATGCTAATGTTGGAACGGGGTTAGGGAGGAGGTCAGACAACGCTGTGCTATGCGTTGATGGGGTTCCCCATTAGTAATGGTGTGTGTGCATGTAAGTGTGTGTGTGTGTGTGTGTGTGTGTGTGTGTCAGTTCTGGGTCACACAGTAGTCACAAATAATTCTTAACACTTGTTTTATCCAGCTTGGAGTACCAGATGGGTGGGGTTTACCACATCTGGGCAATTCAGACGGCACTAATATAAGTTGTCAATCATAAAAAACTACACTAAATTGACTTTCAAATAATTTGTTGTGGTTGTCTAAATTTTCTGGTCGTCATTTTTTCCTTTATTGTTCACCCATCTGTCACCAAAGCAGGCTAAAACAAATCATAAAAAGTATTTGCAAATATTATTTGACCTAGGACTGGATGGTATTATGGTATTATGATCTACTGGGATATACTGGGATAGAGGAAAGACAATGTGTATAGATTATCGCATGCTGACAACAATGACCAAATGGCTGAGTTTCCCTGACAAGAGCAAGGAAAACTGGTCTCATCTCAGTCCTGACAAGCGGGAGGGATCACAGATCGGGGTCAGTGTATTCCTCAGGGAAACCTTGACAGGACACATGGTGGATGAGAGGCACACGGCTTCGTCATAGATCAAACCTGTGACCCGTCTGTTACGGTCCGGGCTCTTTAACCCGCTAGGCCCATCCTGCCAATAACCGTTGAGTTGTTTACTTCCTACAAGTCATGACTCAACCTCATAATCTACCGACCTTGAGGAGAGGCAGGATGCTGGCAGTGCTGCATGCTCCGCAGACCGTGTGATTGATCAGTACAGTCATGTTTCAACTAGTCAACATGATCACATCGGATGCTTTATTGAACACACCTGTGGCTTTGTTTTCCAGTTATTTTCAATGGTTTGATCACAGCAGGCCCATGTCTCCTCCAAACGACGCACTCTGTGTTTTGGACACGGCGTGATTTGGGGCGCTCCAAGTTGAACATGTCTCAATTTTAGCCACGTCAATGTCAGACAGAGAATCAGAGCAATAACTTTCTCTTCCATATCCCCTTTGTTACTTAAGGTTAACTAGCTAATGCTGATTTCATAGTCACATAGCAACGAGGATGATGTTTCTCCTGCTCTCCCTGTTATTAGCGACGCTCACAGCTGCGTTTAGCGTTTCAGCAGGAGGAAAAAAGCCTCCTGTGTAATCAGAGCCTTATGTGACCTAATATCACCAAACAAAATCAAAGGCTAATGATAGTGGATAGGTTGTCCTGTATGACTTCAATGGGTAAAGCATGGCACTAATACAGCCAGGGTTAGGGGTTCAATTCCCACTGGGGCCACGCATACTCAAAAAGTATGCACTCCCACTACTATAAGGGGCTTTGGACAGAAGTGTCCAGTAGGGCTGGGCGGTAATTCAATATTATCGTTTATCGTCTTTCAGTGGAATCATATCGTGATGATGTGGTGATTTTGGGATATCGTGACACAATTCTGCTGTCTAAATTGATGATAACAAGCAAATTTTACTCAAAATGAAGTATGAAACATTTTTTAAGGAATATTATTTGAATATTTCTATTTTGTTTGACATCACACCTAACATTACCATTCAGTTCAACTGGATTTAACAAGATTTTGCATACGTGAGCCATATCGTGATATATATCGATACCGAAAAAAATCTTTGTGATTATCGTGATATTGATTTCAACCATATCGCCCAGCCCTAGTGTCCACCAAATGGCAGATGTTCTTTAATGTTAAAAACATAATGTTGATGTGTTGAAGGTTTAAACTTGCCTACAGTAGAGTGTGTGGCTACTTCCGTCTTCCAGCAAAAAGTGGCCTTTTGGACTTTAGAAAGGGGATGGCCTGACCTCGAACCAAAACATATGAGTGGAAAACGGAGAGCAAAACGGAAAAGCGGGGTTCTCCCTTGTAAAGGCATAGAACGGCCTTTTACTGCTCACTGAGTTTTTCCACTAGGGAAAATTTCCACGGTCATCTCCCAGACAATAGCGCTCCAGCACAACCCATAACAACAAACTGTGAGTCAGCTGGGAAACCAACTGTGTGTCTGTGTGAGACGTGCAGAATGTGTGTGTGTGTGTTTCTGCGTGGTATGCGTAAGAAAAAAAAGCTGTGCATGTCCCGAGTGTCTGTGTACATGTGTTTATGTGTTTGCGTGTGTGTATGGTGTAAGTGTGTGAGTGCATGTGCAGGGTGTGTATGTGTCAAGAGTCTTTCCGACATCTGCATTCCTCCGTGGAGTGGGCTGGGACGGGGAGTGGAGTGGAATAGCCCTTTGGGGAATAAACAGGAGACAGACAGAGATGAAGGAAGTCCTTCACTGTCAGTTGTTATTGGAGAGTGAGTGTGTGCATGTGTGTGTGTGTGTGTGTGTGTGTGTGCGTTTGTATGTCTTGTATGCTGAGGATGAAGGGTGGGGTGAAGGGTTTTTCCTACAGCTGAGAGCGCGGAGTGCAGTCAAAACAAATCTCTCTCTCTCTCTCTCTCACTTAGAGCTGGGGGAAGGGAAAGCCAAGGTGTGGAAGATGAGGAAAACTTTTGTCGTTAGCTGTGCTTCCAGTCGCCAAATTTGTCTCATCTCAGGATATAACGTCAGTAATGTCTATGACACCGTTATATCATTTTCACATCACGATATATCAAGCAATCTGATTGATCAAACACACAACAACGAGTTAGTCAGAGATCTTTCTTGCTTTCTCACATTTCTTATCACGTACGCATGTACCCAAAATTTCAGATGTATTTCAGACATTCTTTATTGTGCTCATGGGTACAAAATATTATATTTTGGCCACATTGCCAACCCCTGGAAGTCATTTGGACTCCCCAGTGAGCACAGGCTTGCTGGCAAATTCTTAGTCCAAATCTTTGCACACCATCCCCCAGTGTGTGTGTGTGTGTGTGTGTGTGTGTGTGTGTGTGTGTGTGACCTTCTGCGATTGGACTAAAATATCACTTGATTGTTTGTGTTGCCTTCTGGAAAAGCTCCCCCATTTTCTTGTCTGGGTCATTGCACTCTTTTACATCTCCTTGCAACATCTTGTGGTCAACTTTTCAAAATGAATCATTTGGAGGCTTGGCTTGTTAGAGGATATCTGCACCATTATTGATCGATCAAAATGACTTCTACATCCTCATATTTCCTCAGCTGACTCGATCGCTCTGGCACCAGAGCCATAGTTGTTGTTGTTCTCTGAGTTTTTGTCGCTGTTATTATGGTTTTCCCTAGGTTACGGTCTTTAATCTTCATGCACCCCCACTGCCGTGGAGTGTAAGTAAAACCAAAAGCTGCAGCGAGTATACACAAATTTGTGTGCAGCAGCATGTTCGACTGCATTTCTGTTTCGGGCAAATTCGACTTCATTGCTAGTATGCCGCTACCTTAACTGAAACTGGTGAAATCCTTATGAATCCTGACTGGACTCTCAGGAGCTGCTTACCCCAGCACAATGAGCTCTCCGTACTTCACTGGCACTTTGGTGGAGGCGGTGGTGGAGATGTTCTCCTGCTCCGGGGAGAACATTGGGCACGGCTGGCTGAGGTTTTGGAGGAGGAGGGTGAGATTCGACAGGGTGACGGGGGGGGGGCAGGAAGGGGGAAGGGAGGGGGAGGTGCTGGTCAAACGGAGCACAGGGGAGAGGAGGAGGAGGAAGGGGAAGGGTCAGCTGAGCCTCAGCTCCGCCCTCTCATGCTTCATGTGTCCGTCGTTCGCAGCGCCGCTTGTCCTGCCCTGCAGAGAGAGGAAGATAGGAGTAAGATTAGTTTGTTGTCCAATTTACACAAGGTAAACACCAGGTTTTAATTTCTTGATGGAATTTGATGATTCTGGTCTGTGTCAATAGAAACGCTCACAGACAGTCCAACCATTATCACAGCTCTTAGTCACAGGCAGTTTCAAACAAGGTCATCAGCGCCCAGTGGAAAAAATGGTAGAAAAACAAATGAACCACAATGGGGTTTTTCTAAAGCCCTATAGTCAGTTCTTCCCTGCCTTACATTGCAAGCAAGACACTCTTATCCAGAGTGACTTTAAATGAGTGAACCGCCAGTCAGGGTTTTGCTCATAGGCCGGTGTTTCCCACACATAGACTTTACTTGGGTGGGCCGCCCAGGTATATTAACGGCCGCCAAAGTATATTTGGTGACCCATTTTAGCATTTTTTTTTTTTTATCCGTCCAAGAGAACGACGCCATCCGCGATCGATTAACTAGTGGACAATCTCCCCTCGCTCTACCCCTCCAGGGTTTCCCAGACATAGAAAACTTTGTGGCAGGCCACCACAATATCAGCACTGACCGCCACAAATTTTCTTTTTTTTCACTATTTAATCGTAGAACTGCGTGTAGCGCATTGATTCGCTCAGCCCCTAATTGCTCCACGCGATCTCTCTCTCTCTCTCTCGCTCTCTCTCTCTGTTGCTTGGTCTCTCTCTCTCTGTTGCTCAGTCTCTGTCTCTCTCTCTCTCTCTCTCTCTCACTCGCTCTCTCACCGGACCCGTCTGTTCGCCTCCCACTGCACATGCATGAGGGATATTTTTTTTCCATGCCAAGAAGACGGCCGACTGAATTCCCGAAAAGAAGAACTAACAGTTAACGTTACTCGGAATACAGCTGAGTTTCCGAGATTAGCACGCTGTATAGCCTAGCTGCTAGTCAGTATCCACTGAGTGGACCAATAACGTTAATATTAACTTTTTAACTGTGACTCTGAATGTTTGCTCCCTCAATCCAGATTAATATTGAAAAATATTTTCAAAGAAGGAAAAGGACTGGTCCTGAGGAGGAGCAGGACAGTCTGGACCAGAGGAGCTACTGAGCAGTAAAACAGAGTAGATAATAATGTTAAAGGCTGTAATGTAACGATGTAAAGATACAGGAGAGACTGACAGCACAGAGAGATGCAGCAGGGCAGAGGGGCAGAAAAGCAGATTTCTCTGTAAAAGGAGTCTCATTTCTATTCTTCACCTTGTAGACAAAAGCAAGCAACAAACAGAACAGTGTAGCACTGTTTATATTTTTAAGTTATGTTATCTTTGACACAAAGTACTTTAGATATATACAGGTTAGTTATTTGTTTAACAAATGGAACTATTTATAATGGAGTACATTAGATAATTTTTCAGCCATCCAGGTAATGGGATCCTTTATTGATATTAGCCTATATATTGACAATATAAGAGAATACAAGAATAAAAAGGCACTCAAACCCCCCCGTTGCCAACCCACCTACCACAAATACATTCGAATTCTGTGGGAAACACTGCATAGGCACTTCAAAAGGACACACTGAATATGTTTACACCCACACTAATAATTCAATCACACGATTAAGGCAGCATACTTGACTAATGAAACTGTCATGTGAATGCCTTTATCTGATTATCTTAAATGGAGTAAGGTCATAATCAGAGTAAGCATAACCCAGTTAACACACCTAGTTTTCTGCTCAATCTTTCAATTTATTAGAGCATGTGAACGCCTTTGATGTCTTTCAGCTTTTTAAAACTAAATGTCGGTCATCAGATGCAGCGACCCAGATGTTGTATTTACAAAGCACGCAGCACGGTGCCGTGCAGCGGAGTGACGAACGGTAGACCGATTATTAGGGCTGGGGGCGATTTGGTTGAAATCAATATCACAATCTTAGAGATTGTTTTTGATATCAATATGGCTCACGTTTGCAAAATTCCATGTTAAATAATCAAATGAATGCTCATCCCACTGAACCGCATGGTAATGTTAAAGTAAAAAAAAATGTCAAACAAAACAGAAATTTTCAAATAATATTCCTTAAAATGTCCTTATACCTCATTTTGTCCGAGTTCTTAAATACAATTTGCTTGTTATCAATTTAGACAGCAGAATTGTGTGTAACAACATCCCAAAATCACCATATTATCACGATTTGATTCCACTGAAAGACGATAAACGATAATATTGAATTATCGCCCAGCCCTACCGATTTTCAAATGATTCCATGTAAACCGGGTTATTCAGAGAAATCATGTTACTGACTGACTCAATACTCACTGACTGTTGCGGGGATCAGACCTGTGACCTTCTGGTTGTGCGACGGTTTCTCAAAACACTACAGCACTCTGTCGCCTTTGGTGCGACTACTGTCCCATTTGAGAGAAACTGAAGTAGTTTTCAAGGTTTCATGTAGGCTATACAGGTACAAATGGAAAAACACGACCGCACACCCACACACACATTTCAAGCTCCCAAAGCTTTATTACAACGTTTTCGAACAGCGCGGCCTTCATTATAACATGACGGACATGACTAAGTCAGGTCGGCTGTGTGTGTGACCTGTTCTTCTTGCAGGCTGAGGTGGGTGTCAGTAAATGCTGACTTCAAGTACAAGTGACTCAAATACATACACACACATACACTCGCAAACACACACACACACAGCTCTCGAAAGTACACAGGAAGTCAGAGAGAAAGAGAGCATGTGAGAAAAGGAGAGGATGGACTTCCTGTCCCGGGCGAGCTGAGGAGCATCCCGTGCAGATGCGACATCACGGGTTCGAGTTTGACTTTTCACGACCTCTCTCATATGTCACCATCCTCTCCCACCCACTGCACACTGTACAAAAAAGCAGAACAGAAATATGCCATAGATACAAATCTTAAAAAAAAATTTAAAAAAAGAGAGAGAGGGTTTAAAAGAAACGTGAACATCCTCTCTTCACACTTGCAGGCAGTCCTTCCTTCTCAAATGAAGCAGAATGTTCCTCCTACAATTCCCAGAGTGCCTCTTTGCCGAGAGAACGAACAACCACACATGAATAATGCATGGGAAGTAGAGTGTTTTGATGTTGGGTGTGTGTGTGGGTGTGGAGGGTGGGATGGGTGGGGGCTTTGTTCCCCATCACTCTCACTGAGCATAGATCAGTGGAACGGCAGGAAGGCTGATACGCTCCCACCGGACTGAGTGGGAGAAGTTCAGACGGAGGTCTTCCAAGTAAATATCACAGTCAGACCGGAGCGTTGTTCAGTACGGGGCCTGAGGCGGCGTTCAGAGCATTTGTGATACGTCAAAAAAACCAGACTACACCCCATGTATTTCAATGAGACCTATGCGTGAACGGGTTACATGGAGTGACGGAGTGCAGTGCGTGAAAAATATCGCAGCCCAGTCCGTCCAAGAAGTTGAAACTAATTGACCTTTCGGCAGAGCGCAGATAAAAATCATCCGCTGACAACCAAAGAAACATGTACACACTGCTTCAAAAGGTTTCGAGAAACACCCACAACAAAGCAACCTAGGTGGTTTCAACGCATGGTTTGATGGATGCCAAATGTCCCGTGGGAACACGTGTAACATTTGTCGAGATGCCTCCGTGCCCAGCCAACATTTCAAACAGTCATTTACTGGATGTCTAGCGAAGACGTTGAAACATTGTTTTTTTTGTTTTTTTTCAGACTGTAATCCTTTCATCACCATTGTCTGAATGGATTTCAAATGCATTGCAATAAGCCCAATTGTTGTTAAAGGAATAGTTCACCCAAATATGAAAATTCAGTCATTTTCTACTCATCCCCATCCCAGTAGAAAATCGGGTGAAGTTTGTTAGTCCATACAACAGTCCCGGAGATCCCCGGAAGAAGTACATTGCAGCTTTCTCCAAAACAACTGAAGTTGCTGGAGACCTGTCTTCAGACCAAGCTTCAGACTTCAAAAAATGACGGAAAATAACCATAAAATGGCTCCATGCAGCTCATCCAGCAAACTCCAAGTCTCTTGAAGCCAACAGATCCCAAAGTGACTTGAAAAGACCGACATTTACACCATTACTTAGCTGAAATCATCACTCTAGCTGTGGTGTGATGCAAGTTTGGCTTATGTCAAACACGCCTAAATTATATTTAACGCATTCCATTTAAAACGTTTTGGGCAAGTTCTTTATATCTTTGTTATGTCTTTTATGTTGCAATTTCGAATTGGGTTCGATCAAAAGTTAATTAGTGTTCACCTTGGACACGTCAGCGAGCTTGGACACTTGCTCGTTAGGGTTTTGCACATAGGCAGGTATAAACAATCAGACACAGGCCCAAGATGGATAGCGTATACAGGCTTTACAAATGCACACCTCGGCTTTCAGTGGCAGTTTTCTCAAGATTACACACATACTGTACATACCTAGGCTGAATATAAAAGGGTGGTATTTATAGTCTACTGTCAATACTCTGTTCTGTTCCCTTTGAAGTGTATGTGAGGTGCTGTAGGTGTACCATGTGTGTCAGTATGTACTGCGAAACTCAATATGCTGTCAATATTTCTCCATATAAATGTTTCCAAGATAAATTCCTGTTATTGTACTTGCCGATTAATCTGACTCTGATTCTATTAATAGTCAGTGTGTTGACAGGAAACGGGAGCCTTCGCTTTTCACTGGTGTCCCGCCCCCAAAACACACGGTGCCAATCACTCTGACCAATCTGTCAATCACACCTCCATCGCACAAACTTGGTGGAGTCTACAAGGAAGCCACCTCTTTGCACTCGGTGTGCACACAGACACTGAGGCACAGCCACACACACACACACTATCAACCACTTTACATACACACACACACACACACTCTACCACTGTCTACTCAGAAACAGGAAGTTTGTCTGGCAGAAAGAAAACATAATACCCTTTTATACAGAGTGTAGTGGCATTTTCCTGGAAAGTCTTCACAGAAAAACACTTCTGTACCTCAATGTGTGAAAGAGAGGTAGAGAGAGACTCATATCAGAGGATGAAACTAACATTTGTCCACCAGCCACAGCGGCTGATGCATCTCAAACCAGCCACTTTCAACATTTTACCAGCCAACTTGATTTTTTAGAACAGAACAGGACCTCCGTCACAGTCAGGTTACCTGGCAAAATGGCTGGTAAAGTAGAGAATTTCAGAAATGTAACCAACAAAACAGCTGAATTGTTTTAGGCATAATCTCATATATCCCAAAACGGTAAACAGTCTTGCAGAAATTGTTTTGGTCTGACGGTTATTGAGAATTAATGAGTTTGAATTTGTCCCTCAACTTATTTCATTGTGTAGTGTTACATACAGCTTGGCAAAATGAAAACATGCCGTAGCCAAAAGACTCCTAGAGGGATATTGGTAGGAAAATAAAGGAATAGGACATTTCAGGAATTCAAAGACAAAGCCTGGAGCAAAAATCAATTATTAGAGAATCAGTTAGCCTGAATGCCATGACAAAATAAAGCTTGGATGTCTTATGTCTTATCACCTTTAACTTCCACTACATTACTGAGCAATGATGTCAAGCGGAGAGTTGCAGGTTCATACATGGGTGTCCTGGTGGTTAGAGACAATGCCCCGTAACTGAAAGGTTAGCCTACATGTTCAAACCCCAAACAGCTGATTTACTGAGATTTTCGACCATAAGCTCTTCATCAGGGCAAGAAGAAGAAATCACACAGTGACACCTTGAGTGACGTATCTGTTTCACCTGCCGATGACTTCCTCCCGGTGTGTTAACTCACTTAGCGGATCTATATTCAGTTTTTCACACCAGCACTTCAGTAAAGCTCCATGAACTGTAAACGGCTTCTAACAGAGCTCATCACACACACAGCGAGAGGGAGAGAGAAGAGGGTGGAGGTGAAACGAGGAATAATAAGTGAAAGGGGGAACAGATCTTTTTATTAGTCCCAAGGGAATTTGTCTTGAAGGCAGCGCAAGAAAAAACAAACCAGATGGAGCAAACACAGTGCTTAGTCAACGCAGAAATCACACCGCGGTTCATCCGTTCGTAACGTATTTAAGTTACACAAGCAGTTCATTTACTTCCTCCAGTAACCCCGTATTGACGTTTCTAAACAGATTTCAGCAGGCGAACGCTAAGCGGTAGGAACAAGGTTGTGAATCTTTTTGGTTTTATTGACGGAAGACGGTAAAAATGGCCTTGGGGAAGGATGGTTTATTCTGCATGGAGGCAAAAAAATAAAGCAAAACGGAAGACGTGGAAGAGCGAGCAGGGGGAATGGGGAGGTGGAGACGGGTGTGTTCAAACTGCAAAACTGGATGCAAGCCTGAGCCACACCTGCTCCCCTGACAAGAGGTTAATCGCAGGTTCTCACACACACACACACACACAAACACACACACAAACACACGCAGCATCGGAGGTGCATATTAAAACAGTATGTTGTGTGCATGTAAAACACCCCGTTTGCACACAGTTGCATCGGGGGAACATTTGGCTGACTTGCCAGCGATTGATTTTTCCCTATGGATCCAGAGTCTGAAGACCAAATGAAAAATAGGTGCGAGTGCTGTGGGTCATGTTATTGAACACGTGTCCAGAGTGCTGAATTACCTTCCCCGTCTCTACTCTACTCTACTCTGTTCCCCAAGTTCCCTCTCACACAGGCTTCGATCACCAACACCCTTTCCTCTTTCTTTCTCCTGTGAAGTTCAGGGCCGTTAATTCACTAAACCCCAAGATATGGCAAAGTGCCACGCATATAATAGCATTTGTCACTAAAACTTCGAAACCCGCTTATATCGACTAGATCTCTGCACGGGGACAAGTGGACCAATTACGGATGACTGCCAGGATATTAGCTTATTTGGTTAATGTAAAAAAAAACGCACAAAAAAAAAAGAAGGGTTCGTCAAAGCTTCTATGATTAGGGGGTTGTTCTACATATAAAAAAAATAACGTAATGACTAAAAACGTTCTGCTTTGTTAGAATAAAAATGGCACATCCGAATAAAGGGCCCAGTTATTTTTATACTATACAATACTTTTATACTATATATACTATTTGGAACATTTCATGCGTTCTTCAAAGAACCTATAAAGGTTTTCATAGGGGACCTTTCTTAAAAGGTTCTTTACATCACCAACAAGGGTTCTGCTATGGTACAAGTCTGAAGAACCATTTTCTGGTACTATATAGAACCCTTTTTGGTTAAGAGTGCATGTCACCAAACTATCTTGCTACGCACAGAGCTTAAAGGGAATGCTGATTCTGAAAATGTTCCTTCCAATGTGACTTCCAAATAGATTTCTGGCAATTTTTGCTCTCGATTATCATGATAATGAAGGTGAAAATGAAATGAGACAAAAACTAGAAGCTCAAATTTATACTCCCTTAGGCTAGGGTATGGCAAGTGCCAAACCTTGCCATATCTAAAAGACAGCCATGGTGTAGCTCAGTTGTTAGAGCAAGGCACTCACAAGCAAGGGTGGACGTTTCAATTTCTACTAGGACCACCCATGCTATAAAAATGTAAGCACTCGCAGTACTGTAAGGCACTTTGGATGAAGGTGTTGACCAAATGGAGTACACTTACACACACACACAGACAATTGTGTGTCCCCCCATCTCTCTCTCAATCCATTTTCCCCCTGACAGGTGTGGCCAGTCAGTCGAGTAATGTTCTGCCCTGATGAGTTGCCTGTCCTTCCTTTCTTCCTTCCCTGCCTCACTCATTTCCTGCTTTTCACCCCCTCCATACCATTCCTCCCTCCTCATTCCTACCTGTTGCCATGGGAGACCAGCTGTTTGTCTAAGTGTGTGTGTGTGTGTGTGTGTGTGTGTATTTGAAAGAGAGAGAGAGAGATAGGTTCATCATGGGGACCAAAGTGCAAAAAAATGTTTCACTACACCCAGGGCATGCTTCCCTCGCACACTGTGTCCATGTGTATTTTGTGCATTTGTGTAAGTCTACTGCATGTGTATTACATATGGGTGTGTGTATATTGTTTGACTGTGTATTGTGTGTGTGTGAGTGTGTGAGTGAGAGAGTGAGAGAGAGGGAGAGAGAGAGAGAGAGTGAGTGTGTGTGTGTGTGTATGTCTGATCCTGACTAAGCTCTCAGCCTCGGCAACTCTGCATGACACAGAGCTCGGTGTGGCCGCTTGCCAACTGCTGCTTAGCTACCGAGACACACAGTCCTACAACAATAGATCCGGAGCTGGGTGCGAGCGGCCCGGGCGAGCTGGGGTCGCGGCTTGTGACGGACGCGCTGCTGACAGCAGGAGTAGCAGCCTCACACTTATCAGAGCGCTCGTAAAACTCTGCTGCCAGGCGGCACGGACGACACCTGCCATTTCCACCGGTTGCCAACAGAACGCGACAGATGACACAAACAAAAGTACAGGCAGACACACAGAGAGAGAAACACAAACACACACACACACACATTTCATATGAACATGGAAGAAAACAGCTTAGGGGAACAGCTGCAGTTCTCCTTTTGAGTGCATTGCCGGCGGAGCTTCAGTGTGCTACCAGCGAAATTGTCCTAGTTTAGCACTTTCCAAAGAGCAACACATAGCCATGCCCTAGGAAATGGAGCCTGCGTCAATCCACCGTGTCATTTCCCTGAGTTATAATAGAGTTCTCAGCAAGGTTTGAGTCCTGGACAATGGGGTCATGTTGGGTTAGAAGGTGGGACCTGCTGGAAAAGGCTGGCATCAGGTGAGTCAAAGGGTGACACACTTTCAGGTTCACAAGGCACGGCTCTGTGGAAAACCACGATTTAACCTCAGGCAGCGTTTCTCGGCTGGTGGGTCAGGACCCAAAAGTGGGTCATGAGATACTCTGACAGGGCCATGGACAAAGAGGAACCCAGAGAGGGGAATATTGTGTTACCCAATCAAGTCCACTTCATGACCGAGGCAAAATTTAGGTCCTGATACATAAGCAGCCTAAGGCCTTAAGCTAATGGTACAAGTGACAACACCGAAGAACACCTGACACCTGCAAAAATAAGACTGTATATAGTTGGCAATAATTTACTGCACAATTTAGTCATTGAAGGATGTTTAGCCCCCCCAACTTGGTCAACCTTCGACCAAGTAGTTCCAATGAGATTAAAAAACGTAATTTCCAAGAGAGACGTGGCCAAGGAAGCAGTCAATGACAAAGTGCAAAGGATGATTTGTTATTGGGCTAGAACAATTTGAGACTGGAAATCACTAGCAGCAAACCGAAGACGATCTCAAGACAAGTTTAGCGATGTAGTGCTTTTGGCAAACAGGATTGCCACAAAGTGCTTTACAGGAAACACTCACAAAAACAGACCAAAAAGGAAAACACGAGATAGACAAAAGTAGAATCACAAACTTCAGCAAATGGGGCCAGACCTTGAGAGAGCAGAAAAACACACATCAGACACCAGGTCAGGCAAGGAGAGGAGAGGCTGATTAGGCTGAAAAGAAAACCAGGGCCTCAGTTTGAGCGGCGACTTTTTTCCTCCGTGTTGGCTAGCTGCCCAGCGCTAGGACAGCATCTACTGGGCAGTGGTAGTGATACTCCCCGCGGTAAAGTGGGTCATCAGATCAATAAATAATAACAGGTACAGGAGTGAGTGAGTTGTGACCGAGAGGGGATGGAGAATCTCTGGTTTGCTAGACACACGGGACAGATATATGGATTGAAAGAGCGTCCATCGTTTTGTGAAATGTCAATAAAAACTGGACGTCCTCTTTAGGGCTAAGCAATTAATGGTATATCATAATTTTTTGTTTTTTGTTAATATTAATACTGAAACATATTTCCTTTGGAATGCTTGCTTTTGTTAAAAACAATCAAGATGTTGTCATGCCAAAAGTGCAGTAATCATCAAGAGCATCATCAAAAGCCCATGGTCAACAATTTGATTATCATGATGAAAATATCTAGCAAAATAATCAGAATTATCATTTAATCTTTAACATTTGAATAGCAGGTTTGTAGCAAATCACCGGTTGAAAACTAATCCATTTGGTTTGGTTTCTTGCACTTCCGGTCCTTCACAAAACAAGGAAACATGGGAAATGAAGAGATGGGTTTTTTTTTGTAATTTGATCATTGGAATATTAGAATTCCACACATTTCTGCAAAATGATCGATTATCTCCAAAATGTGTTTAAAGACATTAAAGTGAAGAGCTACTGATCTACTGCCTGCTAGTAGACGACTTTTTGTGCAGTCGTGTTTGCAAAGATGCAGACAACTAAAAGCCAACAAAATGTAGGCCAAAGTTAATGACATCAGTTGTGTTAGTGTGTGTATCTGCATGTGTGAAAATGAAGAAGCGAGGGGAGGAGGAAAAATAAGCTTATCTTATTACTTGTGGCTGCTGTGATCTTTGTCACAACCCTTGTCGAGAAGGTCATCAGATACCTAATCAGCCCATATAGCTGGCTCTCACTGCATCCTCAAACACTCTGAGGGTTTCAGAGTCTTTCACACCCTTCATGTTCCCTGTGAGCGGGCTGATAGCGAGAGGCTTCGACCCCCCAGCTGTTCCATGCTGAGCAGCAGAAATCACAAGTGTTCTTCAAAAGCTCACAGCAGCCCTTCTCCAAAAACAGCAAGTCTCTCACCGCCTTCCCTCCTCCTCAGCGCTCGGTCTTTTCATCTCTGCGTCCCTTGCGACGAACGGCTTGTTCCGTTTATTGCGAATAGATGGGTGATGGGGGTGGGGGGGCGGGGCTCACACATTTTGGCTAAACAGTTGGTTTTATGTGTAATGGCACACATGCCATCAGATATATGTTGTACTGTTTTCTTTAATGTGAAAACAATTTTTTTTCCATCTTCATGCCTGAGGCTCACTTGAAAGGGAGGTGCTCATTTCTAAGCAACTATCCCACTTAGTTAAAAAGTGGGCCGATTAGTTGTAGGCCTTAAGCCAAACCTGCTACCAAAGAGACAGAGAAATATTTTCTCTAATAACATTGGGTTATGGCTGCTAATGGCAAGATTATGTCTTGAAATATACTATTGACATTCCTTGACAACCTAAACAGAACTGAGAAAGGCTACGGAAAATGCACACCTATATTTTGAGGTGCTTGCCTACTGCATGATACATAAGGAGGTCTTCTGACTGAAACGTATGCTTTAACTTTATTAGATTCAACATAACCACAAAAAGGCTTGGTCTAACTCTGGTTGGCCAGACGGAGAAGTCTCACAGAACAGATTAATGGTCAAACTGGCACAGGACGTTGCCAGCTGTGAGAGACACTGGCGTTTAGCAGCCAGGACCAGCAAATCTGCAACCGGATGGGGTAGTTAGTGGGGAGACCATCATTCAACTGGAAGGCCCGGGTTCAAGGCCCCTTAACAGCAAGCATCCGCCCTGCTGAAGTGTCCTGGAGCAAGACTCTGTATCCGTAACCATGGGTGCTATTCTGAAGCCAACCCTGCACTCTGACCTTCTGTGGAGGGCCGTAAAAGTGATTAAAGAATTTCTATTTTCGGGATCAACAGCAAGAGCATCAAGAGCATGTACTATTACAAGTCTGCAGAACAAACGCACGAACAAACACACACACACACACACACACACACACACACACATCCTGTGTGCTCTACCCAAGCACCTAATAAAAATCCACTTACAATAAAAAAAATTGGAACGCTAGTGCAGCACGACCTAAGAGACTCTTTCCTATTTATTTAGGAGACGAGGAAGGCCTGACTACAGGAAACATGATATTACTGTATTTTAGCCGCGACAAGAGGGAGTGGGTATTAATTTCCAGTACAACTTACAAAATGCTTGGAAGGAAAAAAAATGCCTTTGATGCTCACTTGAAGAGATGGCACGCGACATGTTTCTGTGTTACCTTCCCTTTTTGGTAACGCCAGTGTCAAACCTGCTCCCGCCCACCCTTCCTTCCTTCCTCTGACATCCAAGCCAGGTTTCTATGTTTCTAGGCGCTCGTCCAGGTTTAATAGCATAAAGGATAGTTACATCAGTTCCTGTGTATCGGTAAAGTGGCACACTGACGAGCCCAACCCAAGGGATTACTCTGTATAAATAACGCCATATCAAAATGTACAGGGAGCGCCAGCATTCAAAAGGTAAATTACAACAGTAAGACGCCACCTTTGGCAAAGAGACTCGGAGAGAGCCTGCAGACATGACTTCAGCAGCGAGAGACTGTGCGTATTAGACAGCTGTGTCGCTGCTAGCTGCACAGGCAACAAAGGGATTTCAGTGTTTCACAATGAAGATGGTTTACTCACAAGGCAGCAGTCCCAGACGAGACGCCCATGTCTCATCGCTGGTACAGTCGAGAATTGTCTTGCTGCGTATATATAGCTGCTAGTAATTAAGTCAAAACATGATCTTGGCTGCTGGATATACACCCTCAGCTCCACCATCGGCCTACACCCTCTCACTCATTACCACACTCACTCCCCCAAGGATTTCATTTCCTGCATTGTTTTAATATATTTTTTATCTCCCTTGTCATTTCGTCGATCTTAGTGTTGTTCTATCATTTTCTGCCATCATGTCTCGGTTGTCTTAAGATTCTGCTACCAATACAGTTGTGTCTTTGCTTGTCGTGATGTTTTTTTTGTTGTTTTCTTTGTTTCTCTCTTTCATTTGCTTTGAGGTGAGATGGTTCTGTAAAGCCCCTTGAGTTGTTTTTTTTATTTCGCCTGCATCACCGCATTTATCACTGTTTTAATCACTTTCGTTTGCTATGTTTTATCACTACAAATAAACTACACTAATCAGTCAACTCATTACAAGTCAAGTTACCCTACAGTCTTCCTCCAGAATGATTTATAGACAGCTCGATAGTTGTATAAAGTGCTTAATGGAATGCTCTCTATGCTTGCAAGGTAATGCATCAAGACAGGGTGCAGTTTTATTAGTATTTTTTTGTTTGTTTAATTTTATTTTATTAGTATGTGCACCTAAAAATAAATGATGAGAAAATTGAAAAAGGAGCACACATGCTACTTGGCGTTTAAAGCAGGGATGAGCATCATGTCATACATTTCACTTCTGAAATCTGTTGTCTTGTGCTGCTAAATGTTTCTACTCAGGAGGATGTGTCACCTTAGAGCACTCCAAGAAACTGTTAAAAAGGTATTTGGTTGGGTAGATGGTAAATAGGTGAAATGTCAGGTTCGGAGTAAACAGGAGACTGTAGACCATGCTCAGCTGACCTACCCCATGCTTCTAAGTATCGGGCTGACCTCACCTCATCAAACAAAGGTACCTTTGTCAAATTCCCACCCCGAGAGGAACTCCAAAGCACTTGGCCTGTGTCCTGTTTGGAAAGGAGGTTAAGTCTTTTTGTTCAGTGGGTGAGGAAAGGCCTCGTGTCCTGAAGACGCATGCCTTCAAGGAAAGTGTCGAGGTTAATTATTGCTGCGGTCAAATCCCCAGTGGAACAGCAGTGAAAGGGCCTCTTGGGATGTATAACTGCAAACTTATGGTGTCACGCTTTTTTTCTCCCAAGAGACTAGAGGAACGTTGCAGTGCATAGACAACTGCTGTCAGAAGTTCACAGCCAACAAACTTGACTTTTAAAGACCTCTAATCTGTGAGCGGTGAGGGCATTGCCTTCTTTGAGCCAGAGGCTGTTTTAACATCATAAAAAGAGACTCCCATTCACCAGTAACTGTTTCAACTACCACAAAACAACCTCAGTCAGAGACCCCACCCTAAATTGGAGGGGTGGAGCTACACATCCACAATTAGAGGCAAATTAAGCATCGGAAAAGTCCATTCATTCTAATTTAAGAGGTGTTTGCCTTTGAGTTAGGCAAAGTAGTCTTTTAATGGTATAAAAAGAGTAAAAAAGGCATTCTGCTTGATGAAGGAGTGGTTCAGCAAGCCAACCTCCATCTCTAGATAGCAACAGCGCTCGTCTCTGAGTGGGCCTTTATGGGGGAGGAGGCAGAGCCACGTCAATGGCCCAAATCAGAAAGCCCTACTTCCTGTGACAAACACCAGCTGCTTGGTGGGAGAGCCAACCAGCGAGCAAGTATTCAGCCAGCCAGGCAGCCAGCCTAGGCTTCATGGAGACGGACCACAGGTTCCTCCGCTCAAAATGATAGCTCTCGGCCAAATTATGATTTCTCATTCAGAAAAGAGGCTGCTGCAAGTAGCCAGAGCCCAGTGTGCCAAGCCATTACTCTCAACATCCGATGAGTGGGCGGGACTAATTACTAACTCTTAACCTCCGGTGAGAGCTGACATGCTGTTTGCCTAAGTGAGAGCTTTACATAAATTGTTAGCTCTTCAAAAAAATAAAGAGCATTGGCTTAAATCGTTTAATATGAATGTGTTCTGCTAATTTTCAAGCTGCCTAGATTCAAACTGAGCCAGGCAAATCGTGGCAGCAGGTGGACTGGTGGTTAGAGAGCCTGTCCCGCAACTAAACGGTCACAGGTTCAACCTCTGGAGCGGCCTGTCAAAGTGTCCTTGAGCAAGACGCTGAACAACTTCTGCCTACATTCAAGTCACTCCAGATAAATGCCTTGAAGATAAAATGCGAGCTGTGACCTCTGACGCAGATGGCATGGTAAAAACCACAGAATAAAAAAAGCCTCATGGATCTGGACACCAGTCATCTGTTTATGGGCCTGACAGAGGGAAAGAGAGTGAGATGAAAGGCTTCATACAGTTTCTTGGAATGCCTTTCATGGTTTTTCCAAATGGTGTCTAAATTGGAGCATTATGCAGCACATCATGCTGGGGGTTTTATAGTCGGAGGAAAAGGGAGGACTGCTGGGTCTGACCATAAACCCCATCCTCATAAGTGCCGCTTGTTTAAAAACAACAAACTCATCTTAACAGCACACAATAACAAGTCAAAGCATGTGTTAGCCTACAAATTATGGCTAACACGTGCTTTATGTGGGAAGCTGATGCGTGTGTGCATCCTCCTGTGTGTAGTGCATGTGTGTGTGTTTGTGGTATTTATTCATTTAGTGGATTTGCATTCATGTGTGTGCGTGTGTGTCTGTGTGGGCGCGCGGCTCATTTACCGACGCCCTAGGTCCGGTCTCTAGTGTGTTGGGTTGCATGGAGGGATCAGGGGGTAGGGATTGGTTTGCACATTGTGAAAATTAGAAGCCCAATGATTCGGAAATTGATCTGGGGGAGGGGCTGACAAACTCGACGCCCGGTTCTCTCTTCCCTTCTACCTTCCCTCCTCTCTACTCCTTGGTCAAGCTTGTCTAATCGATGAACATGGATAGTCGGCATTGCAGAACATGAAAAGAAAAGAGGAAGGAGGTGAGGAATTCTATCCCAGTCATCTGGGACATGGGAGGAAAATGATTTTCCAGTTAGGATGTGTGTGTGTGTGTGTGTGTGTGCATGTGTGTCCATGTGCGTGAATGTACATCCATGTGTATGTCATCTTGTATGCAGAAGTCCTAAAGAGAAGGGTTCTGCTTAGCTTTGGGCCCCCATCCAAAGAAAACTGTCTTGATGATTAATGTGCTCATCAGGACTCAAAGATCAGTACTTCAATTCTCAAATGCTCTGAATGATTACATACATACTGTAAAATCTGTAAATTTGTAAATCTGTAAACTGCCGACAATCGTAAATCCTTCATTATGTGAAAGGCCATCCTCATGTGGTCGGACGCAACAAGGTTTGTGGTTGGACACAAGAACTGCCATCTCTCCACTGCTGCCCACAGAGCCTGAATCAGTAGAAAAAGTAGGCTAAGTCAAAGCGAATATGCACAGCTGCACCACAGTGTCAAAAGGGGTTGATTAAGGACTGTCATGTATCTTACTCATCAGGATAGGGAACTCACTATTTCATCCATCTCCACAGCAGCCAATAGATTTTCCCAATAGAGAGAAGTTCCAGAAGACGGCTGGTTACCTGCCAAAGTGGCTGGATGAGAGCACACATTTTCAGACAAAATCTGCCAGCATTTGGCAGATGGCTGGTGTTAATTTTCCAACCTGCTTCTCACTCCATTTCTATGGTTGAGATCATACTGTGAACTGAAGTTATATTTCAAAAACAGGGTTCCTACACATTTTCCATTTCAAAATTACGGACGTTAATTTCTTGACTGAATTTGAAAATATCGATGGAACCGTAAACTGGACCATAATCGCTCTGTAGCTCAAGACTATTCTTCACAGCAACAATGTGAAATGTCAAACTCCTCAAAACATGGAAATTATCAGATTCATTTCCATCCACACTTTTCCAGAGCGCACCAAGACTCGGCACGTCTTTTCAAAACAAACCCACAACGCGGACTGGAACACACGGACCCTTTCCAGAGAAGCTATAAAACCCACGGAGGACCTTATGACAGGGAAATTCACAGCTGATGCAGCGTTAGAGGAAATTAATGCAGCGTGAATAACAGCTCATGAAGCTCAGCTGAGTGTACACAGCCAGATAAGACGGCATTATCAATACGAACCAGAGCGTGAATTCACGGAATATGTTTTGGAAGGAGAGATCGGACAACAAGGAAAAGACGAGCAGGACGTGCTTGTGTGTGTGTGCATATGTGTGTGAGTATGTGTGCGATTCAAATACAGCCTCGTTTTGATGGAATTTTATCCATTATGCGTTCGTCAAACACATACTGGACCTACTGGGAACAAAGAAACATTTCTCAGTCTCGCCACGGACAAGCCTGTAGCCTCCTTGGAGAGACAGACAAGACACACACACACACACACACCAGTCTGCTCCAAAGTGATTTACACAGAGTCAGCGTGTCGATGCACACAGGAAGTCCCAATTCCCTGCCCACTCACAGATAGGCCGTACACTTCTCATGTTCAATGGTCCCTGGAGGTGTTCGCCTGTGTATGTGTGTGTGTGTCTATGTGTGTGTGTGTGTGTGTGGTCCAGCCAATATTTACACCAAGATGGATGGAAACATATGCCAGAATCACATGAGCTTCCCGACACATAGCTTAGAGAGGAATAAGGAACGGTGGAGTGAACACACACACACACACAACAGACAGACAGACAAACAGCGGCGGTTCGTTCGTTTTACTGTGAGCAACCCAACTAGTCTGAATGAGACTGGAGTGATCATACCTTATGATAAATACAAAACAAGTGGGTGAACACACAACTCCTTTGTGAGAGGAGGGGGAGGTAGGCTTTAGACCACATGCTGTCCCACACAAAGAAAAGCAAAGCAGTAGTTACGGCTAAGTCCAAAATAACACACCACTATCCTGAAAAACAATGTGAGTTGAACCAAAATAGCCAAACTTGTTGCGTAGTTTTGTGAACATCCAGCCTACTCCAGATGTTGTGAACACATTCTCTTACACAGCGAATAAAAAATATGTTACCTTCAGTGCATCTGTCAGTTTTACACATGTGGCAGGTTCAATTTCCTCCCTTTCTATAAAACCGTATCACCAGACTTCCAGGCTATTTGGTGTCTGGGAGGGCTCTCTGCAGAAACCATTAGCCTGCACCAGAGAGCTGGTAAACTAGTGTATGAGGCAGGCCATTTCCCCATGTGCTGTTAGCAACACAGAGGGTCTATGTTAGACCAAAGGAGCCAATATTAAGCCTTGATGAGCCACTATAAGAGGATCTTCTATAGCTGTGACTATGACGGAAAAAAGGAGTAGTTGATAACTAGGCCGATTAGAATAATCCACTTGGGCCCGATGCCAAGCACTTGACCTGAGGAGGCGTTGCCACAACAATACTCACACTCATCAGCTATAAACAGCAAGGCATGAAATATGTGAAGCAGGTCAGGAAAAGGACTTGAGCGTTAGAAACAAGGAGAGGAATGTAAACCTGAGCTATGGTGTTGTTGAGATGGAAATGTACTGTATCAAAATAGAGAAGATGGCATTAAACAGCCATTAGACCTCACGCAAAACAAACCCCATGATGATACGATGACACATGCTGAAGTCTTCCATAAACTTGTAGGGGAAAAATATTGCACACATCACACCTTTGCCACCAATTTAAACTGTGAACATCACACATCGACCAAGGAACCAATCCCCTTCAGGAAAAAAATACATTTTGAACTTCAAACATATGCTAAGTGCAAGCAGGCCCAGATCTCCCAGCGCACTGGTGCACCACTCCCATCTCTGCCCCCCTTCCTCAAGAGCAGCAGACTGGAGTCTTCAGCGCCAAATTCCTGCTGAGAATTAAATTAGCTCATCAAAACAAACTACCAGTTGCTCCAGAGGCTTTGTGAGACTGGCATCGCTGCTGAATCCAGGATCCAGGACTGTTCCCACCAAAACAGGGTCACCAGTCGGCGCCTGAGGCGCTGGATGGCTGGACTCCTGCCCAGGGTCAGGATGCCTGGTGGATCAGTGGACTAGGATGCATGTCAGGTGCTCAAGTCATTGTGGGTTTGAATCTGACTCATGACCTTTGTCTCATGTCATCCCAATCTCTCCTCTGTACACTGTCTAAGAAAATCAGTCTTGAAAGAATAGGCTAATTAAAAACAGCGGAGGTTCCTGTTTTGTTTCCTGTGAACAACTTTATCCCTGTGAATCAGACTTCCCCAAGTCTAACCCAGGCTGCCTAGCCTGAATAAGCATACAATCTTGAAATAGAAGAAAAATAGGCAAAAAAAAAAATCATAAACCCCATTTGATATGAAGAGTGGAAGAAATGAACATTACTAACAGTAGGCCCCTGAGATTCATATGGGCCCCTAATATGAGGAAGGCAAACAGCAGCCTCTATGCTTCAGGAGTTTCCACAAAACAGTCTTAACGTTGGGCTTTTGTGTCTACTATCCAAGCCAATAACGGGGCCATGGGGTTCTTTCATGTTTATTTTTCTTTTAACTGAACTGACCTTTGTTTTAGCCACCGTAAAAGCGTGCTGAAGCCATGTTATTAAATGCACTTTAAACTCCTTGACTTCCAACTTCTTTACATGCACACTATAGTGTACAATGCTATAATAAAAGTATTTTCGTAATCAGGTTAAGATCAAATTATTAGTATGCATGTGTAAACCTGCGACCGCAACTAAAAAGAGAGGGAGCTCTGTTCTACAAGTCAAATTTATCTATAAAGTGCTTTTAATCAAACAGCTTCATCACAAAGTAACTTACAGAGCACCGCTGGACAAAAACAGTTAACAACAAACTGTCTGGAGAACAAGAACATGACAAATTTTAAGATGTGAGGTTCTCACTCCCTTGTATTCAGAGCTATTGTAATTCTTCATCGCCTAAAACCCACTGGTGTCCTGGTGAGTTATGAAGTTCTTTGTAAGCCGTCTCCTGCCGAAGATCGAAACCCTGCAGAGTCTCACCTACTCGCTTTCTCAAGATTTCGACGGTATCTGTCTCAGTAAAAGGAAAAGAAGTGTTGAAGGGAATGTACTGGCCACTATTGCTTAAAATCTATGGAAAAAAAACATGAATGAACGCAATCTGGCCTCATCGCACATGCCAGCAAGTTCCAGCTGAACTAGAATTAAAATTACAGGGTAGTTTTGGGGAAAAGAGTCTTGAATGTTCTACATCCAGTTAGGCCTAGAGATGTGGGTGGGGGTGGGGGGGCAGCAGGGTGACATAGCAGTTAGAGAGACTGTCCCATGATTAAGAGGTCACAGATTCGATCCCCACTGCAGCCAATGTGGCATTCAAACAGCCATGTGTCCTTGGCCACACAACACTGAACCCCTTCCTGCACTCTGGATAAGATCATCAGCTAAATGCCAAAAATATGAATGTTAAATGTCACTGTGCTCGAAGCTGCAGTTGGGCCTAGAAGTGATTGTGTCAGTTAGTTACAAAGAGCGGACAAAAGCACAACAGCAACAGACAGGGTTTTTTTTTTGTTGTTGTTTTTTTTTCAGTTTCCAGTGGAGGCCAGTTGTCTGTGCTTTGTCAGTGGAGCCTACTGGTTTTCCGGTAAGCAGTACTGGGAGGAGGCTAACTGATGACAGATGGGAGGGCATGAAAGAGGAGGGCTGGCGTTCAAATTACAGCCTCATCAATGATTCAGTGGGACGAATGCAGACCATCACGCACACGCACACGCACACACACACACACACAGACAACAAACAGCCCCTGTTGGTGGATGTGCATCAACACACAGACAAACACAAATGCATACACATGCAAAAACACACACGCATAGACACACATACAAGCACATAAGCGCTGGCATGCACAGAAACATACGTGCATACACACACACACACACACACACACAGAAATGTTCGCCTGCGTGGCACACACAATCGCATGTTGATGCATATGGAGCCGCATGTACACCTGCAAACAGGGACATGCTGTGCAGTCATGTACACTGTAGGAGGCATATGGACTGGACATCCAAGTACATGGTCATGTGGACATGCACACACACACACACACACACACGCACACACACACATACATATACACAGTGCTTCTGGAGCAAAGTGCCATCTCCTGATTGTACACACAGCACACAATGTGACCTTCCTAGAAGCATACTACAGTCACTACCAACACAGTGTGTGTAAGGTTCAGTGTGTGTGCATGTTGTGAGCTCAGAGCGATAGGAAAAATTACACAACCTTTTTAATTTGCTCCGTTACCCACGTCAATAAACATTTAAGAAATCTAATTTCAGCCACATGTAAAGATGTTTGTAGAGCTGCGTGGTTTGAATAACTGATGTTGACCAAAATGTCCGATGGGACTTTATTATTGCAATTTTTTTGAGGTCCACAGAGGTGTGTGTCATGCTGCAGCACATGCTGCAGGCCTGTACTGGAAAAAGGAAGGGAACAGTGCAGCCACAGCAGGGCTTTAATCAAGCATTTATTAATCAATTAATCAAGTGTTATTGTGTATCGTGATTATAGTTCCAATACTTAATGATTTGTAGAATTTGCCAAGATTGAAACATTTACATAATATAATTTAGAACGTCTACTGCGTTTGAAAATAGTCACGATGCTGGAATAAGTGGTATAAAAGTGGTATAAAGCTATTCTGTTCTCCAACTCATTTTAATGATCTTGATTAATGATTGTGATCACGATATCTAGCTAAAGTCAGAATAAAAAGCAGGTGGACGGGGCAGGGAAAGGCCAGTGTTTTCTGCTGTCATTTCATGGCGCAGTCGTGCTTGATTGCCGATTCAAGTTTTGGTTCACCGTCCGTTCCTGTTTGGGTCGCAGTTGTAGCGCTAGTGCAGGTTGCATCTCTCTGGGGAGTGTCGGAGAATGGTCCATGTAGGTCTAATTGTGCCGCACCTGGTCATAGTTTGTAATCATTAGCCTCTCGTCGGGCCAAATGAGACGAGCGAGTGCTTATCGTTTGTCCACATGCGGTCTTAAGCGGGGTTTACATTGGGCTTTGGCACTGCTCACACCTCAGTCTTCTAGCTCTCTTTTTTTTACCTCCTAGACTTTTTTAAGCCAGTAGAGACTTGGTTTATGTTTTAGGAGATGGGTGGGACTTAATGTTTGTCTTTTCTATACATTTAACAGCTTCACGTTTTGTGTTTATCGCTCAGATTCAAGGAATACAAATTCTACTAATTCCGGCACCCTGTTGGTTTATGTTATACGATTTGAACACAAGGACCTTCAGATTATGGATTATGCGTTGCACTCTTAACTCTTAACAATTATTGCCTCGCCTTTCTCCTCATTCACAGACAAAGCAGTGTTCCTCGGGGGAAGCCAAAGTCTCAACAGGTTACAGACTAGACCGTTTGTGTATGCAAGTGTGTGCACAAGCTCATTTGACACAGGAAGGGAGGTAATGTGAAGCAGGAAATGGCAATCATGCATGATGGGGGGGGGGGGGGGGGGGGGGGGTTGATAATCACAGGTCTGTGAGTGCATGCGAATGTGTGTGTCTGCGCGTCTGTGTGTGGAGATGAAAGAGAAAGTGATAAATTATGAGTCCACTTTCAGTTGCATTCACCCATATAGACGAGCTACACAGCAGGGAAACTGCAGAGATGGTATCTCACACCCGCAAACACAAACACACACACACACACCTTCACAGCTTGTCCGCTGTAACACAACCGAGCACTGAGAAGCCACTGAGCTTTCAGCGCTGAACAAGGGAAAGTGTAAACGCCTTTGTTTCGCTTTTTATGTTTAACCTCAATAGGGCTTTCAATTTCTGCTTGTAAAGGTCTAGGATTCAGACGACATTAAAAAGGGAAATTAATGCCCTCGCAGCAAAACAGTAAGAGCAGCCGTGCTCTGGGTCTGGGCAAAACCATCTCACACACCCACAATGGAAAGATGAAAAATGAACGGGGCATTTTGTTTTTTTTTAGGATGCCAAGCTTACATTATTCAAAGTGGGACGTGAACATCAGCCACCAGCCAAATGCTGACAGATTTTAGCTGCATCTGGAAAGTTTGCCTGCTCTACCAGCCACTTTGGCAGGTAACGAATTATCATCCGGAGGTCCTGCTCTTCTAAAAATCTAGTTGGCTGGTAAAGTAGCAAAAGTGGCTGGTGAGTTTTGGGGTGTACTTGCCAATGTGGCCGGTGTACTGCATGAATTTGCCCTGCCGTTAACGTACAGCATCTTTTTTTTTCAGAGCTCCACTAACATTTACAAATAAGGATTCTATTCATGAATTCAGCCGGCTTACCGTTAAGGTAATAAACTTGCCAAATAGAACGGTGAACTCCCTAACGGTTTTTTCGAGGGGTTGAACGGCCCCACTGTGTTTCAATTTTTCCTCCCTAGTTTTCTGACTCAGGTGTTGGCAGCAGGAGAGAAGCCTTGGTGTCGCTTTCAATGACTGGGTAGCTTAGGGAGGAAGGAGATCAAGAAGGATTGGGTGACGGAGAGAGATAAAGAAGAAGAAGAAGAAAAAGGGAGGCAGTGAAGGGAGAGGAAGAGCAAAGAGAGAGAAGACAGAGTGTCCCAGAGGCTCGGAGGTCTATATCACAACACTGTGGGATCAAATCTGGTACAGCTTTTGTTTCATCATCATCCTTTCTCTCTGTAACCCATCTTTCCTGTCTCTCTTTACAAGGGCTGCATGATGATAGCGAAAGTGGAAATCCTGATTATTTTATTAGATATTTTGATCTTCATTATTATTAAATCACAATTATTAGACTTGATTATTTGGGGAACAAAATGGGCAGCCCAACTCTCTTCTGTGTACTGCCTAATGAAACAGAAACGGCATTAAAATAAACTTTAAAAAAACACAACTGAGGCAAAACAGCGTGAGTGCCGTCCCTATGAAGAGTGATATCAAGAAGGACGGGGTGATGGAGAGGGGAGGCACTCAGAGAAAGAGAGAGAAGGTGCTAACCCACCTAAAACAATGTAATTAGTGTTTCATTAGAGTTTAAGTGTCCCATGATGGTCTAAATGCTGTTTGAGAGGCTTTTAAACCCTGACAACATGAAATTCTGGCAGAAACACCGGTGTGACAGTACGTACTGTGTTGCTGTGTTCTGCAAGTTGTTGATGTGTCTCTGCACCCTTGCCACCCAGGACAAATTCCTGACTCTTTATCATGCATCCTGGCTGCGAGCAACATGATCAAAAAGTCACTGGAAGTCCATTCATTTCCTATAGAGCAAAAGGACCGGGGAAACTCCTCCGACGAGCTTGTTGACAAGCCGCGGCGTCCGCACGTCAGCCGAGTTTCCCTGGTTCCCTGAGAAAACTTGGCCACAGCTGAGGTTTTCCTCCAACACTGACCATCAACTGCCAAGCCGATTTGCGCGCTTCCTTGTTTCCCCGACCGATGTGATTTTGTTTCATGAACAGCTCCGCTTGGCAAGTGCAAAATGGACGAGACGTTGATTACAGCCATTCAAAGCTTCCCAGTCCTCTACAACTTTTATTAGACTATTACACTACAGGAATAAACATTGCAAATCATCGTTGGGGTCGTTGATAAGCTTGAAAGTAATTTTATTGTGTATTTTTCAGTTTTTTCAGCCATCTATGTTAATCTATTAAAACAATGTGACAAAACAGACAATACCAGAGCAGCAAAAATGCATGATTTGCCTGTTTAAAACTCTGTAGCTGCAGACCGCTACACAGATGCCATCGCAGCCTCTGGCCCCGCCCAAAATCGGTCACAATAGAGCGACCCATCAACCAAGACGCTCGCAGTGTGAATGCCCCGTTAGCGCACCTGGGAAACAAAGTGATTCTGATTCTGACAGCAGCGTGAGTGTGAAAGCATTGCACCGAGCCCACTCCGGCTCCAGCAGCTCTATGGAAAAACGCTGGCGGTTTAATGCCCCCACCCCCCCTCTTCTTCCCCTACCTCGCAGAAACAGGGCCATAAAAACGTGCCCACTGTCTGACCCACTTTCCATGACAGACGTAATCTCCCTCCACAAACTTCAGCCTGTTTACCAGCCCAGCGGAGAGTAAGCTGGACGGGGAGGCGGGTGCCAAGCTCCTAACACACAGCAGGGGGAAAGCTGCTCAACTGTGCCGGCGATTACACCCGCGGATCCCCGCCGAGCTCACCGGCCCTCCCTGATGAAACTCATACACCACTGACACGTGCACGCACAAACATAAACACACACACACTGCCCAAAATGAAAGCCTCCTGTACGTGACACACACACACACATCATAAAGATTTAAATGCACGCACACACAAAGAGCGAAGCTATTTGGCGTGCTGTTGATTTGTTGGTTTGAATCTCAAGCATACCCACTCAACACAGAGAACTGAATCACCAATCACCAACCGCTGGCATGCTTTTTTCAGCTCAAAACTACTTCCTTTGAGCAAAGCCCACTAATACTCAACAAAAGTACAGTTCCACTCAGCCCCAATATGCTAAACTCAATCTACAGCCCTATTCACATGGGACTAATATTACCCGGGGCATCCAGTGATTTGTAGTAACTGCAGAGATATCAGTGATTTTAATCCTGTGCGAATCTGCCATGTATGTAATTTTTACAGTAAAGATTCCTGCACTAATTACCTACGGTGCTTTGGTGAAGACAGCGGTCCCCTGATTATACTAATGCTGTAAAAATCTAACTTTAGCCGTAAGTTGTTTTAGGCATTTTTCTTCTTCTTCTTCTAGACGCACAATTTTCACCTTCCTCCTGTCTTAAAAAATAGAGACTCCCGTCTTAAAAAAATAGAGGTTTTGAATGCATTTCAGGCATAAACTTCAAGTTTTGCTTTGTTAAAACAGGAAATGACAAATTGTAAAATCTTGACCTTATACTATTGTTTCCAGGGCACCAGTTATTTTAGCAAATTTCAAAATCCGGTGCAAATGTGTTTCATAAAACGTGGAGGTTGGGAGGAAATTTATAAATTACATGAGGTCCTCACATAATACCTAGTTCTGTGCGAATAAGGCTTAAGGCACTGATCTTATAATGTGGCCTTTTTAGAATATCAGAATATCACTCAAGGCCTTTTCTGAATCGTTAGGATCCACCAGTAAATTTGGCATACAAGTGATGCACCAAGCAGCTCCTATTTGAATCAAACAAACTTCTGCATGTCATGTATCGGAGCTACTGCCATTTTACTAGCATATGCCAATACAGTCGTATAAAAGGATGTGTGAGGGAAAGCATTGGGTTGTGTGTTAAGTGGACCTATTAAAATCGTCTGTCCCACAGTATAGGTCAGTCTAACTTGAATACAAAGCTGATTCTTCTGTGAAATTTAGTCTACAGATTCCTCAAACAAAAGGTTTTTTTTTTTATTTATAGCACAAAATGGTGGTTCTTTTGGCAGATCCAACTTTTAGTCGTACTACTTTAGCTTTATACAGCAGAATTAAAAAGAAGAAATGGAAAAGAAGAAAAATGAGATTAAACTTTGTTAAGTGAGCACAACTGGGAGTTTTGAAACATTTCCAGTTGCTCTATACAACAACAGATTCTGGGAATATCTTTGGACTTTTCACTGATCACCAGTCTCTTTATATTATATAGTAGGCTATATATGGGCTTGAGGGAGTCATAACTGCACTTGCATTCTTTCATATTGCACAACGGATATGAATGCAATAACGCTGCTGCTGAATCAAATCCTTCCATCTCCAAAAAAGTAAACTTATCAAGAATTTAGAGAGAGCAAGCCATCTTTCCACATTGACAGACAGCATTTTTGTAATTCTGTTAAGGGTTTTTAAATACGTTTTGTAGTCCTACTGGGTCATAAAACTTGCTGAGCCCCTAAAAGGACCATGTAAAGCTTTAATTGAAGTAAAAACATAAAAATCGACGAAATTGGAGTTATGAGGTTTTATATTCCAGCACAGCAGCAACACACTGTCCGGCCCAGGCGGAGACGGAGAGGCTCGGCTGTGTCCCCACAGACAGGGTTACTAAGGATACAGGCAGCGCTGAGCCTCCATTAAGACATCAGAGCTCTCTCTCTCCGCTCCCTGTCTGACACCATGAGCTCCGGTTTCCTCCCTGAAACTGAGACTCTAAACCATGCTGGGGAACACACACAGGCCGGCGCACAGGCAGGCAACACACACACACACACACACACACAAATGTGCATGCACACACACACACAAATGTGCATGCACACACACACATTCTCCCTCGCCCTCCTCTCTGTTACATGGATAAACCTGCGTGTACGGGACACTTCACATTAGAAGTTATCGCCATTTATAGTATTGGGAGAATGCAGACTTTAAATAGCACGCATAATAATAAAACAAGAATTCTTTATCCCTCTCTAGGACAGGATAACACTGTTTTAGCAGATAACAGTGTTGCAACAAGGCTTGGAGCCAATTTTTTCTCTATTGAGCTTTCAGTTCACACCAGCCATCAGATAAGTGCTGGTACCTTTCCTCATTAGTGGTAAATTTAATAACTTTGGGAGGTAACCAAGCATCATTTGGAGGTCCTATTCTACAAAAATCAATATTGCTCGCTGGTAAACTAGAATCCAGCGGTCGCCACAGCCAGTATTTCAAAAAGTTGACTTTCCCAGCCTAATTAATCATCACACCGACAAGCGGACAATGGAAACGAGGCCTGTGGTGTCCCGGTGAGCAGCAGCAGCGAGGCAGAGACGGAGTTAATGCCTCTCTGTCTTCATCGTGACATTTCCAACACGGGAAAGGGAAGTCACAGTGAGATCTCTATCAGCAGGACTTATCACATCACTGCTGACCGACCCAGACTGAGCGAGCGAGATAGAGAGAGAAAGAGAGAGGGGGGGGGGGGGCACAGAGAGAGGGAGAGGAAGAGAAAGAGAGGAGGAGGGGGGAGTGAGAGACAGAATGAGATGGAGATAGAGAGGCGAGGGAGGGGAGAGTCATTAACTGGCAATCAAGCTTTAGCAATGGCGAGAGTCTCTGCATTTGCTTAATTCCTTATCAGGCAATGTTCCATTTTCCACCACCACCCCGCACCACCCCTCAACCACACACACACACACACACACACACACACACACTCTGACAAGTCAGCATGCAGACTGGAACTGATGTAAACTAATACCCGCATCTCTCTCACCATCTCACACACACACACACACACACACACACATACAGAAAGACACAGTCATTCTCCACCAGCAGTCTTATCTTTATAGAGCTGCTGATTTCCAAGGAGATAAAGGGGGGGAGAAAACAGGTGTATGAGTGTGTGTGTGTGTGTGTGTGTGTGTGCACTTGAGAAAGATCAGCACTTTGCATCAGCACTCACAATAGCGCTGTGATGACTTACCTGCTGAGTGTTTTGGACATTAACAAATGCCAAAAGCTGAGACAAAACGATGTTAAAAAAATATTCAGCTCCTGGTCTCACAGACCGACTGGCAGGACAAAGGTGACGGTTGGAACAGAGAACAATTAACACTGGACTGAAGGCTGGCTACCGTTAAGCTAACGTTCAACCACTGTGTATTCTGCTGCAATAATATCGTTATTATTCTTATTAAACAGTGTGAGGCTTGTAAACATTTAACAGCTACTTACAGCGATGTAAATGATGAGGTCCTTTTTTTTTTCCAGGTCCCCGGTGTGGCTGAGCTGCTAGCTTCTCCACCAGCTGCTGGCTTTCCAACTTGGTGAGGCTAGCAAGCTAGCTAACGCTCTACCGCCGGCTAACGTTAACACACACACACACACACACACACACACACAAAAAAAGGCAATTTTGTGAAGAATTTCTCCAGCCTGGGTTACAAAAAAAAACAACAGCAACGAGAGAGAAAAGGATAAGGCGAATGAGGGTTTGCGCTAGTAGTCCCCTTCCTGTGCTAAGTTATAACTGTTCACCTTATGAGAAAATATCCACTGTGGTTTATTTTAAATGACAGGCTCTCCGTTGTGCCGCTGTCCTTTGTTGAGAGCATCTGAACATAAACACAGCGCGGACCCGTTCTCCCCTTCTGGTAGTGAGCGTACGCTAGTAGATGAAAAAAAAAACCACACACACTGACGTCGCCGCAAAGGATTCTGGAACATGTAGTGTTGGCGGTTTACAGCAGGGCTTCCCAACCTTTTCTTCACATCTAGGACCTCTTCATCAGACCACAGAACCTCATTTAACAACACTGCATCCCAAGGAACTGAGAATTTTGTTGTTGGATATGACTTGGTGCAGAATTATATATCATATATATAACTGTCTGCACTGGAGATATCAACAGCAGGGGTATCTCCAGTGAAACCTATGATCACAACAATGACTGTGCTAACTTTTACAGAGAGGAGCAGCATTAACCTCATTTTGCAGGAGACACCCTGGAATGCTCTTTTGGCAGAGTAAAAAAGCAGAAGGCTACATGAATTGACTTTGAACGTTGGTAGACCTTCAGCTGCTCTTCTGCTTCGTTGCCTCTAATGTAAATCTGTGCAACTCAGTCACCACAGACACACGCATGACTCTCTCTTCTAATATGCCCTTTGATGCTCGCTTTCATCCAAAACACCTACACATACCGCAAGTGCATACATTTTCAGCATGGGCGGCCATGGCCCCAATGGGAATCAAAACCAAACCTTTGCAGAGATCTTTCTGTCTCTGTGTTTTTTATTTTTTTAATCTCAGTTTCTGTTTTCATCTCTCTCTCGTTCTCTCTAGCTGATTGCATGCCTCCTTCTCCTCCTTCCTCGTCTATGTGTGTGTGTGTGTGTGTGTGTGTGTTAGAGGTAATCAAAAATGGTCTAAAACGTTCTGGAAACCACTTTTTGGCTTTTTGTGGCACAAATGGCCCCGACCATGCTTCCCCAGCGCATCCTGCACTGCTCTGTTTTCTCAACATTGTTCCAGGTGATTCAAGCTTTCTTGATTGCTTTATCATATCCAAAATGTTGCATCTGACCCAAAATAGCGTACACACCCGGACTCCCAGGAATCCTCATACATGGACTTGGATGAAACTGCAACAAGCTAAACAGTTTCTAGATTGAGTTGTTTGGGTTTAGGCATTCTGGTATGTTTAAAATCGAATTGCAAATTGCAGCAATCCAACAGTCTATGTAAGGAAGTCTTTTGGATCGCTTCTGTGACTTTTATTTTGGCACCAAATAATAGTAAAACAGTTCTGGTTGTTCTCCTTTCAGAGCCAAGTCCAACAGACTGACGCTCGGCCCCTGCTTGCCACACAAATCTAATGCATGGGTGCGAGTGTAAATTGAACCAGAGAAACCATTTAAACTCACTCCTCTGACAGAAATAGCACTGCCCTTTGTCCAACTATTGCATATTATTGTATGTGAGGTCAAATAAAAAACGGACATTTCAGCTCCAAAGACCTGAAACCTGCAGATAACAAAATGAATCCATTCCGGATGTGGAGCAAAAAAATATTTTAGGGGCCCAATATAAGAGCAGTTTAGGTTCTTGGGTATTTGGAGGAGCAGTTATACCTGCAGAGCTCCAGTTTGTGTGTGTGTGTGTGTGTGTGTGTGTGTTTGGACTCATGAGTGGGAGATGACTCCTTCAATGTGGCACTGAGTGGAAAATTCAAGTGGGGCCAAGGACAGATTAAATAGAACTTAACTTCCCCCAAGGTAATGACACACACACACACGTACACACATGCTCTCTCTCTCTCTCACACACACACACACACACACACACAGACTGACTTATTTTTACACTGTTGAGACATCGTAAAACACACACTTACGTTTGCTAATAAAACACACGCCTGCTGACACACTGCAAGCCCAAAGTGAGTAGTGGGTGTTTCAAGTTGAACCGTTTTTCAGCGAGTTGCAGATGCACAACGAAAGAAGACTCTGCTTTGCTTTTAAGAAACACAAGAATGCCTGTATATATAGGCCTTCACACTCACACACACACACACACACACACCTTACGTAATCTTCGCACACACTTTAATCTGTGTTTGAACCCTGCTGTTTACGTTGCCACGGTAACGGCACCAACACCTCTCCTGGACGTTTCCAAGGGTTTGGAGGCAGCAGACACACCTTCCTTTGATTCCACAGGCCAAAGAAAGCTTCTGCAGCCAGCTCACTTCGCCCTGTGATGGATGTTTTGACAAGTGCTTCTCTTTCCAGGAGCCAATGGCGCTGCACGTCCGTGTGAAGCGTCAGGAAACGATGAAAAATGCAAACGCAGAGAGAGAGAGAGAGAGAGAGAGACACATGTGGTGCGTGTGGTCAGATTACAGGCCTCAGGTACACAGCGGCTCCTGCCAGTACTTGTGTCTTTGAGTCCTTCAATCTGTGCAAGTGTGCATATTATAATGTATGGTGTTGTTGCACTCTGTCCTGCTGTGTTTATGTTCTCTGTTGCATTATGTGTTTTCAGAGATTTCAGAGTCATTTTTCACATGCGCTGAAACTAATTCCACCAGGCTGGCTGTGTGGCAATAAAAGGAAGTTGAACTTGATATACTTGTAATGGTTTAGTTTCAGTTTTCAACGCCTTGCAACAAATCTGGTTTTGTAATCAACACTACCACAACATCAACAACGATAAAAAATAATAATAATATAAACTTTATACAGCAGTTATCTAAAAGTAGAATTTACAAAGTGTTTCCTAAAAAAGCATAAAAGCAAGAAACAGTAAAATATGTAAAACTGCAGGAGATAAAAACTGGGAAACTGGGAAAGTGATTAAAAAATAAATTAGAAACATAACATAAGAAACCACAAGATTGCAAGTGGGGGAAATAGAAATATTACATAGAAGCAAGACTACTGTATGCTTTAAGGAACATGCATTTTAAGGAATGATTCAAAATCCAACACCGCCCTGTTGTGTTTATTTTCACTGTTGCGCTCAAGTTTTTTATATGTTGTAGTATTTTTTCCACATGCACTGAAACTAATTCCAGCACAGTTTGCTAATAACAGGAATTTGAACTTAAACTTGATGTACCTGCAGGGGGTTAGGTGACAACACCAACACAACAACAACAACAACAACAACAACAACAACAATAATAATAATAATAATAATGTTTTTAATTTTAATAAGTTTAAGTGCATTATGAAAAGGCATAAAAACAAGAAATAGTAAATCATATAAAAAGATGAAACTGGAGGAGATACAACTGGGAATCATTCACAAGAAAAGTAATTCAGTAATTAAAATAATAAATAACCTGATAAACAACACAAGATTACAAGTGGGAAAAATCAAAAAGATTGTATACAAGCAAGTTTAGAAAAGTGCATTGTAAGGAGTTTAGGGGCCTGATGGCAAAAGTGCGATCAGTTTTTAGTCCTGAAGCGAGACTGCAGGACAGTCTAATAGGAGATGTCTGCAGTGCAGCTAGGGGCCAGAACTGGCCATGCTTTATATGTGATCAGTAAAATCTTAAAATAAACTCTAAATCTAACTTGGGACAAGTTAAAATCCTAGCTGCTGCATTCTGACTGAACTGGAGATGTGAGAGGAAGTTGCAGTCGTCTAAAGGAGACGAAAACAAGTTGATTTTTGTTTGGTTTCATCCCAAAATGCCAGATATCCATATTGGAAAAGAAAACTGATGCTGTGCAATATTTACATATACATTGTAGGCTCTTAGCAGACAATCCAGAGCAAATTTCGCTGAGTGAGCATGTGCAGGATATATTGACTGTGTCCATTTAGTCATGGGACAGTCTCTCTAACTACCAAAACTTCCCAAATTCATTCAAAAATGTGAATGATTACAACCTCAAAAATGTTACTATTTTACAGTAGTAGTAAAGGGCTCAAGATGGAGAGAGCATGAGTCGGTTTCCCATTGTTAAAACGGCGTGAGTCTCATTTTGGAGTGAAACTCTGCAGTTAGAGCCAGATAAACAGGACCTGACTATTTGCCCTGACTTACTTAACTTGATGAAATTGCTTAATGTGATCTAAGTGTCCTCAATCTCAGCAAAGCATCTGCTCTCTCCTCCCATGTGATGCTGCAAGTGGACAGAGTGCATGGTATTGCACCAAGGGCAGACTGTTCTCCGGGAGCATTTTATCCTTTGTTGTTGTTGTGCGATAAGACCAAAACATAGCAACAGCTGGGCTGCGTTCAGCGGCACAGGGGCGTCAAGAGCGCCGCATGGAGAAGTCTTCATCGGTGTGACAGGATTATGTGATAGAAACATGCTGTGCTCATGCGTAGCCAAATATTAAATAACACTACTGTCCCGTGTTTGAGGGGCCGAGCCGAGTGCTGTTGTCATGCTGCCATGGTGACAGTAACCATGCGCAGGATAATGTTTACAGAATGTTTAGCATATCACAAACCAGGCACATAGGGTGACTGGACCAGATGAAGCAAATGTGCAGTGTGTGTTTGTGTGTGTGTGTGTGTGTGAGTGTGTGTGTGTGTGTGTGTGTGAGAGAGAGAGAGAGAGAGAGAGAGAGAGTGTGTGTGTGTGTGTGTGTGTGTGTGTGCGTGCTGCTGGTATTGCAAAACTGGCCACGTTTAACTGATAGCTCTTGAAATATGCTTGACTGAATTGCTATTGCTTTATTGTATTTCTTATTTCTTGCACTGAGTTTGTGTGTGTGTGTGTGTGTGTGTGTGTGTGAGGGTGTGTGTGTGTGTGTGTGTGTGTGTGTGTGAGAGAGTGTGTGTGTGTGTGTCATACATTCTTCATTTGATTAATAAACTGGAGTCAGTTGCTCATATTGTGAATGGATGTACTGTGTTTAAAGGAGTGGACACTACTTAACATTGCTGTATTTTTTTTACCTATTTGCCACTGAGGGAGGAGATCACACTGCCAAGTACTGTAACTGTAGAGTAACATTTCTGTGGGACGGTGAGGTAGTTTAATGTTCCATATGATGTGATCTGTAATATATTTTACAATATGAACTGTAATGCACTCCAGATGTTGTTTTGGTACTAAATGCAAGCAGAAGGGAAGTATTCATTCTGTAAAAGGGCTGCTCCCTCGGCCTGGGTAGGGATGAAGTCTTTTCTGATAAGATTTGAAAATACCAGCAGCTGGCTGCTCATATCAGCGGCCTTAGATACACATGCAGGCTAGAACTGATATTTGGCAGCCTTGGACTAACTGGCTGTGAGCGGTTTGAGAACAGCAGACCTGCCAAGACAAGAGGCAGACAACTGGCAAGACTCTCCTCTATCTCAGCTGTTTAGCCTGACTGTGTGGCTGAAATGCCACTAAATGTGCCCATAAGTGTCCCAACACTGTAAAACCTTGTACTAGTCGACAGTAGAGTCATTGGTGGACTCAGATGAATATAAAATTGTGAAAAAGTTAAATAGACAAGAGGTAAGAGAGGAGGAAGCTAATATTATGAAGCCTCAGGTTCTGGATACTAACAGAAAAAGTACAATCTATACTAAGTTATCTAGGTTAGCTAGTTAGCCTAGCTGACCTCCCTAGTTCGGTTCAAACTAGCCATTCTAGACTATCTAGGTAGGCTAGTTAGCTAGCTGCTGACCTTCCAACATCATAAATGAAAAAAAATCCTCTTCCCATTTATATTTTTCATGTATTTTTTGACCAGAGTTCCTTCTTTGCCATTCAAGTTTGCAAGTTAGCTAACTTGTGCTCCAAAACAGTCTTCTTAGCTCTGCCCATTGACTTTTAACCAGGCCAGTGAGATGATTTCTGCTCCAGAGCAGCTCTGCCTCCGATAAATGTTTGTACTAAAACTCCTGTTGTCCTTGTACCATGTGTGTCAGTATGTACCATGAAAACTCTGTAAGTTGGTGTCCCTGCTTCACTTCTGACTCATAAACTGTACAGAATACCACATTAAATAGATTGAATTACTTTTTACTATTTTCTGTGAAGTCCTCTTGTAACTCAAACAGATCAGAACATGTGCAGCGCAGACAGTCACACCCAGCCGTTTCTCTATCTGTCTCTATCAGTCTCTATCTGAACCTAAACCACACCTGCTGAAGGACCCCTGTGATAATGACATTTTAGATCCGGCATCCTGCTAGGCTCCCAGACATCAAACACCATCCAGCAGACCTTTGAGAGCTGAGAGCTGGTAATGTCATGGTAAACTGAAAAAAGGTGGGCAAGCTTTAAATGGCAGATAACCACCAATATTGGGAGTGGCTTGCCTGGAGGTTAGAGAAACACGTTTTAACCAGAAAGCTTGCTGGTTCGAATCCCCAGACTGCCTGGGGAAAGAAACATCGCCTTACAAACTTTACTGTCACACCCATGTCTTTTTATTTAACGCATCTTTGTCAATGTAAATGTTTAGAAAATCTAATTACATACGGCATTGCTAAATGTTTGGTGGAAATGTAAACTAGTAAATGGGCTAAATGACACAGGTATTCTCCTTTAATTAAGGGTTGAGAACTGTAAATATACTAGTTTCAGGTTACTTACAGTACTCTTTTGATTAATCATCTTTCCCTTCGCTTGCCCTAGATGTTTTTGCACATTCTGTACATACCATGTTGCGTACATTCTTACAGGGCCATTAGCCGGATATAGCTGGGAACATACAGTGTCGTCCTATGAGGCGTTGGGTGTCATTGGATGTAATTGCAGAGTCATTGACTGTAATTAGGTACGGTGTCGTCACTGAGCTCACCGCCCGCTGTAATTGGCTGCAGAGCGCCGGCCAGAGTCTCCTTTCACACTGAGCTAAGAAGCGTTTTAATAGTAGCCTGTCAGTGAGGCAGTTATCTATTTTCCACCAGTGGTTGCATTATGAGGTGTACTCTGCCCTTGTTGAAACGCTAGACTCTTAAGCAGTGTGACAGAATATAGAAGATGAGCATCGGTTACACCCACAGAAGAAAATTGCTTGGGGATTTTCATGACCATAAGTACTCACACACACACACACACACACACACATTTGAAACAAACACCCAGAGGCAATAAGTTGTTATTTGGAGACATTTTTGGACTCGTTGTCTGTTGCAGGTCAGGTGACTGCAGGAAGCATAGTCATGGTACAGTACTGAGCGTCCTGTCTGAAGTGTTAATGGAGGGGAGATGAGCGGGCGAGAGAGGAGACGGGAGAGGAGAGAGAGAGAGAGAGGACAGAGGGAGTCGAGCTACCTGTTTGAAACTAGCTGTGATCTCTCCATGCTCTGCCGCCACACACACACACACACACACACACACACACACACACACACACACACACACACACGTATGCAGTGGTGGATAAGAGTACCAATCTACTCAAGTATAAGTATTGTCATGCTGCTGATATTTTACTGAAGTAGAAGTAAAAGTACTGGTGTAAAAATCTACTTAAAAGTAAAAAGTAGCTGATTTAAAATGTCCTCAGAGTAGAAGTTACTGTGTTACTTTTTAGTGATTCTAAAAGGACGAGAAGACAGAGATCAAACTAGATTCTTTTCAATCGGAAAATTTGGAAATTACAAAATAAAGCGCACAAACAAAGTAAAGCCAGATTCCTCCTCCGACTGCGAATGGCTTCACAATTTATCAATTTACGTTGGTCCAGTTTCTCTTTCTAATGGAGAGCCACAAAATCTCTACTCTGTAATGGATGTGATTTAAAATGTCGCTAAGTATAATACTTCAGTAAAAATGTACTTAAGTAAAAGTAGAATTACTGATTAACTGTAATTAGTTACTTCCACTGTTGCGTACTTGCATGCATGTTCATTCACAGACACACGTGCACACATACACACACACACTCATGCACACACACATTTACACAGATACACGCATGCAGACATAAACACACACACATATGCTTGTAGGCACACAGAGCACTTGCCCATTCAAGTCCATATCTTTAATAGTTATGCCCTTGCTTTTTGTAAATGTGAACACACACACACACACACACCCAGTTATCCCCTATCACATGCAAAGACACACAAAACACACATAAACGTACCAAGACACACATGCTCAACTCTAACACACACACACACACACACTGTACACACACACATATGCACACAGTTAATGCAGTCAACCAGAGAGGTGAAGATCTATAGGCTACCCAGGCAGCGAGGTCATCATCGCCATGGTGACAAGCAACACAGCGATGCGAGCGAGCATGATGTCATTATATAAATCTGTCTTCAATGGCCTGCGGGTGTTTTTCGTAATCACTGGAATTCCGGGGGTTTGTGTTTTGGTATTGAGCAAAAACCTGGCACCGCTCTGAAATCCTGAACAAACAAACGAAACAGACAAAAGGCGTATTTCTCAATAAGGTTTAATGTTTCAAAAGACATGAATAGTACTTCATCAAAGCATATATGCTATCACAGTGCATACATGTCACAATACAGGAGTGTACATATGCTTCACATGCCCTTTGGGGAGATACAGAGGAGGTAGTAGACTGGAGTTTGAAACTTGGGGTGGAGTGGACTCGGTACATCGTGGCGACTCAGGCCTTCGTTACACCGTCGTCACAAATTCATCACACATGAGGAGTTTTGTTGCAAGATGATATCTGCCATTTGGAGAAAGTAATCGCTTATTTTTTATAAAATAGTTGCACAAAATGAAAACAAACGGTAGTATTTTTTAGAAAGTAGGTAAGTCCTTGGTTGACATTTCACAGACTGGATGATGGATATTTGGGTGATGATTAGGCTTTAAAACTAATCAGGTAATGATTTTTCTTCCAAAATGGCTACAGCATATGAGAACAAAACTCTTCATATGATCTCATACACTCTTAGAAAGGACGTGTCATTTTTAACACATCTGTGTGTCTGACAACACACACTTTACTTTTTAACACAAGATATGTTAATAACACATGTTGTGTTAAAATGTATTGTCATGAACATATGTTGTGTTGACAAGTAACACAAGTGTGTGTGTTGTCCCAAAGAAGACACACAGATGTGTTAAAAATGACACATCCTTTCTAAGAGCGTACAATCTTACACAGTCAGTTTCTTGCAATATTATGACAAAAAAATGCCAAAAAATAAGTGTACCCATACTATTTATGTCCATCCTTTCCATCCTATTTATATATGATTGTTGCTTTCTTTTTTCAGAGATTGTCCACCATTTCCAGCTGTTATATTGTTAATGGTAGGTGCAGCAGACCCAATAATGTGTGTTGGGAATTGACTGAGGCACAGAGGTAATCCCGTCAGGATTTGGGATTTGTCTTCAACTGTTTATCAAGCTGAGAATATGAATATGAACCGTATATACACAGAGTTTGGCAAAAAAAAAAATAAAAATGTGAGAGTTCATCAGTCTTTAGAAAAGCGAGTCCATTAAGGAGCATGTTGGCATCAGTGGTCATCTGAACGTGATGAGACAAAAAGGAAAGCAAACAGGTGCTTGTGTGCCAGTCCGGTTTGTATTCAGAGAGATTTAAATCCATGAAGAAGCTACTACATTTCTCCCAAATGGAAAACAAACAAAAAAAAACAAGTCCCTTAAAATGTGCGATAGGAACAGCGACAAATGTACAGCAAAAACAACAAGAGCAACAGCAGATTTACAAGGCAGGAAAACTCTCTGTTGGGTTGGACTCCCAAAGATTCAACACCTAACATTACACACCAGTTACTGCACACACACTGTTATGGACCGGGACGTAATCTGACCCACAGCAACCAGGGGGACTTAAAATTCATATCGATTAATTATTCATCCTCTTAATGGAGACATACAGTAAATTCTCCATTACATAAACATTAGTGGCATTACCGTGACTGTTCATTCCTACAGCATCGGCATGGTTACGAGACACAAGGAGCATCCAACACTGTGGAACGTCTAAACACAACACATGCTGGTATGTGTGTTAAGCTCTACATCTCAACTGGATTCAAAATGTCTGAGCTATTTAAAAAAAAACAAAAAAAACAACAACTTCTGAAGCGTGTTTTCATATACATGTAAACATTTCTCAATCTTTATTTGAATGGCACAACACAGGACGGACGCTCTGCGGCCTCCTGCCTCCTGTCGATCATTCTCACCGCCAATAAAAGCCCGGAAACATGCAGTGGATTCAGAGAGCTCACTGGTTTAGAGATCAATACATCCTGTCTTCATAATGAATACAAGGGAAGAGTGTCTACTAATAATACACAGAAATTCACTTCATTGTATTGTTAACAGTGGTGGGGGTAATGCGTTACTTTGCATTAGAGGACTTCAATGACCTTCAATGAATTCTTGTAATCAGTTATTAGTTATTTTCTAAAACTTTTATTTTTCTTTCATATTGTTTCATATTTGTTAGCACAAATTAAACAAAAAAGTTGAAAAAATGGAAAATCCCACGACTTCTTGTGCAGATAACATGCTGCTAATTAAAAAAAAAAAAATAAAATAAAAAAAAGGCAATCTAATTTTGAGATTGGGTTAGTGTTTTAAAAACAGCAATAGTCTTGCTCTTGCATTTTAAAATAATGATCAACAACACACTTGGAGAACAAGCCATATTGCTATGTCATGTTCATGAAGTGGGTAACGCAAAATTACTCTAACAAGTTACTTTTAAGAAGTAAAGAAACTTTTAAAAGTAACTTTCCCCAACACTGATTATGAGTAGACAAAGAAGAAGATAAATCAAAGGGCCTCTTATCATAGAGAAAGTTCAAAAAACATTACTGGCTAAAATAGGCTTTTTAACTTATAGGGCTTCAGTCTGGACACTCGGTCCTGCGCTTCCCAGCTGTTATAAACTGACATCGACTCCAACCACCAATCACAGTCCACTCCTGACACCATGGCAGTTTATAGAAGCTGAATGATTTCTGTGAGCAGAGCGCCTTGGATTTTATTTCTCTTTTTCTACAGTGTCGACACCAAACACCCAGCAGGCGCCTCTCCACACCTCATGCTGAAGCCAAGGCAGCATTCCTCTTGTGTGCTATTATTTTGTGTTATTGTTGATAGGAGCTTCTTAAACACAAGTACGAGTTATTGAGAAACTGTTGCGTAAAAAAACCCCAGCTATTTTGAGGACGGCTTGAAAAAACGCAGACACACAACTGATCTGTGCGGAGAATCTCCCCGGCTGCCTCCGCTCTGTCCAGCAAAGTGGAGTCAGTGGCGACAGGGAGACCAGAGTAATCAAAAACCGATTATCTTCTCAGGCAATGCAGTCGCCCGCCGCAAAGCGAGCTCATGGCAATTAAGAGGCCATGAAATCCCAATCAGCAAAATCAAAATCCCCTTTTTTCTCCCGCGGGAGATGCAGGCACAGGCACAAAAAACAGCAGGTACAGAGAAGACCGGCAACCAGAAGCGACGACGACTAACGCAGTTGAGTTAGAGCACCTGATAACCCGCCATGACACGGTTACCGCCTCCTGTCACACAGCATAACTGAACGCAGGTCTAACAAGCAAGCAACTAGAAAAGACACTGAGTCGACACTGTTGCTGTGGGGAACCAGAAAAGGGGCTACAGAACCAGAACTCTCTGGTTAATTTATTCACACAAAGTGGAGCGTTCAGCATCGTAAACCCTCTTCTGGGTTCCCACCACACACTGCGACAACAATCCTCTCCTCGTGTTTTTTTTCTTCTGGTCAGGCAAAGGGAAAAGACGGACGGTTCAAAATTTTTTCACATTTTCTTGTTCACGAAAATACTTTTTTTTTGTGCTGATATTCCGAGACTCTAAACTTTGTCACTTTTACATCAAGTTCACAATTACATATCGCTGTTTCATTTCACGTTCTCTATAATGCAAATATAAGGTAGACAACAAATAAAATGTCACCGACAAAACCGATATATTCAATATGTTCAGTAGATTCACCACCATTTTTTTTCCTTTCTATTTTTTCGACACAAAAAACCAAAACAGGCTAAAAGCTCTTGGATTGTTTAGATCCCACCTCTTTCAATCTGGAGGGAATGAGACAAAGTGTATCATAAAGAAATCTCCCTCTTAGCATCTAAGACTGAAGGGAAACAGAAAAATTTAAAAAGTGACCCTGAGTTGGTGTGCGGTTCATTCAGGGGGTCGAAAGTTTCAACGCCCTGCAGATAGAAGTGGAACAAACTGTGAGATCATTCGGTTTTCACTATTAAAACCAATATTCTCATGCTAGACAAGTGTGTATTCGGTCTTGCGTACTTCTACGTGCAACATTTTGAAAGTTCACCCACACCGAATAGGCAAACACCACTGTCGCAGGGTCAGGTAGCTGGGGACGAGAGGAGGGTGTGTGTGTGTGTGTGAGAGAGAGAGAGAGAGAGAGAGAGAGAGAGAGAGAGAGAGAGAGAGAGAGAGAGAGATCATTCAGGAGGAGAGAGACTGATGCATCAACCCATCAGTCTGTCCTGCCATTAAAGCACAGTGACCCCCCCACCCCCCCCACCCAGTCCGGAGGGCCCAGGCCGGTCCGTGGAGCCGGGGGGCCTCGCCTGGCGGTTCTCTCCCCCAGGTTGGAGGCTGCTCTCTGGGGCGAGGCTGTCACGTTCTCAGCTTCAGGATGACGGTGGCCAGGATGAGGAAGAAGCTGTTCCAGCCCAGGCTGACGACGAAGCCCCGCCACACCATCATCCGAGTCAGACCCCAGCCTGCGGGAGGGAGGGAGTTAGATTTACGTTCAGAGCTGACGTACCACACACACACGCACACACACACACTCTCTTTGATATTAAATTTTGTTTAGTTTTCTGTAGGAAACCCATGAAAATTTTGCGCTAAAAGACTGGAAACCCCATGTGAAAAACCCACATGTGAATTCAAAGCACATGTGCTTTTTGGACACATGTTGGTTTTCATATGTGAACAATTTTTTTCACATTGTATCCTGATATCCTGATATCATGTGATAGTTTTTACTTCAGTGTGAAAATTTAAAGTCATAGGTTAGAAAAAGTGTTTTTTTTCCACATGTGAACATTTTCACCTGCCATTGCATATTACAATATTTGTTTCACATGTGAAAACTTAATTTCACATGCAAAGAGACAATTCACAGGTGCAAATGTCATTTTCACATAGGAAAAGGGAAATTTCACAAATACGAAAACCAACATGTGTCCAAAAAGCACATGTGCTTTGAATTCATGTGACTTTTTTGTCAGGGAACTGCGTCAGTGTGTGTTAAGAATTGGCCACTGGATCCTCAACATTACATGCAACCTAAAGTAATGAGCGGAGGAGACAAGGCCATAGATGATGATGACGAGCCTCGAGGTTAGAGAAGCAGGCGACTGGAAGATTGAACACTAGGACAAGCTAGGAAACTGTTTGTGGATGGAAGTGAATGAGAAACGCTCTCTTCTCCCTCAACAACTGCCACTGAGGTGCCCTTGAGCAAGGCACTAAAGCCCCAACTACCCCGGTGCTGGGTAAATGTAAAGCAGCCAGGCAGAAATGTCATCAGTGAGTATTTAGAGTATTTTGTATACTAGATCACAATCTCGGTGAAAAGCGTCTTTGGGAATAGCTGTTTATATGACCGTCCCTCAGAAATCAAGTCAAGTAGTCAACTAGAAGTCAACAGTAAAAGAACCAGAGGCTCCTTTATCTTCACTGCAGTTCCTTTGCTTAACGTGCTCATGCGATGAAGCAGCGTCTCGTGCCTGCACAAGAACTTCGTATTTTGTACTGATGATTTTATTGCGCTCTATCGAGCCATAGACTGCTGTTCTGCTCTTAATAATGGATGTCAGTCTGTATGGTGTATCGTGTGGCGAAGTGTTACATGTTTCATTATGCTTTTATGTTACGAATTTTAATTGTGGTGTTATTGTTTTTTATTATGTTTTTACTATGTGTTCTTGTGTTCTTACTGCAAGCCATGTCTGCAAACCAAATCTTCAGGAATTTAATTGAATTATGGATCTTCATATCCCATTCACAAATATAAATGTATAGTTATAATACAATAATTCATGTTTAGTTGCATGAGCAGAATCTTTTATAGATTAAAATGGGATCAGAACCTAGCTAATGTTAGCACATCATGTTCAGGTTTCTCATAATAGGGAAACAAGCTTTTCCAGGCTATTGTAAATTTTATCTGGTGCGTACATGTGCCAAATCATGAACATAATATTTGAGTATCTGGAATAAAACTGGAATGCTAAAGTGCATGTGAATCCAACCACTGAATGAGGGACTAAGCAGGATTAAGTGGCATAAGTGAAGTAAAAAGGGTTTCAAATCTCCCTAACTGCTGATAATGATTAACAGTTTGTTTCCATACTGTATTTTTGTTGATTCTTTTGTTAATGCCTGAGTTTAAGAACAAATGTATGATCTGTTAACGCAGCATGCTAAATATTCTTATGGGATTTTAACTGCAAATATTACATTTAATTCTCTGTGTGTATCTCTCTGTAAAAACCCATTTTTCAGCCCCGAAGTTGAATTCTGACACTGCCGACATTTTCCTCTGTCTCGTCTTCCAGCGTAACGCCACGATAAGGTTCTTAACAGGAAATAGCTGCCCCAACTTCCTGTCCTAAGTGTGTATCAAGTAACATGGAGGGAGCTCAGGCTGCTGTCAGGTCGTATTGTTCAGAGAAGATGAGATGGAGAGGGAGAGAGAGGGAGAGGGGGAGAGAGGGAGAGAGAGATGGAGAGAGAGACAGAGGGAGAGAGAGAGAGACAGAGAGACAGAGGGAGAGAAAGAGAGAGAGAGAGAGAGACAGAGAGGGAGAGAGAGATAGAGAGAGAGAGAAGGAGAGAGATGGAGAGAGAGAGAGATGGAGAGAGACAGAGAGGGAGAGAGAGAGATGGAGAGAGAGAGAGAGAGAGAGAGAGAGAGAGAGAGAGAGAGAGACAGAGAGGGAGAGAGAGAGATAGAGAGAGAGAGAGAGGTGGAGAGAGGTAGAGAGAGAGAGAGATTGGGAGACGGAGAGAAACCAGAATACCTCAGTCCAGGAAGCTGAATTACAGAGGATCCTGGTCTGTTTAATGATTTAGACCGATGCTGCTTTAAGAAGTGAGTATCTGGTGTATAAGGTAACACTCTGAGTGGTGTGTGTGTACGTGTTCGGCATCCATGTGCCCATGCGTGTGATAATAACACACGTTGACTGTTCTCCAGACAAGCTATGACAGCTCATTGTGTTGTGTAACTAATGAGTGTTGTGCAACGTGTGGGTATGTGTGCGTGTGTGTGTGTGTGTGTGTGTGTGTGTGTGTTACCTCTGTACATGATGCAGCGCAGGGCTTCGGCGGCGTAGGTCTGGGGCAGCACCAGGCTGAGGTAGCGGAGCGGATAGGGGATACACTCCACAGGCCAGATAATACCTGCCGGGACAGGACACACACGCTGCGTAAGACCTCAGTTACACCTGCTGCTGAAACGCGAGCCACGCGATTAGGGATTGGAATTGCGTTTAATAATATTCCTGTTTAAACAAGTTATGTAACTGACTAGTCTGAAAAAAAAAAAAGAGGTCAAACCGATCTCTCATTTGAGCTCTATTTCATTGTGTTTATTCACACACACACACACACACACACACACACACACACACACACACACACACACACATACACACAAACATTTAAACACACTCAAATACTGCTTATCTAAATTTCAATTAAAACATTTTCCATTTAAAACACTGAATGTAGGCCTATACACTCAATTCACAAAAACACATGGAAACTAACTCATGGCTTAGTAATGGTATAGGCTCATCATTAATACATTTACATTTTGTCATCTTATATAACAACATATATCTCATTCAAAATGATGAGTAAACACTACAAAATATTATTTAAAGATGAAAAATGTACTGAAATCAACATTGCATTGCCTAAATACCATGTAGCTCGGCCGAACCACTACCTGAGGTAAGTAAAAGTAGTAAGTAGGCCCGTCTGATCAATTCATATCGATTTAGCCTCCGCAATGTTTCAGTCTTTCAGTTCACTTGAATGGTCCGTTTTTGTTAAGGGATATGAGCGTATCCACATGCTCAGAAAAAAAAGAAGCCTAATAGTCACTGATTTTAGTTGAAATGACTAGTGTGTTTTGACGCTGACTAGGATTTGGACACTTGTGTATAAACGACCGGTCGGTTAAACTCTACCATCCCTAATCTGGATATGAACAATCCAATCAAGCCCTTGCATTTATATGCGTTCTAGTTTTGTCTCGTTTACACTGCGTTGTCATTGTGATCGGACCTCGTTTTTCGAGCGAGCGATCAAAAACCGGCGAGCTGGTGGGGAGGAGGTGAGAAAATCGAACATGTTAGGTGATGCTTGTTGCTGTCCAGCCTGGACTTTTCCACAGAACGGATCGTCCTCTACGACTCTCAGTAGAAATGACAAGTTGTTTTCGCCGCAATCGTGTCTGCAGCGGCTGTGAATGCAACTACAGCGACTTGTTCACTGCGAATGAGGGAAAGGAGTGATGACTGGTGGGAGCGGATCCTGCTGGAGTGCTTTAGTGAATCAGCGACTACGTTTCTACAAGCGGCGATGATGTTTCTACCCACAGAAATGGCAGTTCTAGCCGTGGTGATGGCGTTTCGACCCATGGCGATGACGTTTCTGTTCGCAGCGGTGATGTTTCTAGCCGAAGCGATGACATTTCTACCCCATGAGTAGAAACTTTCTCACTAAAGACTGCATTTACACCTGGCTGACTCCGGCTGAGATCCAATCATAATGCGAGGTCTGGCAGATACGATCACATTCCGGGTTGAAATGACACCTTGCGGTATCATGCATTTTTTCCTTATCCAGATAAGACATCCAGATACAGATCACATTTTAATATCTGGTGTAACTGTGGTCTAAGACGGTACGAGGAAGAGGAGGGGAGGGACAGGTGAATGGGTGTGTTTAAGCCTGAGCCCCTAACAGAAAGGATTAATCTCTCTCCCTCTCTCTCTCTCTCTCTCACACACACACACACACACACACACAGGCGTACCGCTGAGGATGAGGTTGGGGTAGAACATGCCCAGGGCGGCCTGGTTGGCGTTCTGCTCGTCATCGATGGCGGCGGAGATGACGAGGCCGAAGGAGATGCCGGTGACACCCTGCAGCACCATCAGAGCTACGACCAGCGCTAAGGAGCCTTCATTAGGAATCTGCAGAGAGAGACAGAGGGACGGGGGGTAAGGCAGTGAGAAAAGACAAAGTTATAATGTTTCTCCATTTTTAGGCTATTTTCATGCACAAAGCTGCAGCAGACCTAAAAGTGGCAGAGGAAAAAAATGGTAGAAAAGGGTGAGATAGGGAAAGTTGTAGGCAGGTCCAAATGTTATGTCCCGTTATGTCTTTAAAGGAGTATGAAACCTAAAACTCACTTTTTTCTGCTGTTAATCAATCTTGACAGAACGCTTTTTTCCTGGATTTTCTGTGTAAATTCCAGCTTACTGTTGCCAACTAGCGGCTGAAAAAACCTTTGACTGACTAGTGTCGTTTTGGTGTTTTATAGACTTTTGCATGTCATCATACATGTCATTACCCATTCCTCTTCATGCTGCTTGCATTTTTTAAAAGAAGTAAACTAGGCAAAGTGGGTGGAGAAAGGCTCAGATTGAGGGTTTCATGACCCTTTAATAACTTGTAATGAAGAATGCTAAATGTTCTTACAGAAAATATTAATTTCATAGCGTTATCGTTAGACCTGATTGTGGAACTGTGTGTACTTGTGTGTATCTCTCCATAAAAACCCATTTTTCAGCCCCGAAGTTGAATCCTGACACTGCCGACATCACCCTCTGTCTCATCTTCCACCTCTGCGATAAGGGATTCAACAGGAAATAGCTCCTGTGACTTCCTGTCCTGAGCGTGTATCATGTAACATTGGAGGGGCGCTCAGGCTGCTGTCGGGTCTTATTGTTCAGAGATGAGATGAGATCAAGAAATAGAAAGAGAAAAGAGACAGAGAGAGAGAGAGGGAGAGAGAGAAAGGCAGAAACAGAAAAACTCCCTGATTCTCTCCACAGATCTTGAGCCAAAAATACCACGGGAAATGAAAACTGTCGGCAGATTACGTTCAGGTCGTAAATTACACAGACAGGTAGGAGTGTGAGCAGGGCAGGGGCGTCGCACAAGAATTTCATGAAATAAAAACACAGGAAAGAAAAGTCTGCAGTTCTCAGCTCAGTTTGATCGTAGCGATAAACTCACTCAAAACTACAATCTGCAGGCATTTGTAAGCGTGTGTGAGTCTCTTTGCGTGTGTGTGTGTGTGTGTGTGTGTGTGTGTGTTCGTGCACTTGTCCCCAGTGTGTAAGACACTATCCGTCTCCCCTGACAACGTGCAAAAATAGACCTGCGCTGAGAGGCCACATGACCACTCGGTTGCCACAGCAATCAAGAGCTGTTGTCGTGGCGATCCCGCAGTGATCCTTGGATACGGCCAACTCAGGAAGTGATTTATGGAGCGGTGGTCTCTTTGGACTTCGGCACCTTAATTAACGTGCACGCACACACACACACACACACACACACACACACACACACACACACACACACACACACACACACACAGACGAATACAGAGACAGACGAACACAGGCGAGCACACACGACCAAACACACACACACACACACTATCCATCCCCACTAGTTTGAGTGCCTTCTCCCTCTATTGATTCCATACGCATGCCTATTGAAAATCAATGGTGGACAGAGTCGACGTGTTTCCACTGGTTCATTGTTCTCACAGTAAACCTGATCCTGCTGCAGGCTGGACTCACACTACAAGATTTACACCACATTTTCTCCCCGGCAGGCCGTCCCATGTACATTTTTAAGGAGAAAACTGAATGTTATATCATGATCTTGGAACAATAATGGTCTGTCTGATGGCCAAAAATTAAATATTCATAGAATATGGTGCTACAAACGGTTCTTTACATGTAGGTGAAGTTAGATTTTTGTAAATGTTTGTTACTGTAGTAAAAATGCAAATGAAGAAGGTTATAGATCTGCTCGTTTTTGCGATATGGGGTGTGAATACGTTAACCCTCATTATGTGAAAAACTGCTCCCTACACATCACGAACATAATGATTACAAGCTCGCAATCATTTTTTAGAGGCTTTTCTGCTCTTTTAATAAGCCGTCCAATCTCAATAAAATGGCTTTAACGGCGACTTTGGTGGTTAATTAGCGCAGGAAGTCTTGTAGTGTGCGTCTACGTCAAGACTGTCACCTGTCAGCCTCAGGTCAGCGCTGACTGACGGCCTTGTGGTCTCAACAACAGCTAAACAGAACTGACCGTGTGGTTTGTGTTTCCAATATTGGTATTGACGTTGTAATGAAGAGCGAATCACATGGAAGGACGGTTTGAAAAAGACGAGTTACACAGCGTAGAGTGTTTATGAGTAGAGTGTCGTTTTCTATCACTGGTTCAACTGTAAACCCGCCCCTCTTTCTGTCACTAAATTGGTAACTAATTTGTTTTTTTATTAACCTGTATCGGTGTGTATATATGAGTAATGATCTCTACTAAAATAGTCAGAGACGGAGGCCAGGTTAAAGTGTGTTTAAATTGGCAGCAGCATATGTTTGCATAACCCCAGAATTGTTTATATTCTACTTTATTGATTTTTTGTTTTTACCTTTTTATTGCTTATTCTATATTCTCTTTTTGTGCTTATATTCTGTTTTTTTTTTACCTGCTGAATCTTAGTGCTTTTGCTGCTACGACTTAATTTCAAGTCAATGAAGTTTCATCAGTGTGTGCGTGACTGCTGTGTGTGTGTGTGTATGTCTGCGTGTACATGTCTATGTCTGTGTGTGTGAGAGAGACAGAGAGAAAGAGGTGCATTATGGGTAGTGCGTCTATTTGTGTCGAACCTTGAAGACGAGCAGTATGAACATGAGCAGCAGGATGATCTGAACGCTGATGACAAACAGCTGAGAGAAGAGGTGAGCCAGCATCGTCTCCAGAGAGCTCACACCTGGTAGAGAGAGAGAGAGAGAGAGAGAGAGAGAGAGAGGGAGAGAGAGAAAGAGAGAGAGAGAGAGAGATACACAACACCATGAACTCAGGCTCATTTAACTTCACAAGAGACCCATTTTACGTCAGAAAAAAGTTGATTGAAATGCACTTTTTTAATTCAATAATTAAAATTTCAAACAAAGTAATTTATTGTCCCTATACCATTTAAAGCAGTGATTGATAATTAGTGAAATCTAATAATAATAATAATAATGATGTTTTTCCATGTTGGAGAATGTCAGGTCAGAACATTTCTGCTGCTGTGATCCTGTTGCTCCCCCTAGTGGCGATTTATCAAAGTACGGTTAAATGTTTCATTAGATCAGATTAGATGAGACAATACTTTAATGATCCCTGTGGGGGAAACTGGCCATTGGTTACATTCAGTATTTCAGAATTCAGCATTCAGTAATGTAATAAATTGAATCTCAATTACACATATAAAAACAAATACATCCTCCAAAACAATTCATATGTTCTCTGTTCCTGAATTTCAGTGGAGAGTTTTAGTGTCCCATGATGGTCTAAATGCTGTACGTGTAAATGGTCAAATTTAAAGATTCTGAATATCATCACAAAATATTGGGTATGTATGGAAGCCCATTTCCGCCAGTGTGATGAAATAAAAAAGATCCTGTAAGTCATTATAATGAGAAATTTTCTCAAAATAATGAGTTAGTATCTCAGAATGAGTTAGTATCTCAGAATAATGACTTAGTATCTCAAAATAATGATAAACTTTCTCAAAATAATGATAAACTTTCTCAAAATAATGATAAACTTTCTCAAAATAATGAGAAACTTTCTCAAAATAATGAGTTAGTATCTCAAAATAATGACTTAGTATTTCAAAATAATGAGAAACTTTCTCAAAATAATGAGTTAGTATCTCAAAACAATCATTATTTTGAGAGTTTCTCACTATTTTGAGATACTAACTCATTATTTTGAGAAAGTTTCTCATTATTTTGAGATACTAACTCATTATTTTGAGATACTAACTCATTATTTTGAGAAAGTTTCTCATTATTTTGAGACACTAACTCATTATTTTGAGAAAGTTTCTCATTATTTTGAGATACTAACTCATTATTTTGAGAAAGTTTCTCATTATAATGACTTACAGGACAGTTTTTTTCATCACACTGGTGGAAATGGGCTTCCATAGGTATGAGTAGCCTTAATACAAAGATATCAGTATTGACCATCAAAAACGCAAATGAGTCAATCCCTGCTATCCACTTCTGTACCAACAACTCATTTCTCAGAACAGCAGATAAAGGCAGAAGTCGTTTTTCTCAGTTTCACGACTCGCACGGTTTCTACTCAGTGTGAACTTTGACCTCTCACCTGCGACCCAGCATCTGTCCAGAAGACCCTCCTTCCTCTCCAGGACGAAGGAGAGGGCCGTCAGACCCACGGCCAGGTAGAAGGTGATGCTGGACGGGCGGAGGGGAAGAGGAGGAACAGGGAGAGAGAGAGAGAGAGAGAGAGAGAGAGAGGGAGACCCACTGAATATTAGCTGAAATCGTTCAATACAATCTTGAATAATCCCTCTTAAAAAATAAGCCGTACATGCATAAACAAAAGAGTGAGTGAATAAAAAAACGTCTTAGGTGTTTGACATATTAAGACGATAGCAGCTGTGGAACCGATGCCCCGCTACACTGACCTGAGAACAGCTCCTGGTGTCACAAACGTGGTGAAGTCTGTGTTTTGGCTGCCATAGATTGGCTCTTCAAACTGGAAGACAAAAACAGCAAGGCAGTGATTTAAATTGACTTCATTCTCTCTTATACGTGATCGTCTGGGGCAATACATACAGTATTCATGGGACTTTTATTGCTTTACTGGTATTTATTTATTGTTGTTGAATTATTTGTAAAGTACTTTGTAACTATTCTTTCAAGATTGCAATATAAATATATTCTATGCATTATAATAATAATAATAATAATACATCTTTTTGTTGTTTTTCTTACCTTTATAGGCAGGGCGACCAGGTAGGACATGCTACCCATCTTATTGTCGACAAAAGCCTGAGGATAGAGGACAGAGTTTTAACAATCCCAGTCGCACTTCTTGTAATTGGATGGTGTATCGTACTTATCATATGGCTCACGGTTCCATAGCAATTTCTCCGTAGGGAAAATGAATGGGGTTTCACATAATCGTCTCTGTCACACTCTACGTTTAACGCAGGGTCAGTTGATTTATGGAACCGTGAGCCATATTTGGGCAAGGCTGACGTCATTCGACTTGACGAGGTCTATCCTCCATGGAAAGTAGCACACATTAGCCAAAAAATGCTATTATAATAACCAAAAAGTCAGCTGTATTATGTTTGAATGAATGTTATTTATAGTATGACTTGTCCTGTACCATGTGTGTCAGTTTATACTGTGAGTAAGTTTCCCATGTGACTGTACAGCAAGAAGACAACTTCATGCACATTTATTATATTGGTTAAAGTGATTCTGATTACATCTCTCCTTGAAAAACCTTAATCCTTAAACCATGCAACCATCTCAAGATCTGCTGGAGATCTGAGTGAACAAAGCACACAGTAGAAAGCACTTTTCTACCTGAAAGGCCTCGTGTATTTTTTGCTGGAGCATGATGGCAATTTGTCGATCTAGAGAAAACAGAATTAACACTTATTAGCACCTTCAGTTTCTCAGATTTAGCTCATTCAAACATAAAGCTTCTCTTAATAACAAACTATATTTAATGTCTTCTGTCAATGACTGTATTTTCCAGTGTAGGTACATTTCAAAAACATTATTTTAGGATTTTAGCACATGTATCCCATGTGTGCTAAAATCCTAAAACATGTTGCATGGCCGCTTAGTAGACAACTGCACAGTCAAACCTCACCATTTCATAAAATATAAGGCACATGTGAAGAAGGAGATATTTGAAAGATGTGTCAATTTTACAATATGATCTCTGGCATGAAATCTTGCAAAACTCATCCTAGAATATCAATTTAGTTATGAACTCTTTTAAGGCCTTTGCAGACTAAAAAAGGAAACAGCTGAGGATAAAACCATCTGTATTTCTGTCGTACTGAGTGATGAATTTGAGGCAAAGATTTTTACAGAAAGCATTTTGGAATGCAGCTCTACTAGCTCACCAGCTCACTCAACAGCTCACTGCAGCTCACCAGGAAAATGTTAACGTCCAAGGTTTGGCTGAATGAAATGGAACCGTTCCAACTGGGGGACTAGGGGGCATGAGGAGGGTTTGGAACTGAACCAGACCCCGCAACTTACTAGTCAGGTCCAGCCAGACGTGTACCGATCCTCCATCGACCTCGTCTTTAGAAACCTTTCGGTACACCACCCTGTACAATCACAAGCAGAGTCAGAAACAGAACAAAATGATGTATATTACCTTATGCAAATGTTGCATTACAAGCAAAAATAGTAAGGCAGTGTTGCCCGGAAATGCAGATTGTCTGTTTCTTGTCTTGCCTGTTCAGAATTCAACATCGGCACAACACAAACATTTTGTGGTACATGTTCAGTTAGAGCTGAGCCACACTTAATAATAATAATAAAAGGAAGATACAGGAAGTAGGAAGATACAGATAAACAACACTGTATTTGCTCACTGGGTCTGCAGCATTCACCAAATGGACTATCAGGTTCAGGGATAATTCACTTTCAATTCACTCAGTGCATAATATAAAATGTATAAAATGTATTAATGGAGTCTTTATTCTTAGTCATTTCTCTATAGATTGAAAATATGAGTCCAGTTTTTGAGTTTTGAAGTTTTGAACAAAATCCACTTCACAAATTCCCCTCAATGGGCGGAGCCAAAAAGTTTTTTGCCTGAATGTGATCGATTCTCACGCTGCGACCATCATGCTCATTTACATAATATACACTTTTTTTCAACTTTTCTCACCCCTATCCTGTCATGCATCGGACAAATTCACTTCTCACAGACAATGAATGGAGGCTTTGTGAAATCGTGTCCGGTCTGTAACTACCCGAAGAGAATCAGCTGAAATGTAATTGAATACACAAAGGGAACTTGGCAAGTGAAACTGAGTTGACCCCAACCCTGATTCATACTGACGTCCAATACATATCTCATGACTCTTTGTAATCCTTCTGTACTGCTCAGATCAGTAAGAGAAGACACATTTTGTCCCAACAAGTCAACGTTGTGTGAAAACAACATTTGTAGCTCAAGTCGGCCATCAAGAGTGTCACATGAACAGCGCATGATTATGTCAGAATGAGCATGTGATTGGTCGGCGCTACGCCGTGATCTGCTCAGGTAGGTTAGGGACAGGCAGGACCAGACAGACAGGACAGACAGACAGGACACACACACACACACACACACACACACAGCCATGATTCACACCTAAAACAACAACTTTATCCTGGAAGATCAACTCATCATCACATGATGGCAACGCTGGGGTGTGTGGTTGGTGTGGTTAGATGTCTGTGTGTGTGTGTGTGTGTGCCTGTTTATGCGTACATCTGTAGCTATGTACTGGAATGCTGATTTCTGTGTGTTGACATTGGCATTTTGATGGAGCTGTTCTGGTTCACTGTGGATTTAGTTTGACTTGTGAAAATCCCTTTGACGCACGCACAAATGAGGAAATTGCGATTAAATGAAGAAAGAGTAAAAACAAAACTGCAACTGTCATCAGTTGGGACTGTGCAGTCTAGTAACTGCACCCACACCATCGGTGTCATCTCACATCTGGAAAGGCCCTGTGCATTTTGTGAGGATGTGAGCCTCCCTGGTAACAGATCAGTACGGTGGGGGAAGACTGTGAGATCGAAAGGAAAGGGCACTGACCTCAATGTAAATTACCTAATTTCCACCCCTAACAGCTGGTATCAAGGACCAGACCTGGTAAATAACCAGAAAACTCCAACACTCAGCCCTGTCTGTGTTAATCCCCAAAGAGACAGAGATGAAACCTTGGGTATCACATTGTGGTGGACTCTAATGTATATGTCTAATTTTATGTGTAACTGTGATGTTTTATATAATAGTTATTTGCATTATTCAATTTCTTTATCTTTACATGGGGGTTAGATAGCCATGTTTGATATTAAAGTGTTCAGGAATCTGTGCTGAGTTTAATAATGTTAATGTTACGACGGTCAATTATATTGGATAGATCTGGGATCAAAATTTGCAAAGGTGATGTTGGTGGATGTATTTTAACCCCTGGAGCAAAACACTGGGTATCCGTTCAACACGCTCAAAAAGTCCATTCATATTTTCCATAGGGATTTTGGACTACACACCAAACGGCGGAGATGCTAATCTATGGCGTACAAAACGCCATACGATGCTAGACAACGCAAAACAAAGACTTCCGCTCACGACTTTTATAAACCATGTAAACCAGACCAGAGTTCCTCTCACCTATTATACAGGTTGTGGCTGAAGTTCTTGCCGAAGCCGATGACGCCCCAGTACTCTCCGTTATAGATCCCGGTGAACGCCTCTGCATGGGACAGCGGCACCTGGGACACAGGCGGACACAGATATTTTATGATACACATATACAGCATATTTTAACCTTTATTTATCCAGGGAATGTTGACGGAGCACACTCTCACATGTGTATATAGTTACTCTACTGTTGGTTACTGAGCAGTTGGGGGTTGCATGCGTTGCTCAAGGGTACTTCAGTAGTTGCTGAGGGAGGAGAGATTGTTTTTTATTCCCTTGGCTCACCCGGTGTTTCTCAGATTTGAACCAGCACTCTGCACATGTATGTACAGCTGTTATATATGTGTGTGTTTGTGTTATACAGTACATGAAACTGTGCCTCTGTGCCAAATAAATACGCTGCATTCAAAAGCTGTCTACAAACACACACACACACTCGCACGCACACACTTTCCCCTTCACTGATTTCCTAGAAAAAGAACTCTGTGTTTGTTCTGCCCTAAGCAGAAGTGAAACTCGCTTGCTGAAGGTTAAAATAAAATTAACTCTTGAGGGCGAGCCTGTTACTTCCTGTCTAGAATCCACCATTATTTTAAAATACAATGCAAGACTGTTGCTCTGTTTTAGAACAGTACGCCAATCTCCTTTACATCAAGCAGACTTAGAATGCGTTTTTTTTTTTTTTTTTCCAGTTAGCAGCATGTTATCTGCAAGAGATGCCACAGGATTTTCACTTATGTTTTTAAAATTTGCGCTAACAAAAATCAAACAATATGATAGAAAAGTAAAAGTAACGACATTCTAACTTTAAAAAGTAACTACTAACAGATGTAAGAAATAAAATGAATATTGTGCTTTTTTATATGAATAGTACACTCTGTTCTTGCTTTCCTTTGTCCTGGAAAGTGGAGTGTCTTTTGTCCTGCTTACTATAATGATGTAATCAGTGCTTGAATGCATGCATGATCACTATATATGGTTATGTGTCGTTTTGAGTGATTCTACAGGTGGACATGCAGTTAAAAGTCCGAACTGGTGGGTTGGTTTTGAGCCAAGTAGGTTTGGCTATGGGCCAAGATTTATAGTTTTGTTTACTTTAACCTATATAAGTGGATCCTGAACTCCATTCTTTGTCACTTCTTTGTTGCTTGTCTGGAACACTGAACTGAACCATGCATGTCTGAATAAAGAATCCACAGAAGACTTTTGAACCTTGCTTAGTCATTTTGACCCACAACGGGTGAAGTAAAACTTTGCATTTACACAGATTACAAGAACTGAAAAACTAACATGGTCAGTTAGTACTCTAACACGTTACCCCCAACACTGACGACAACAAACATCTTGAGCGCCAGAATCAAACTCCCAACGCTGCGAACACACAACACGGACTAAACAAATACCTGTTCCACACTGGAGTTGTCCAAGAGGGAGAGCAGCAAGCGGCTGTAGGAGGAGGTGGAGAAAGTCTCGTTGTTCACCACGGCGACCCGGATCCCCTTCGGGTCTCCTCCGACACACAGACACATCAGAGAGATCTGGATGACGGGCAGCAAGAACTGGAAACACAACGACCTGCAGATACAGAGGATATGGGGCCGATATTGGCCTTTTGTTAAATATCAGATATCGGCCGGTCAGCATCATCTACTGTCGATATGATGGAGTTTCCTCCACTTCTACCTAGTCCTTTTCAAACATGTATTATTATTATTATTACTATACATTTACAGTCTTGTATATTTCATTTTACAAGCAAATTTTATTGTATATTTATTTGTTTATCGGTACGTGATCGAAAGAAATCAACTGAACTGAACTGAACTGGCTGGAAAATCTGCGATGACATTTTATTTTCTTTTGACATTTTATTTATTCATATAATAAACTATTAACTATTATTGATGTTATAAGCTAGCTTGAGCCCTTTACTTACAAAACAGTAACATTTTAGTGGATGCAATTATTTATGATTTTACATACCGAAAAGAACACCAGATAATATTTTTTTCCAAAGTGGATATACAGTATAGTATTTTGGAGTGAAAGCCTTCAATTATATATAAATTTACTAAAGAGGAACGCTGCTTTGTATATGTATACTGGCTAATACATAGCATACATGTTAAAACTGTTAAAAAGCGCTTTTTAAACATTTTTAACATGTGTATGCTATGCATTAACCAATAAATAATAAAGGCTTTCTACTTTTTGTATGGGAGGAGTGCCTTGTATACATTTTTTTTGCCTTCAATTATAAATATATATGTTTGATATAGGAATGCTGAAAGAGTACTAGGCAAAAGAAATAAAATTATACTGTATATTTTCAGTGTTTAGGGGCAAATATGTTTGGGCTCCATTGATTTTTAAATTCATTATCATCTTCATCATCATCACCATCATCATCCTCACCCTGGCATTCTCTTCATCCGCACCATGGTTTTGATCATCAGCGCTGAGATGTTCCTCCACTTTGGCAGCATGTGCCTGGCTCGCACCTTCCAGTCCGCTGTACACACACGCACACACACACACACACACACACACAATGACAACACACTTTAATAGGCGATATTCCAAAACCCAAAGCTACTTCACATATAAATACTTATATTTTGCACACAATTAAAAGTCAAAAATTTGTTATGACTCTGCAAACACAGGTAGATTCCAAAAACTTCTCATCAACATCTACGCTTCTCCATGAGTGTGTATTGCACTCTGAATGAACTTCCCCTGTGTGGGAAAAAGCCTGAACAGCCTCCATGACGCCGCAGACCAAAGAGGCCACAGAGAATAGCTGAAATAACATCGATGGCAGATTAAAGACCAAACTGTAGAGAACACCCTAAAAGGCAAAAAGACCTTCTAACAGAAAACATTTTTTTGAGAATGTGTCCTATTTCCAGTATGCCCTCAATGGTCCAAAAATGACAAAACCTAGAATTTTAGGATTTTTGACTATTCCCAGTGTGCCATGGCTTTGGCAATCACAGTTAACATACACATTTTTTTTTTACATTTGTGCAGGTTTCTTAGACTTCTATCTCTGGGCACTGACATTTTCAAAGGAATGTTTTTTCACGACTGAAACTGACTGTATTGGTTAATGAGTAAACTGATCTAACAAAATGTACACAGATTTCTAAGCAACTAGTCTATGGCATTTTAATCAGCTAATTACAGGCATTTGAAAAGGCTATGGCAAAATGATGACACTTTAACACACTGGATCCCATATATTTTAGAGATATTTAATAATAAATCCTACAATCATGCAGTTCAGATAACAACTGTATTCCAAAATGTATATATACTGCACTTTGGAATGAAACTCTTCATGCATAACAGTCTAATAGATAAGAATAAGACCTGTACACCATCTTTCACAGCCATACCTGAATATTTGGGTAGTTCCTCTGCAGGTCCCGGTCCAACCCCGAGAATTGGCCGACTCTCCTCCCTCCCGCTCTCGAACGACTGGCTGTCCTCTAGGACCCCGCCCTGCGGACTGCAGCCCCGCTTGGACCCCACCTGGTCTGACGTCTCGCACAGCTGCAGGAAGGCGTGCTCCAGGGTCTGCGACACGAGTTAGTGTGGGTCAACGGGGAAGCAAATATGGCTGACAGCTAGGCTTCACTGTGCATTCACAACGCTAGCGACAACATCACCGTACATCTGTTTTGTTTGTTTCTTTTGTTTTATTTTGTGGTGAGATATTCTGCAAAAGGTCCTCGTGTTTTTTTATGTTCGTTCAATCGTTCGTTCAATCGTTCGTCTGTCCATCACACGCAATATGTCTGACAGCACTGATTGGATTTTGACGAAACGTGGGGGAATGATGCATCTCACCGCTACGTCCTGGAATTTTCCAAACTACTTCGATTGGCCTGAGGGGGGCGCTCCATCGAACATTTGTTTGTCAATGTGTCAAGTGCTATAGCTATATATACATATATATATATACTGTATATATATAATGCCTACCGGATTTTGACTACACTTGGGGAATGCATCTGCGTTGCATCATTGTCAAAATTGCACTGATTGGGCCAAGGGGACCTGAGGGTGTGTGTGTGTGTGTGTGTGTGTTTGTCCATTACGTGACATATTAGTTACCGATTAGCCGTGACAGGGATTGCATCATTTGTAGGGAACAACATAATTACTGTTGCCTTATTATTTTGTTTTATCTCTTCTGCATTTTATCACTCTGTCACTGTCCAATGGCCAATCGGAGCCAATGCTGCTGCAGTGATAAGCGAGACATATTATAACAGTTGCTACCATGTGATTGGCTGTTGATGGGTGATATCGCTCAAAAGGTCAACCGCAGCCAACTTTCTTTGCACTGACAAATGAGGAAACAAAGTGACAGTGTTCCTCCTCAGGACTGTTAGAAGTCAGGCACTGGCACTATTTCCCAACATCCTTTGCTATACAAAGCATAACGACAATACCCTTACAGATACTGTATTAGTATCTCAAGTTGTATAGTGACACCTTGGCTCTCTGAAGGGCCCTTTTAATCTCCCCATGAAAGAACTCCACCTTCCCCACACCCACTCCCAGCACCCTTGGGTGTCTACACCAGTCTATGGAGTTTTCAACCAGTACTCACTGATGCACTGTGCTGCTTCATGACAGCGTCTGGAGGCCCTTCTGCCAGCAAACAGCCATTCCGCATGAGACCAACCTGCAGAGAGGACAGAAGTGTTTGGAGAAATCATTTGTTTAATGAATTCAAGCTAGTAATAGGAAGATTCTTGTTTTTGTTTGAGTGACATCCTTGTTGCTCAGCGCTCACTGCTGTGGTGTTTCTGCACTGCGCTTCCCAGAGATCACCTGTCAATCAAACAGTGTGGGCGGGACTGTGGCGTCTTCTTCCTTGGATTTTCTGTTGATGCAGTTTGAGTTTCTCTTTTCTTTGTCTGTTCAGCCATGGTGGCTATCGCTGCTCATGCTAACTACCCAGTTCTTCTTCTTCTGTTTATTCCAAACAAACCGGAAACGTACATTTTTTCCAGGAAAGAGCTACCAGACACCGGCTGTTTAGAACCGAAAATGTAAAAGCTTTCATGAACTGGATATAGGTTGAATCACTATTGTGTTATATGAATCAGTGATCAAGAGTAGCAAAACAGAAATGTATTTGTATGAAACTGTCACAGAATATTACTTTAATTATCATGCATATACTGTAGTTAGTCCTTGGTTACCATTTGTTTTAACCTCTTTGGAGTACCAGATGGGTTTTACCACATCAGGACGATAGTAAACTGATTTTCAGATACTTATAAGTTCCTGTAACTTGTGTTGTCCTGTGTGCTCAACTCATCCCATCTGGCTCTTAAGTGGGTCAAACAAACCATAAAAATATTGGCAGGGACTGTCTGACCCAGGTCTGTGTTGTGTAGAGTAATACCAGGCAGAACAACAACGGGCCTGTTGACATAACCTAGCAACACCACTTCCTTGGCAATGGAGCGATGCATTGTTACACCGTGTGCTGCTCTGCCTGACAGTTATGTCAAGTCGGTTTGTAATCGGCACAAAAGCAGAAATAAATCAAAGAATCTACCTCATTCCCCTGCAGTCGGAGTCATTTTCTCCCCCCCACCTATCATCTTGTGACTAAATGGAGACTCACTAAGCTGAGTGTCTGGTTCACAGCAAACATGTAGCTGCACCATCAGTGTAAAGCCAAAAATGACCGTGGTTATGTGGCCTTGTTATGTAAAGGCTTCAGAGATAGCAGGAGTTACAGGGTTAAACCCGTAACTGTTGTAGTTAGTTCTAATTTGACAGCTGACACACACACATACACACAAAAACAATAGAGTCTGGTAACTAATAAGCCTATTAACTGCAATTCTGTGACCACTTGACATGGTAGAGGTTTAAATCTCTAGAAAATGCACAGAAAGCACAACATGAACACATGAACACATACCAGCGTTCGACCAATACGGGCTTTTGAAGGCCGATAAACAATACCGATATTTTTCAACTTTTTCAACATGGCCGATAGACATGCATATGTTAGACCTTTAAATGAAGAATTACTTTGCAAAAAACATTAACAATTAAATTAATAAACATAATGTGGATAGAAAATTACATTTCATTGCAGGTTTTATAGACTGTTTTTATGTAGCTGTGTTCAGGGAGGAACCTGCACCATATCGGCAATGGACGACATGATTGGCTGATATCCAATATTGGCCTAATATATGGGTCTAACCCTAGTGCATACACCTTCACAGACAAATACACATATAAACACATGCATGTACACAAAGTAGAGGAAGAAGATATAGAAGAGGGGATTTGTTTCAGGAAGAAGAGGGAGACGGCAGATTCTTCGAGTACTTCAGCCTACAACAAAGCGGCAAGCGGCATGTTCCCTTTACAGCACTTTTACTTTTTACTCAGTGTGTGTGTGTGTGTGTTGGATTGTGCAAGAAAAGAGAAGTGAAATTCCAGCCTCTCCAAATCTGAAATCCCCCATTAGAAACACAAGGCCAAATAATCTAAAAACAAAACACACTCAGACTCACAGACAGACAGAGATTCCTTGCTTTAGTAGATAGATGAGCTTTGGTGCCGCATTTCGAAGCGCTGTCCATTTGCTGTAATTTGCATATAAATATCTGCACTTATTATGCACGCTGCGGCGTAGCCCGTTTTAATATTAAGTGCTGACTCCGCCCACCCGGGCCAGTTTCGGCATACGCCGGTAGCAATGATCGTCAGACCTCTCTGGATTAGACAAGCAAGTAGAGAAAACCGGCATCAGCCGAACCAATTTATTGCCAAATGCTTTGGGATGCAACACATTAACATTGCTTCCCATGGTCAGAAAAAGTCGCCAGATTTGTCGCTAGTCGCTTTTGAGAAATAAAGTCGCCAGTGGGGTCTGAAAAGTTGCCAAGTCTAGCGACAAAGTCGCCAAGTTGGTAACACTGGTGTATGCAAATTAACCTATAGACCGACATGCGTAACCGGTCAAAAATATTCTTGGTGGTTAACCGATCAACGGTTAACCATTGACATCCCTAGTGTCTACATTACTTTTCCCACTTTCACTTTTACTTCCCCTCTATTTCTTTACACTGACAGTATTTGGGTCCAGACTATGTAGACTTCCGATTATGGTTTAACGGTCACTGGTTTTGAAGGTCCAATGTGAGCAAAATCTGATTTTTGTGCATCCAGACCTGTTCATTCATCACACAGTAATTGGATCATATAAGTCACATTGAAATGACAGGTGTAATCATAGGCAATACGTTTCTTAATTTCTGGGTTATTGTATTTATTGCCTACTGGCAATTCAGCTTTCTGCTGCTATGTGTACAATGTGAGTTGACCTCTGTTTATCTCTGTAAATTACTAAAAACCATTACTACCAATGTCACATATTCCTGCACATTGATTATACTTGTGATTCTGACCATGAACCAAGGTAACAAATTACACAAACAGAATACTTGTTGAACTTAATTTGCGTTTTTTACAAGTGTCAGTAAAATGGAAAGTAGGCCTACACACACAAGAGCATCCATACAAACTCTATAGGAAGTTTTCCCCTCTCGCTTTCACTCTGGCTCAATTTGAGCCTTTGTCCTGACTGTCAAAACTAATAGAGAATACTCTTCTGCTAACATGGTGACACAGAGAAAGGACCCATTGTTCCTCTCTGAGGAGACTCATAGTATGGATGTTTCTGACAGTGGCTCTATTCCTGTTTGTGTGCGTTTGTGTGTGTGTATTTATGCACAGTTGTCTTTGTGTGTGTATATACATGCATATGAATTATCTCACCACATTGGCTTGCCTGGCCTCCTCTATGTAGTGTGTGGTGATGATGACAGAGACGTTTCCCGTCTTCACAATCTCCACCAGATGCTGCCAGATCCTAGAGAGAAGACAGAAGAAACCAAACGAATGACAAAGCTCTTGACCCTAACAGAACTTACCAAAACTCGCAGACTGTAAAAGCTTAGCTTTGCCAAGAACCATTAGCTTGCTAACTGTCTCATTTGAGGCTTTGTGGTCCTATTACACAAAGGGATTAGAGCCAAATGCTCAAGGAAAATGCTTTCCAAAAAAGTTTTCTGACTTGTTCTTTTCTGGTAAGTCCTAGGGGATACAAATGCTTGTCTGAGAGAGAGTGTGTGTGTTTGTGTGTGTGTGTGTGTGTGTGTGTGTGTGGGGGTATGACTTAAGTCACTTTCAGGGACACACACCAGACTTAAGACCAGTTGATTGGGGATGGCTTTTTACCAATTGGGGACAAAAGCCGTGTCCCCAATTGGTAAAAAGCTGATTTTTGGGTCAGTGGTTAAGGTTAGGGTTAGGTTAAGGTTAGGGTAAGGGTTAGGTTTAGGCAAGTAGTGGTTAAGGTTAGGGTTAGGTTAGGGTTAGGTTAAGGTTAGTGTAAGGGTTAGGGTTAGGCAAGTAGTGGTTATGGTTAGGGTTAGGGTAAGTCTCCAGGAAATGAATGTAAGTCCATGTAAATACCCCAAAAGTGACTTAAGTAAGACTGTGTGTGTGTGTGTGTGTGTGTGTGTGTGTGTGTGTGTGTGTGTGTGTGTGTGTGTTTTGCAAGGGTTTTTGGTGGATGTGAACTGGTTTTGCAGAGTGCTACAACTGACCTTATTCCCACGGTGGCCATTTTGAACTACCTGGAAGATTGACTTTATAAAGAACTAGTATACTTAACATATTGTGACTTCAGATAGACCTAACATTATCAAATTAACTAGCAATCTCAGGGAAAACATCTACAACAACTGCCAACTGCAGGGAAGTTGGTTAGCTTACTAGCTAGTTAGCTACTAGCTAGCTACCTAGGCTAGATTCCCGTAGCTAGCTATAGTGGACCAAACATTACCTTAAAATATGAACCTATATCCCTCCGGATTCATGAGATCCATTTGTTTCTAATATGTTTTTCAGTGGGGAATCTGAAATGACAAATGTTTGTCTGATTCCTGATGTTTGTATGATGTGCATCTTGTTACACAACAGTAGGACAGAGCTGGGCTGGACTTCTGGGTAGAGTTTCCACTGAGAGTGATGTAATTTCAAAATGGCCACCGTGGGAATAGAGATGATAGACATGCTGTACCATACCAAGAATAGCATATGAGCTGTACCCAAACATAGCAAAGGCCAGTTCTTCATTTTGAATGGGAACAAGACTGCATATGATATGGTAGTGTGATGGTATGACGATATACGTGTGTGTGTGTGTGTGTGTGTGTGTGTGCATACTTGGCCCTGAGCACCGGGTCAACTCCAACTGTTGGCTCATCCAGGATGAGTAGTTTTGGATTCTGAAGCAGAGCGGCTCCAAGGGACACTCTCCGTCTCTGACCTCCACTGTAACACACACACACACACACGAGAGAAAGAGAGAGAGAGAGAGAGAGAGCGAGACAGAGAAACAGAGAAAACAACAGAGTGAGCCCAAAGGCTATATAAGGGTGAATTTCCCAGGTTTCTAAATGATCCTCTCATCCTGCATGCCGCTCACTCCTCAGGTAGGAGGTGGGAGCCGAAAGCAACAGAGACAAAACCTGCAAGACGAACCTGCCTGACAACACCGAGGAACACAACAATACCTGGGAGCGCGAGGAAGGGGCATTTTAATTTGACAAAAATAATACATATTTTCGACCCCATTATCGCAAATTGGCCGATTGATCCTATGATTTATTGAAGACAAAGGGAGAGAGACAGAGAGAGGGAAACAGAGAGAGAGAGGTAGAGAAAGCACTAGAAAGAGAGGATGGGTAGACGAGGCACATGATGTGTTTATTCATACCAGGAATATTTTCCATGTTATGAATGGTGAACAGTTTCAGCAGCGTATGTGCCCCAGTAACTCTGCCTTAAGGTTAGCTATTAAAACTGGTGTGGAGGAGACGATGAGGAGCATGTTGTAAGATGGGTAACATGTTGCATAACAAACAGCATTCAAGGTCTGACAAACAGCTTCATAGCATTCATTTTTTATTGCTAACCATTCATTTTTTATCGCTAACCTGAAACTGCCAGGAAGACTTTTACTCAGACGTTTTCACTCAATAACTTGATGTTATGTTAAACTGCTCTGCCACAAATAACATAAACAGTAGCCTACATGAACATGAATTACTCAATGAATACTAATACTACATACTAATGAAAACTGACTTGAGGGTCCTCATTGGGAACAGAAGGGTCGTGCTCCATAGGGCTAACGAGCTGTGGTTAACAGAAAGGCCGATTACTATTCCCCGCATAATTGGCGAGTTTAAAAGGGGCATTAAGTAATCTATTACTTTTATCAATCTCTATGAACGACCAAGGAATTGCAACAGGCCTCTGACACAGCTTACGGTGGCTTGTAATTGACAAAAATAACAAATTCACACTTTCACAACAGCTAGTAAGCTAGCTAATTAGAGCAGATCTCCAGCAGAAGCGTCTGGTGAAGAGGTAATATATCTCCAAGCTAAACGCTGGAGTACTGGCTTAGTCGTTTGCTTGTTTTGGCTGGAGAACAAGGCTTTATAACCTTTGTATCTGAATTGTCTTGTGACTCTGGCTGCTCCCTCCTAGCACCGCCCTTCATGGTTGAGCAGCTGAAAATGCGAGTAGGAAAGGGGGGTTGATGGGTGGAGAGTTTTAAAGGCCAGAAATTTCACAATTGCACTTGGCAGAGTAACCGTTGGATCACTAGTATTGATCAACAACCCTCTCAAACCCCCACAGATATATTGTAGTCATTTTGTGATATGGGACAGTAAAAATTTTACTTATTGCACCTGTAACGCTTATCTCTGTCTATCAGGCCCATAAGTTCAAAGCTCACACTTTTGGTTTAGATGGTGTTGCAAGCAGCTGTGAGGTAGATTCCCACCTGCTTCCCAATAATGTCCCTACATACTGTACCCACTGTACTCTCAGTAGGTGGTTTGACTGTGTTCCTGCAAGGGAGTGGTAATAAAATTCACTTCTCTCCATCGTCCGTATTTCTGTGTGTCAAACCCCTGCTGAACTGCTACTGATAGTTAGTGACATGAAGGGGTCAGGGTCAATTTCAGTTCATTCAATTAAAGGTGCTGCATGCCGCATTTTAACATAAATAAATCACATTCATTTTGAGACATTAGTAAAATTAGAGTCACCTCTAGCAGCCTCTAAGGTCAGATTTCACTGGAAATCTGCTGGAAGAGGCCGGTGTTCTTCCAGAGCAAACTGAGCTAAAGCTTTCACAGTTTCTGGCAATGATAGATGGTGGAATGAGTAAAAGGCAGATGGAAAAATCACTTCCATAACGTATATTTTCCCTAAAGCAATATTTTGAATCTGCATTTTACTGCCAACTTCAAACAATGCTTCCTCGGCAGTTAGGCAAATGCATGTAGGAAAAACAACAAGGTCTATAATTTCTGGCAGAGCTGATATTACATTTATAAACCAGCTGATAACAAACAACACTCTTTTTATCTCACTCCTTATCTCACTCCTTATCAGCCAAAGTCATACTGTGTTATGGACGCTGGGTTTCCAACCTGACGGGAATGGGATTGTGTGTGTGCGCACATGCATTAATTAAAGTGAAGTCCAAAGACACCGTTCGATAAATTACTTTATGAGTTGGCTGTATCCAAGGATTTATGGCTTCAATTCACCACCAAACTGATGATCACATACTGGACCTCCTAATGTGTCCACAGGCAGTATTGTTGAACGTGCTCATGTTTTTGGTGAACGGTGAACTGAAAGTATCCGTTTGCAACTAATGAACGTGAACGTGAGCGTCGTTAACTCCCGCGAGAGTTAACGACGCTCACGCACTGTGTTTTACGGCACCTGGCATGGCTAGTGCAACTGGCAATTCAGATGCAGATACCGGTACTGCTGAAGTACTCTAAATACTCTAAATTGTGTGCTCTGCAGAACTGAAATCATAGCACATCTTTCAGCTAGCGACTGTAATGAAGCCAGTGGTGGAGCCTGTACCAGCTCGCTTGGAAGCATATGAGTCTATTTTAGGTTTTTGAACTGCTGCATAATTTGGTTCATGCAGGCTAAATAAAATTTCCATTGCATCTACAGTATACCTTTACTGCACCTCTTTTTCTCTTCACTTTCTGCATAATATGACACATTGTTTAAGTGGTAAAACATATACTCATATTGGTTTTTCTTGGCTTTTAAAAGTAATCTCTGTGATTCTATAGTAGTATACAGTAATTCATTTAGTTTGGGAAGTGGGCAGTGGCAATGATTGGGGGCTGGGGATGGATGGGTAGGAGGAGGTTCTATTGAAAAAGAATAGCTTGGAGCAGCTCATTTAAAAAAACGGAAGAAATGAACATGAACTAGTTCATTTTTTGGGACTGTGAACTTAGTTCAAAATTCAAAATTGTTAACTATGAACGTGAACTAGTTCATTTTAATCTGTGTGAACTGAACTTCGAGCTAGCTCTTGTGAAGTGTGAACTTGCACAACACTGTCCATGGGTCACTGACTGTGTTTCAATAAAGCCTGGGAAAGTGGAAAATGATCTACTGCTAATGAATTGTACACAAAGACATATTGTCATTTCAGTCTCTGCAGTTAGCGACAGTATGATAGAGTAGATTAGATATTGAAGGGATCCCAATATACCATAGAATGGCTAGCAACCTCTTCACCGTGCTACTGTCCTATGGCTAATTTGAGCTTGCTGATTGCTAGCTGTGGCGCCAATGGTGGAAAATGTAACTATGCTAGAGCCTGAATGGCTGCTGATGGACAAGTCAATGGGACCACAACCCAACTTCTGCTAAAAATATAGTCAATAAATCTTGTTTTCCACAAGGCTTCAGTAGCTCATTTGACTTCTTCTAATGTGGTGTCCTTATGGCGATTTTCCAAATAATTGTGTCATTAACGGGATATAATAGATTCTTTCCTAGTGATTGACAGGTCGTCTCTCCAGTGATCGACAGGTCGCCGATTATGGACCAGTAGGCTGCGTTCCCAATGGTGGGTTCCACCCTCGGCCTTGCTTTGGCTGCGCTGGCGCCACAAAATGTCAACTGGGCGGCGACCGTAAACACAATCTCCAGGCTTCAAAGCGGCCCTTCAGAAACCTAGGGATGACATCACACTCACTACGTCCAATGAAGTGGACCTAAATTCAGGCCTAAATAATCACCACATCACCGCCCAAATGTTCTCCAATAACTAAATTTTTTGGAAAATCAGCACAGTTCAGAATCACTCATCCTTTCGGTGAGGTCACCCACAGGTTTGGATGTTTAGCGCGGTCGTGTTACCTGAGATTTCGGACCAGGCTTTGCTTCTGCGGTAGATCCAGGAAGTCGACGAGGAAGTCCATGCGCGCCTGGGTGTCCTTGGACGTCAGGCCGTGGATACGGCCGAAGAAGGTGAGGGTGTCGCTGATGGTGAACTCGCTGTACAACGCCAGATCCTACGCAACACAAGGGGCAACCAGGTTTCTCTTAGCTGTGTTGAGATAAAGGGCGGTGAGTGTGGATGAAAGGTTTTATTCTGTTCCAACACAAATACATTTGATGAACTGTTGTGCGGTCTCGAGGATCTCAGTCACAATCTGGTTAGTACCTTCCCATTTCTGTTCCTAATATGATCCTCTATCTTATGACATGTTTTCCATTTTCCCTTTATGGATAATTTGATTAAATAATTTGATCGATTTGATTAAATTATTAGTCTCTGATGGGGAAATTCCTAGTGTCACCCACAGCACAACATCACAGAAACTTTAAAATACAAGTAAAGCACAGTTGGCCTCCAGCACAGTGTAGCCCAAGACAGACATGACACACCAAGTGTAATGTGTCAACCTACGATAAGCAGACTTAAAGGGCAAGTCAGATAATATCTATACTGCTTGGCTCTTGATCTTGCTAATCTGTATGAACTACTGCCTTTTGAGTGCTCACATAGGCCTAGGTCATTTTGACTTTTATGTAATTTTATTGTATTATTGCCCATGTGCAGTTTCTTGGCCAGGTTTCTTGAAAAAGAGACTTTTAATCTCTGATGATTAAGGGATTAGTCTGCTAACCCCTTAGCTGCAACAACAACAATAAATAAATTGCATATATTATACATGATCAGTCTGTATCTGTCTGTTACCCCTATGTGTACATGCCTAAATCCCCCTGTTTTCCTGAAATTTGGTTTTTCATGAGGTTTTGGGCTATAAACCATTTGCTGTGGGTGGAGCCTGTGGTGAGCTGGGTGTGGCTATCAAGGTGAAGCTAGTGCCCACAGCTTAGGGAAGTCATAGCAACAAAAACAATGGAAAGGAAAGCAGGAAGGAATGCAAAGCAGTAAGAAAAGAATGTACAATGAAAATAAACGTGTGGCAGGCAAGACCGGTTGAGAAACACATTGAACATCAGCATTGTTTTCCCACTGTGGAAACATCTGGAAGAGACAAAAGAGCTGAGGAACAATGCAGAGCTAGCTTGTAAACTGCTAGATAAGAAGGATGCTAGCTAGTCTTTCTACATAGTGATGTAATGTGATGTAGCTTTAAATACAGTAAGATGTTTTTAAGGAGCATGTGGCTTCTGTCGCTCGGTCATGTCGATTTGCTCTGTACAACATCAGGAAGATCAGACCCTACCTGTCTGAGCATGCAGCACAACTCCTAGTACAGCCGCTTGTAATATCACGCCTTGACTACTGCAACTCCTTACTGGCATGTACGCTCAAACCTCTGCAGATGATCCAGAACGCAGCGGCGCGTCTGGTCTTCAACCGGCCCAAAAGACCACATGTCACTCCGCTGTTCACATATCCCTCCACTGGCTCCCAGTTGCTGCCCGCATCAAGTTCAAGTCCTTGATGCCTGCCTACAAAGCAGCAACCAAAACGGCTCCCACCTACCTGAACTCCCTCATTCAGGTCTACGCTCCCTCCCGCTCACTACGCTCTGCCAAGGAGCGGTGCCTGGTGCTGCCACCACAACAAGGCCCTAAGTCTCTAGCCAGACTCTTCTCTTCTGTGGTTCCTCGGTGGTGGAACGAGTTACCAAACTCCATTCGATCCGCAGAGTCCCTCTCGATCTTTAAGAAAAGGCTAAAGACCCAGCTCTTTAGCGAACACCTTCTCACCTGATGCACTGCGTAATCTAAAAAAAAATTTAAAAAAATTCTTTATCTGCCTCTATGCACTCTATGAATTACCTCTATGCTCTGCCTCGTAGCACCTATGTCCTGTTGGACCAGAACTTAGCTTTATGGCACTTACTCTCGTTGTTCTCTCCTGACTAGAGCCTTGCTTGTGTTGTATTAAAATCTCATATGTACGTCGCTTTGGATAAAAGCGTCTGCCAAATGGGAAATTGTAATTGTAATGTGAGAAAATGAAAAAAAACAAATCCTCAAATAATCCAATTCATAGTTAAGAGTCTATAAGTAAGGATGCAGCATTTCTCTGCATTGCGATGTCAGATAACAAGCCAAGGCAAGCCAAGCCAACAATGCACATCAGTTGCACTCTGGGAACAGGTGAGGTGTCGCGTTACAGGCTTCCTCCTCGCTGAGTCACAAACCACTTCCTGCTGGGTCGAATGTGACGCTTGGGGTTATGCATGGGGGATAAGCCATGTGTGCTATCAGCTTCATCTGACATCCAATCTGACAGTAATGTGAGACAGCCAGGTACAGGGCACCGACTTCAAGACAGGCCACTGAGCAAGGCACTTAACCCCGCATTTCTACAACAGAGCTGGCCAGTGGACAACGACAGAAAACTATGATTATGATGGGCAGCTCCCTAATGTGAATGTGTGCAAGTATATGAATGTGAAGCAGGGAATTTGCTGACAAAATAACATGCATGTTCAGCAGACCTTCCCTGGATAAGCAGCTGGACTTTGTGCGAACAGAGAGTTGCGAGGCATTTGACAGGATATCTGCAGGTTTCAGAAAGCAACATTTAAGACTTTTTAGTACCAATTTAATGATACTTAGAATTTAATTTTAGACCATTCTAGACCATTTTAGACCAAAAGCCAAAACAAAACCAGACTATTTCTGACTGAACATAGCTAATTAACATTCTGAAGCTATAAATGTGCATAATAAGAAAAAGGACAACAATTGTGTCGAGTAAAGCAGATACAATGAAGAAAAAATGTTTTGCTTTTTGTACTAGTAACCCAGTTCAGTATTAGTCTAAGAGTAAGACATCTAATAACTGTATTTTAGACATTTTGAGGGCCTTAAGTTTAGATTTAGATTATTTTTAAGATGTTTTCAGACGTTTTAAGGACCTGTGGATACCCTGTTTGAGCACATACACGTGTTGCAATGGATACGTTTTCACTTTGAGCCAAACAACAGCAGGACAGAATACATTGTATGATATACATGTGATAAACACATGAGTTTGCATGTGCTTTTATGTACAGTATCTATATGAAAATGAGTGTTAAACTGTGTTGTTTACCTGTGGCATGTAGCCCACCATCTTCCCTGGGACCTCATGACCGGGAAATGCAGGTGGCTTCCCCAGCACACTGATGTGGCCCCGCGAGATCTTCAGAGTTCCCACAATGCATTTCAACAGTGTGGTCTTCCCGCATCCGCTAGGACCCAATAGACCATAACTGCAAAAAAAGAGTTAAAAGCATTTTAGGTGAAACTAGAAGCCACTCGGTACAGCGCAAACCTTCGCCAACACTGAACAATTCTCCAATTTGCAAAGCTGAAGCCTCCATAACAGTTTATGTTTTGTTTATCGTTTGTCTTCCACTTGGAAGTCCCAGATGTCGGACTTTCCCACCAGCACACGAACGCAGCATAATAGTTCTGGTTAAAAAGCAATAATTGTCTAATGGTGGAACTACCCAGATCCAGATCACCACCAAAATCTAGTCAGCTGATCCTTGGGCCAAAGGCGATCTGCCCACCAATTCCTTTGTATTTACTTCCTTTTTGAGATATCTTGCTATCAAACAGAGAGACAGACAGACAGGCAGGCAGACAGGCAGGCAGGCAGACAGACAGACAGACAGACAGGCAGACAGACAGGCAGGCAGGCAGACAGACAGACAGACAGACAGACAGGCAGACAGACAGGCAGGCAGGCAGACAGACAGACAGACAGACAGGCAGACAGACAGGCAGGCAGGCAGACAGGCAGGCAGGCAGACAGACAGACAGACAGACAGACAGGCAGGCAGACAGGCAGGCAGGCAGACAGACAGACAGACAGACAGGCAGACAGACAGACAGACAGGCAGGCAGACAGGCAGACAGGCAGGCAGGCAGACAGACAGACAGACAGACAGACAGACAGGCAGGCAGACAGACGGGTGAAAATAATCTCCTTCCAACTTTATTGGCAGAAGTAATAAAAACATAAATGAGATATAAAGTTATATACCCTATCTGTGACCTTTGGCAACCATAAGAGATGAGTGATGTTTTCAAACCTTATTACATTACTGTAAAACCATAAACTGGACAGTAGATTTTTGTGTACTTTCAGGTGACTTAAAACATTCACAGTCCAAATTATTTGGATTGGCTTGTACATTGGCTGCTAAAAAAATTAAAAAACAACAGGTTACATATTTTTTTTCATCTGGAGGATTCAAGTCTTACACTGTTTAACACATGGTTTAGCCTCTTCAGTCATCAAGCAACCAAACTGAATGGAAACCAGTGGACCATGTTAAAGAAAGTGCAGCCTGAAACAGCCAGGCATGCAAGGAGTTTAAAAGACACTCCATCTCCGCACAGTTTACAACTTTTCATAATAAACAGCCAAATAGAATAAAGGCTTTTTAAAACTATTTTGAATCCTGGATCTATTTTTTCCTCAAGACTACACCCGACACCGCTATCTTTAACATCAGAGGCTGAGAAGCTTTCTGTCTCCTATCTGTTCTTCAAGATCCTCCATCTGCACTTTCAACACAACAGATAGAAAGGTAATGACAATGTAAGCGCTGAGAGATAACCAGATGACAACGGTAGATAAATCCAAAACATTAGTTACAGCACCCTGTCAAAACAAAATAACTATTGCTGACAATATATGATGATATTCATGAAAATCTAGTTAGGAAAGGAAACATTTTCTACCTTTTCTCCCTGGTTCTATTTCTTAGCCACACGCTTCACACAAGGTCATTCTGGGACACGGGAATAATCTGTAAATCTCTTATCAGCCCACCTTGGTTTTGACCCACTGACTCCTTACTGTGGTTTGTTTGTAATTTTAGTGACCTACAGCAGGAATTAAAAAAAAAATCCACCCTCAGATACTCTTATGCTGTTATACTGTATATCATCAATCTGTGAAGTTGCATTCCAGGAGTTATTTTGTGATGAAGTGTTGTAATTTACTTTTTTGGTGAACCCACTTTCCCTCAACCTGCCTTGTCTACTTCTACTTCAGTTCAGTGATTTACTAAATTTTTCAGAATACCTTTTGACAAACCCCCAGAGAACGGGCCTGAACTTCTTGCTTTTGGGTCAAAGGTGAGTAACAGAAACATAGCTAGATAGCCAACTAGTTTGGGAACATTGCAGTATGATCTCAGCCGCCCAACACAGCATGTCCTGTGGCTGCAGTGCATTCTGGTCTATTGGGGCTTCTGTCAGTGGAGAAATTGGTCTCTCTTGTATGTTGAACACTGATGAGTCCAGCAAGAAAACCTGATGTTTACCGTTGATGTTTTACTGTAAGATGTCATGTCATCTACGTTTGGCCTGTTATCCACGGGAATAACAAAAATAGACCAAATAGACAAAATTGACCCAGAAAATCGAGGTACGGAGCCAATAGCTGTTTTTTAATAGTGTTTAAGTGTTTTAGGGCGGATATTTCCTTTAAATGTATTCCTCTGTTGCACTCAATGCTGTGGATAAGATGCCGAAACTGTCACATAAAATGCCTGTCAAGTTTGCATTTAAAACTCAAAAACACTACAAACACAAATTAAATTCATCATACCCATAACTACTGCTTGACATGGACCTGTTAGCTGGCATTTAACATTCAACACAGTAATCCCACTGGGTATAAAATCTACACAGTCACCTAAGAGTGAGTCTCTAATGATGCAAGGCTCATTTAAAATGTTCTGGGGAATATGTGAGGGAGGCCCTTGGGGGAAATATCACACAGAAGGTGACAGCTGGAGAGAGATGCCGTCACCTTGATGATTTATTCGATTTATAAGATGTTCATTAAGACACGGGGAGAAGTGGCACACATGTAGTAGGACGAGGAATAGTGCAAGGACGGAAATGAAAGATAAGGGGGTTTGTCTGAGTGCAAGTAGGTGAAAGAGAAGAGATTATTGTAAATGCGTTGTGTAAATGCACAGGCTTACAACCGACAATGAAACAGTATTAGGGGGTATGAAGTGACAAAGCAATTGGAGAGAATATAACGGGGGCAGAGAGGAGAGAATGAGAGAAATGCAGAGAGACAACATCCAAAAACAGAGGGAGAGTAGTCATAAAATCAACGGTGAGTCATAAAAGAGAGAGAGAGAGAGAGATCAACAGAGAGAGATAAAGAGAGACGGTGGCATCATAGTGTGCTCATAACTAAACGTTTGTTACTTTCATACCATACTGCTGTTTGTTGTTTGTAATGTGGGTGATCTAGGAGTTGAAGCTTGTTCTACTGTTTCACTCATCCTTAGTCGCTCTGCATAGGAGCATCAGCCAAACGCCTCAAATGTAAAAATGTAAAGCAACGATTAGTCGATCAACAGAAAATTAAACGATTATAATTTTGATAATCGATGAATCGTAAAGTAAAGCTTCACAAATGCTGAGATTTGCTGCTTTTGTCTGTTTCATATTATAATCAAATGAATACTTTGGGTTTTTTCTGGCTGCTGGTAAGACATTTTAAGACTCACTTTGGGCTCTGGGAACTTCTGATGGGCATTAGTCATTATTTTTGTCATTTTATAGACTAAATGACTAATCGAGTAATGGAAAATAATCGTTAGTTGCAGCCCTAGTCTCAAGGTTTCTTTTCTTTCCCGAACTTCCTCATTTCTTTTGCCTCTCTCACCCTAGACCTGCTATTCAGAGGGTTCAGAGCCTGCAGGTATGTGTGACAACAGTGGATGGGTAAAGAGCTACTGTGCAGAAACCCTGTCTACTCGAGCTGCGTGTCAGTACAAATCAGATGGACTGCAGTGGACCACAGAGAATCATGGGAAAAACAGAGGCTGTGCAGTCACAACTTCAGGTTCTTCAGGGAACTTAAAGCTGCACTAGGCAATAATTATAAAAAATACGCAAAATATAATACTTATCAGTCTAAATCACAAAGCTGGGCTGCAGCCGAGAAGAGCGCCTCATCATGCCAAACTGAGATTCGCCCTAATTGCCCAAATTAAATTCTGGTATCAGCTATGGTCACTGGCGGGAAATCTCTGTGCAGAGGAAGAGACGAATCGAAACTTAAGAGCGAAATACGAAACTGTCTCCTGAGCGGCAGTGAGCGAGCGCTCTGTCCAGAGAAAACTGGACTCAAAAACGATGATGATTTCTGGGTAATGAAGTCCTCAACATTCAAACAGGTTCCTCTCGCTGCCATTTGGTACCAAACAAAGTAGATCTACTTAAGATAAACCTGATAGTCCTCACTGGAAATGGACATTTTGGCAACTGCATCAGTTAGTAAATAAATGACAAAGGAGCGGATGAGCCGACTGGTTCCAACCAGCATCCAGGTGCTGACCTCACCCGGGAATGCCAGACACATTTGCATGATGACATGCAAACGTGGCTGGCAAATACAGATAGATAGATGGATAGATAGATAGATAGATGCAGATAGATAGATAGATGCAGATATATAGATAGATACAGCTAGATAGACAGATAGACAGATAGATAGATAGATAGATAGATGCAGATAGATATATAGATACAGCTAGATAGACAGATAGACAGATAGATAGATAGATGCAGATAGATAGATAGATACAGCTAGATAGACAGATAGACAGATAGATAGATAGATAGATAGATGCAGATAGATAGATAGATACAGCTAGATAGACAGATAGACAGATAGATAGATAGATAGATAGATGCAGATAGATAGATAGATACAGCTAGATAGACAGATAGACAGATAGATAGACAGATAGATAGATAGATAGATAGATAGATAGATAGATAGATAGATAGATAGATAGATATGGAATTACAAGGTTTTCACATCATGATGGTTTTTAGTATATTAAATGCAGGAAGAGATAAAGTATAGACAGATAATTGGTTACTAGAGCTTCACCGTCTCCTTTGAAACAGGTTTTAGTATTGATTAGATACAGTTGATACAGTAGATAAACACACACTTTATTGATAACCAGGGAGAAAATGGGGAAGAGAGTGTACGACATGACTATAATCACAGCAGTCCACTCACATGTGTCCCTGTGGCACGGTCAGGTTGAGGTTGCTGAGGACCTTCAGCTTGCTGTAGGACCGGCACACGTCTCTGCACCGGATCGCCGATCCCTCCGGCCCCGGAGACGGAGGAGCCTCCAAGTCGGCCTTCATGTTCCCCTCCTTCAGCTGGGAGAGAGGAAGACACTTTGTAGTGAGGCAATAAGAATCTGAATCACTTTAATCACTGTGGAGAATATATGGACAGGAATTTGTCTTTTAAGCAGATATATTCTGACAACCTTTTGAGTTTCACAATGTAATTAAAGTCACGTAACTGATGATTACAACTGATGAGTTCATGGAAACACTGTATACATGTGTGTTGTAGGCACTTGTTCCTCTTGCACAGTACTGTAAGTCCCAGCCTCAGTTTGAACAAAGAAGACAGTTACTGTATTATTTGTGATTATTGAGACAAATTTCCCTCCATACTGTACAATGTCTGAGACTTTTAATAACTCATGGCACAGTGTACATGTCTTTAACGTAATTTATATCCTGGCCCAAGGCTTAAAGCGTCATCACATACACACTTTGCTTCTTCTATTTCTGTATAAATTGTATTTTAATTGTACATTTGTTTGTTTTTCACTTTAAAATCAAGGATTATAATATTATTTTAACTCTGTCAACAAACCAGCCACAACTTTGTGACATTTGACAATATTTAAGAAAAAAAATCACGAACGTCACAAATAAAACGTTATGACTTTTCCAAAACGTTTCTCCCTTTCATCTCTTTTCAAAACTTCTCCAGGCCTGGAAAATACTATTTTAAAATTCCATGACTTTTCCAGGTATTCCAGGAGTGTGGGAACCCTGTGCATTCAATATTCAGTATTCAAAGGCTCAGTGCATTCAAGCAGCAAAACACACTTTACCATACAGAGGGAAGGTAATAACACTTTTGCACTTTGCACATTTCAAAAGCAGTGAGGGAGAAGGCTTTTGGCCCACTGGCCAGGGTAAAAACTTTGGCCAAAATCTTTCTGGAAGAGCCCAAAGTAAAAGATCTTTATTTCAAACTGTCATTCAACAATTGCTTACTCACTAAACAGCAAAAGGACACTGATAACTTTAGTTTTTTTTCTGCACAGAAGTTTGTAGTTTCAGCAGCAGGTGTCGGTGCTCTAAAAAAGCTTTACTGTGTGAATCTGAAAGAAAGTGCAGCTCCTTTCTACTTAGCAAACCAGTCACCAAACCACTCAGTGTCTGTTGAAGATAAACCAAACAGGGAGACAAACGTGTTTTAACATTTGGCGCCAAAAATCCTACATGAATCGGGTTTCTGACCCAGCAGTTTTTTCTTCCCTCAAACTCATATTCCTTGCAGTTTGTGTACATGTTGCCAAGCAACAGCAGATAAAGTATTTGGGTCGTAAAACAATCCTTTTCCCAGTAATCTTTAATCCCAGCCTTCTTTCACGGGCTTCCCCCTGTTCACCCTCTCCAACTCCCTCTCTTAATCCAGCATCCCTCATTTTCCACTGTGGAGATTAGGGAGGAAAGCAGAGCGTAATCTGACGCATTTGGTTGGCCTCACCTTTGACACTATAACCTGCATCTGCAATGATATATCACCACCAAAAACAAATCTCAACGCCTTCTGTATGAATTAGCTAGTATCCTAACATCTGTCTCTTATCCTAATATTTGCCTGTGCAGGAGGTTGCCCGGTGGCAGTTATGACAATAGACAACTATCGTATCTTTGTTTATTCTCAGTTCACTTCAATCACATCTAACCAGTGACACAGAAAATATAGAGATAACGCTTGAAAAAAGATAACACTGCCTCCTCTGCAGGGGAAAACCAACCTGATGAAGACAGAGAGCAGCAGCTGAGCCAAAAAACTCACCTGGAGAGATGATTTAGACAAGAGGAGAGGAGAGAGGGGGATGGAGAGCAGCAACGGTTGTGGAGCCTGTGCGTGTGTCTGCGAGTGTGAAAACAAGATCAGCTGACAAAAACATTCACAATGGAAGCGAAGTGGAAGAACAGGTTCAGTCCCTGCCGGGTTTGTAGAGAGCGGATACCCTGCACCCGCCCCATCTGCAGGTTCAGGATGGCATTACAGGACTACAGCCTACCTCCACACATCATATTACCTCAGAGGAAGAATGCATTCAGGGGAATTCAGGGGGAAAACATTGCGACTCTGCAGGCTATTCTGAGTCGACTCTTCCCCCCTGCAGAAAACAGTTGAAACGAGCAACCCGGCACTTTTCATTCATCGCTACTCTACCGATCGAGAAGAATTTCCTACCTCTGCTGCCAAGTCGCCAATTTGCGTCACCGTCGACATCAGCCAGGAGGAAAACGGGGGTTTGACAGACAGGCGCGCGCGCTCAGATCTTCAGCCGAGTGTAACACATCCAGGAACTGCGACGTTAAAGAGTTGCCTTTACTATTTGCTATTTGCTATTTTTAAGCCTCGGCAGCCTACATCCACCGACCAGCTGCTGCACTCTCGCTTCTCCTTTCATAGCAGCGCGTCACACGGCACGGTGTGTGTGTGTGTGTGTGTGTGTGTGTGTGTGTGTGTGTGTGTGCGTGTGTGCGCGCGCGCTGCAGTGCGGTGCATGGCCAAACGCGCTCCCTCCCCCCCTCCCTCCCTCTCTGTTGGTAAAACGACACGGCTCATCCTCTTCGCCCCTTCTCAACCTAAACACATCTGCATTTTGTGCCACGATGAAGAAATTAAAATAAATCGTTTGCCTCTGTCGTTTTTTGCCTCTGCTGCTGTGAATGCAATGAGCTTCTCCTCTCGGGCTGCAGCAGCTCGGGTTGGGGGGGCTGGAAAGGCCCGCCGCTGCCAGGGAGGACATCCCTCATCCCTGAATACGTAATCGCAAAGAAAGCATCCTAAAAATCGTCTTACCCGCTCCTCCATCTCGGTGCAGTCTGGCGGTCCGGTCGTCGCAGCATCCGTGCCGGCATCCTCCGCGGCGGCCATGGCTGCAAGGAGGCGGAGAGGAGAGAGGAGAGGAGAGGGGAGGAGAGGAGATGAGAGGAGAGGAGAGGAGAGGAGAGGAGAGCCGGCGGGCCGGGCCGCTGCAGCGCTCAGTGCGGTGCGGAGAGAGATGCGCTGCGTGTGTGCGGCGCTCTGGATGCTGAAGCTCACACAATCCAGACCAGTGATTCACTTAGAAATGAGAACGGGTCGATTATTTTATCTGTTCACCTGTGTAATTCTGGATTATTGCCAATTTAGGATAGAGAGTGCATGCGCTAAGAGCTGTGGCGGCTGCAGACCACACTAACCTGTAGCTGTACAGGGGCTGTAGTCTCACACTGCAAAAAATATCCATTTTGACAAGTCCTAGTATAGTAGACCTAGTATTGAGGTAAAGACAAATAAATTAAATTCTAATTTGTTCCGATTCGAATTTAAATCTAAATGAAGTGAAATACTGCCAAAGTGGTGAGATGATGTCACTTGTTTCCAGTGGTTTCAAATATTTTTCCTGAATCACGTGTCATTTTCTTGATAGTGGAGTGATCTGTGACCTTGTTTCATGACATTGTTTCTAGAAAATCCTCAAGCAAGTAAAACTGGGTTGGAAACAAGTGGAATTATCTCAGCCCACTGGCAAAAATGTTGCTAAACGATTTTTGAATATGAGACTGAATGGATTGTTGTGATGGATATTTTTTGCAGTGTAACTACCCTGCCTGGAAGAGTGAGTCCACCGAGTGACTGATAGCCTGTAGCCCTATCATTTAGCACGGGGGCTTCACCTTCAGTATTATGTGTCTGTTGTTAGGAGTCTTGCTCGATTGCATTTCATTCATCAGCAGCTGACAAAAAGCTATATGAGACGCCACATTAAGATGCATTAGCCTAATTCATCTTGGAAAATAAAAACTTTCCACAGTTTTCACCGTTTATTTCCTTTACAATATTCAACAAAATTCTACAAAGAAGAATTATGGACAGGTAATGTGAAAATAATGTGAAAATGTTTCAGCTCATGTTGTACTTCCCACAGAAACCACAAGATGGAAGCACAGAACAAGGAGCCACAGTCAGGCCTGCTCTCCACCAATCACTGTACTGCATAACTTCAGTTACAGATGACAAAGATGAATTATCAATGATCAATATTATACCTCTCTATATATTTAATATTAACCTCCAGTGCAATGAAACTAACCTAACTGAAACGGGTTAAAATTTAGATGAAAAATGACACACCAAATTAAGATCCTTTAGCGACGCCTTCCAAACGCGGTGAAGTTAGTTAGAAGTTTGTTCCCGGTTGCACAAAAACTCTTAGTTAAGCTTTATACCTTAAGGTCTCTTTAAGGTTCACCTTAAACTCAAGTGAGCTGCACAACAAAACCCACTTATCTCCCCCCTCAGGGAATATCCTTAAATAAATCTGCAGATAAGGAAAGATACTTAAGTCATCCTTATATTATTGCTGATGGGTTGCACTTAAGGGAATTTCCTTTCCTTAAATGTTAAGGGGCCTCCCATGGTATTTGTGCCATTTTTAGCTTGCTATTATTTTGAAATTAATTAATATTACAGTCAAAGAAAATTATGTTTTATGTAGGAGGCTTCAGATAGACAAATATACTTCCAACGTTCTTGTTGGCAAGACTGAAATCCACCAAGCTAGCAGCTTGTTCAATGCATTTTCCCATTAGCTAGCTGGCAGCCAGTCCGTTTCTAGTACACAAAAATGATACATAGTCTGCATGAAATAAGTATCTATGACAAGGTTTGGTGTCACAAAAATGTAAACTTTGATGAAATTGCAAAAGGAGTTGTGAGTTTTGTAGATGTTTCAAAATAATAGCGATCTCTGCCGAGCCTCTGCAGATCGCTGAAACTACTGTAAACACTAAATACAAGCCCTTAGCTGAGGAGATCATTTAGGGGCTTCATGCAACGCTGCTAAAGAAACCCCTGGACCCAGAGAATTATTTGCCTAAAGGGACAAACTTAAGTTTGACACCTAAGGTTTTTCATGCAACTGGACACCCAGATACTCACCGGTTGACGCGCCTTTTAAACGTCAAAAGCTCCGGTGGCTCAAACTTACATTGAACTACAGCTACTGCTTCCACGCTGATGACGCTGGCGCGATGGCGTCATCAGCGTGGTGATGCAACATCTCACTAGCGTTACTTGACTGACTGCCTGACTGACTGACTGACTGACTGCCTGACCTGAATTTGGCTCGTGATACCCTCTCCTGCGCCCTGGGAAAAAGGGTTTGTGTTCAGGTGACAGGTCACACCATCCAACAACAACTCCCTGGTTTTAAAGTGATCAGAGAAAGATCATAATACAATTAATACAATAGGAAACATTCACTCAAAAATGAAGTTCTGTGATGCTTTTTGTTGCCCTTTTCCTCCATAACGACACCTAGCAGTCCAGCCAGTCTGTTGGTGCTCAGTCTTCTTTGCACCTCTCTCCACCGGGGAAGACTAGCTGAGTCTCTAGTTCCTCATCATGCATCTCTCTGGACCTCGTCTGGTTTCTGGAGATTTTGAGGTTTCCTCTGCTGGGAACAGCAGAGTCAGAGTCTGTCAGAGTGCTGTAGACGAGGCTGCAGTCTCCTTTTTCCTGCAGGTGTTTCAGAACGTGGACCCAATTTTCCCATTATTTTCCATCATATAAATAGAGCTAGTTATGTTTTGCTCTCCATCTTTAGGACCCATGTAAATTCAAAAAGCCAACCCTAAAAGCACCCAGCTGTTATGAGAGTTATAGTAGAAAATCATAATCAAAAGCCACACAATACAAGAGACAGGACTTTATATTCAACATCATCATTTTGAGAAAACAAAGCGTAGAACGGCCCAGATAAACAAAAAAAATGATTCAGGCTGTTCAAAAATAGTCAAGACAAATATGCAGAAACAGACATTCAGCCATTGTACTGTTGAATTCAGGCATGAGAAGGAGGGAGTTAAGACTGTTTATATCTGCTGCTGATGCTAAAACCATAAAGTTTCATGTGAGGGAAAATTGGTGTAATGAGGCATAACTGTAACTGTCTCTTAATTGCTTTTTACTGAGCCATGATGTTCTGTACCTCACAGTTGGTGTGCTAGGAGGTCGATCTTTAATGTTTTGGTTCTTCTTGTACCTTGTTGCAAAAACATTTCTCCCACTTTTGGGACAAATAAAGTTGAACCTTGAACCTTGAAAATGACCACAGTTTGATGGATTTTCTGTGGTCCATCCCTGCTGAAGTGCCCTTGAGCAAAACACTGAACTCCTTCCTGTATACTTTTTAATATGTAAATCTGTATATTGATTCACTTCCCTGCACTGGCCTGGTCATCGCTCATCTGGTCTCGACTCTTCTTCCTCCTGCTTCCCAGTGGTGTGGTGTGCTACCCACATGTGAATTCAAAGCACATGTGCTTTTTGGACACATGTTGGATTTCATATGTGAACATGTGAATCTTCACATTTCCCATGTGAAAATGACATTTTCACCTGTGAACGCTTTGCATGTGAAATTAAGTGTTCACATGTGAAACAGTCACATGTAATGGCAGGTGAAAATGTGGAAAAAATGCTCACATGTCGAAAAAAAATAAATTTCAATTCATTCAAAATGATTGATGATGAATTGCAATTTTCACATCTGAAGTAAAAACTGTCACGTTATGTCAGAATAGCTTATTCCAATGTTGCACTCACTGTAAGTCACTCTGGGTAAATGCATACAATGTACAATATAATATAAAAATATGTGCAAAGAAACAAATCAGACTGTAATGCAACTGAATGCTTTAAGATTGGAACAAAAGGTTTTAAGTGATAATTGGCTGATGCTATAAAAGATAGAAATACACTCAACTCGTGTTGCTTTAGCTTGTAATGCCTTAGGTGTCCACAGGGGGCAGAGTGGGTCAGCTCAAAACACGGAGGTTAAACCAGCGTGGGGAGAGAGAGAGAGAGAGAGAGAGAGAGAGAGAGAGAGAGAGAGAGAGAGAGAGGGGGGGGGGGGGGGGATTGTATGCACAGTAATCGACAGATAGAGGGGGAGAAAGACAGAAGAGGAGGGGGGGGCGTTGAATTATGTGCACAAGTAGGATAATGAAGGGGAGAGAGGATGTGAATGTCCACTTCATTCAATGAAAAGCAATTAATGTTCCAGGCTTACAACTGGGCAGAATCTGCTCTCTTTATAGCTATTTATAGCTCGATGTGGCCTCAAAGGCGCGTGGGTTAATCATTCAGAAATATTGATTGAATGTTCAAGCTTTGGCCAATTAGGCCAATGTCCCACTGTGCCACACTCACACTGAATAACGACATATGACCGTTGGAGTCTGGTGATCATAAACTACTCAGTTGTTTCTACATTTGTCAAGATATATTTCAATTTTGAGGTTTTACGCCATTATTCCAATCCAGAAATGAAGTTTAAAAGAGCCGCAGAGCGCGCTGCCTAATTGGGTGAAGGGTTGTGGAAAATCTGTCTGATTAGCCTTCACCAACAGACGGGGATTAAGCTTTTGGTCTGTAATTATTATAAAGCATACGTCAGCAGATATCCACCCATTTCAGACAGACAGTGGAGCGGAGGGATGTCCTGCTAGGAGCCTCCAGTCGCTGCAGGCCCGGTCTAGCCCGGAGAGACGTGGATCCCTCGGAATAGCAGCAGGAACAGGAATATCCTCCTGAGTCCTGAGTCAGTGCCACGACGCTGACACATTCCCCGGCAGGCAGGCAGGGCTGCCTCTGCTCTGATAAGCATCCTATGCTATTCTGCTCAAGATGGCGGTGCAGGCAGCGGAAAAGGACGGAATAGTGAGTATTTGGGAATTGCAGGAAAACCGGGGTGGGAATGAAATGTGTTGTCGGTGTGTATTTTCTGTGCGTAACGGCCTAGGCGTGATATAAGCGTCCCATAGTTATGTGGATTATTCCGCGCCGTGGGGTTATTGTAAATGTGCGGCGCCGTGTGCAGGGCGTTCAGAGCGCAAGTCGAGCCCTCTTTCATCTGGGCGAGGAGGAAATGGGAAATTCAATATGTGAGTGGAGAAATGTATCCGCGGTGTCTGCTCACCTAGGCCGCTCCGCCGGCGCTTTCAATGTGCGCATTTACATCGTAGCGCATTACGGCGCAGAATGCGGCCAATTTGGAGCCTAATACTCTAATTCATAATCCCACACGCCTCTCCAAACAAGCCTTTCAACAACATGACAGGTCCGATCCCACCTCCTCATTGTTGGAAACAGCCGCATGCGAGGCCACGCCGTGTGTTTTTATTAATGAATACAACCTCATGCTGGCACACCCCACCCCAGGCCAGCCAGGTTATACCCGATAACGCAATAATTTACACTTTGCATCTTGTCCCTTTGTGTCACTGGTGTTGAAGAATGTCGAAGATGACCACCTCAACGACTCGCTGGGAAACCCCGGCCTCATCTCACCTGACAAGGAGGATTTATCGCGTCTCCTGGTAAGAAAGACGCCTCATTTTCACCCTAAAACACCCTTGTTTGACGCTCACGCCGGGCCGTGCGTGATGTGGGTTAATTGTGCCTTAATTGTGCAGACGGTGCCATTCAACGGACGCATCCGAGGCGGCATGCGGCCAGGGAAGAAGATCATTGTCATGGGCATAGTGGACCTGGAGCCGGACAGGTAGGGTTACACTGCAGCCCTCCTCCAGTCTGCACCATGTCACACACTCATGATCTGGGCTTCAGTTTCATCTGGTCCCATTTAAATCCACCTACATTTCCATAATAGTGACTAGATACATATCTAGTCACATGCATGCTGAAAATAGCCTGGTTAGACTTTTAGATGAGATTAGATTTTTTTTTGTACCCTAGTCAGACTTGTATATCCACTCAGAGGGAGGACAGATTGAGCAATGCGTGGGCAGCCAGAGGGACTGATGGCTTTTTAACTATGCAGAGGCAGGGCGTTTCCTTACCACCAGTCCAAAAAAAAAGAAGAAAAAACGAAAAAGCCCCAGTCAAGCAGCCTTGTTCGGGTGTGTCCTTACCCTACATGGAAACTTGTGTCAAACTTGGAAGAAACCTCCCCATGACCTCATCATGTTCCAGTGTCTGGCACAGCATTCAGGTCAAAGTTCATGTGAACGTGAAAGACTTTCTGTGCCTTTTTTTTTAAATGTATGACTATTTTTCATTATCGCATCTCAACGCTCAACAAGTTTGTCACTGTCGGAGATACCCACACTTTTGCTCAATCTTTGCATTATATAAACAAAGAAGCCTTTGTGTAAACAGTGCAGTTGGGGGATTTAACCAAAACGTGACTGCAGGGATTATTTGTAATTAACAGGCAATTGCTTCGCTCTTACACAGCAGCAGAAGAATTATGGGTCTGACTTATCCTGGATTAGCTATGGGACTCATATCTGTGTCACCCCATGCTGTCTGTCTGTATGACTCCTCAACCCTCGGGTCCTTCCTCCCCTCAGCTTTGACGTGAGCCTGACTTGTGGGCGGGGCTCGGAGAAGGAGGAGCCTCAGTGCGACGTGGCCCTGAAGCTCACCGTCCGCTTCGCCGACCGCCAGTTCCTGCGCAACGCCCGGATCTCCGGGAAGTGGACCGAGGAGGAGGCGTCCATCGCCTACTTTCCCTTCATCCCCGATCAGCCTTTTAGGGTAAAAATGGCTTGTACCTTCATTACATTTTAAAGACCCCATGAAGCAGCATCTTTACGTCCTTGATTTGATGCATTTCCTGTTGAAACAGGATGTTGGGGGCGGGACATAACGCAGTGAAGGATCATTCAAAAGTCTAAACCAATGGAATATCAGTCGGGGAGAGAAAGGAAGTTTTATTTGATCGGAGGGGCGGGACTGTTCAGAAATCTGTGATGGTTTTATTGGTTGGAATTTAATATTTATGCCTCCTGGTGCAGCATGAGGTCACCATGAAAGATACTCTGTTTTCTAGCAAGTAAAAGTAATGGGAGTTCATTTCATGGGGACTTTAAATTTACATTTCGTTAGTTGAAGTTAGCGAGCAGGTAGAGGCTCAGTGTTTTGGCAGAACACATGGCTCCTGATGGACACATTGGCTGTTGTTGGGATCGGACTTGTGACCTTTTAGTTGTGGGACGCTCCTTCTTGAACCACTAGGGCGCCCTGCTCCATTCACCTGACAGAACATTAGACTCATGTTGTTATTACAGTTACAGTTTAGGAATTTAGCTGACACTCTTTTCCAGTGAGATTTACAAAGAATGCAGTAGTGGAATAAGCTTAAAGAAAAAAATCCACCCTCAGATACTCTTACACTGTAATATATCCTCAGTCTGTGATGTTCAAAGCATTCCAGGAGTTTCCCAGAATGACCTGCACCCTTTACTCAAAACACAACCTGTCTTGTAGCTGCATTGCATTCTGGTCTATTGAGGCTGCTGTCGGTGGAGAAATTGGTCTCTCTCCTCTTCTACGATGGATTTCTCCTCTGTATGATTGTTGAACCTCTGTTGGTGCAAAATGGCGGCTCTAGAAAGAAGCCCTCACTCTTTGACTCCGAGGGACTGACACCAAAACCTGACATTTAACATTCATGTTTTAGATCACTGAACTATTTCTGCTATCAAACTCCGTTGTAGCTGCGCTGAAAATATCTTGGCATGACATCATGTCGTCTACGTAAGAAAAATACACCATAAAAAAACAAAATGGGCCCCGAAATGCAAAGTACATCAAAAACAGCTGTTTTTTTAACAGTGTTAAAATGTTTTAGGGTGGAGTTTTCCTTTAAAAATGCTGGAGTGTCAAGATTTACAAGCAACCAATTGTAAGGAGTAACCAGACAACAAAGGTTGCAGATATCTCTACAACACTCGTGCAAAATCTAGAAATAAGAGACACTTTACTACATTATACCCATCTTATATAATGATCTAGGATAATGGTCTGTTTATTGCATAAGGGGCAGTATCAGCTGTTTATGTTGGTGGAGGAGGAGGAGGCGGATGAGGTGGGGCAGGTAGATGAGGTGGGAGAGGTAGATGAGGCGGATGAGGTGGGGGAGGTAGATGAGGAGGTGGAGGAGGTGGGGGAGGTAGATGAGGTGGAGGAGGTGGAGGAGGCGGAGGAGGTGGGGGAGGTAGATGAGGAGGTGGGGGAGGTAGATGAGGTGGAGGAGGTAGATGAGGTGGGGGAGGCGGGGGAGGTAGATGAGGTGGGGGAGGTGGGGGAGGTAGATGAGGTGGGGGGTTGAGCAGCAGCACGTGTGCATGATGAGTAATTGGCAGAAGACCTGAGGACTCATTCGCTCTGTAATGTCATTCTGCTCTAATAATTCTGAACTCAAAGCATGAATATCACACCTGCTGTTTGACTAAAAATATATTTGAAGTTGAGTTTCATTTCAGAATGTAGTGATGTCTGCTCAAACTGCAAACTGATAATACAAAATGAAAACAAATGATGGTATCTTGTAAAGGAGAGTAGGCAACTTCAGTCCTTGTTGACAAAATGGGACCTTTTTCAGACTTGATATTTTGACATATTGAATGAAAAACTTCAAGTAATCATTTATTCCCCCAAAATGGATATTATTTTGGAAATTGACTATTTGTATATTGTTTTTAGTCCTATTTTTCACTGATACCATAGAAACGAGCTTGCCACCGCCTCTCCCTGTCCCGCCGTCCGGCAGTTTGGAAGGAGATGTGTCCGGTGATCTGTGCCGGCTGCCTGGCATGCCTTTCACATTCTTGGCATTCTCACTTTGAAAAGAAAGAAGAGACAGTGAACAATAGTCTCATAACGCATAACAACACTGAAACTACATCCTTATCGCTCACATGACACACAAACAAAATCTTCGACTTATTTTTAGAGGAGGCCCACTTGATCCCAGTGCTTGGTTAGAAGAAGTCGGCTCTGTGATAAAGTGTCATTGTTTTGTCGGCGGTTGGAGCGTGATAAAGCAGGTCGGTCGAGTCATGGCTCTGTCAGAAGCTGGGGGTTGCAGATTAAGGCTGTCATGGAAATTGCGTCCAACAAACTGCCTCATACATTTAGAAGCGTGTGGACAGACACATGATGCTGTGGTTTTGGAGTAGGACGGCTCCTTCCTCCCACCGCATGCTGACGCGTCGCTGCGCTCCTCTGCTCCTCGCTTTACTGAAACAATCTGCCAGCGTGCGATCGCTCCTACAGTTGGTTTTCTTTCATTTGAAACAAAGTGGAAAATGTTACTTTGCTGCATTTTTGTGTTTTGGTTCGTTTAGGTTCACGCTGCCCAGTGACAAACAAACCAGGGCTTGTAAACAAAAGTCACATGGACTCAGAAGTAGCTTGTTTATTGGACAGAGTTTTGGTTAATCTGTCATCCTGCAGGTTGGAGATTTTGGTAGCAGGCGGAGTCAAAACAAATCTGATTCCAGTCCCCTTGTAACTTAAGCTAAGCATGATGGACTGGTTTGCACTCTTTGCTGTAATTTCCCTTCTCTGGTGTTCATACCGGTTAAGAACACATGAAGAAATAGCTGAATATGAGCCTCACTCCAGACTGCAGTTTGCCCTCGGTTCACTTTATTATGCTATAGGCTTTCCAAGCATGAGGAACTGCTGGCTCTCAGATGTCAACATCCATCTCCTTTTACCCATAAAACCTTGTGTTTTGGGGGTTGTTTGCTCTGAGAAGAGGACCGAGACCGGAGTTTTCAGGCGGTTTCAGTGAAGTTATTTGGTGCCACCAGAGTTGATTGTTCTCAACCTGACCAAACAAACCAAATTAAAAGATTAAACTGTTCGAATAAACCGGTCCAAACAGGCTTGTGAATGCACCTTCATTTTTTTTTTTTAGGTATTTAGCTGATGCTGTTGTCCAGGCCAGCTTGCAGTGAGTGCAGCAGTAGAACAAGTTTGAATTCCTAGGTCTGCAACAATACAAGCAAACGACTGTAAGCAGTGCAAGGGTCAGAGCCACAGAGACCTGACAATATTTAACCAACTATTCCTGTGACTCTGGATTTATCCTGTGTGATGGTGAAGTGCTTGGGAAGGAAACAAGAGTTGAGGAGGAGAAGTAGAAAGGATTTTTTTTTTATCACATGCACTTTACCAGCGCTCGTCTGCTGTGTGTCTTACTGTCAAATTCCCCATGTCATCACTTCTTTTATGGTTTCTATGTGGCACTGTATGCTTAGAAATTGTGAATGTATGTACTTTGCTTGAGCTCAAATTGCATTGTTGTTTTTCTTATCTGATCCTCTCTGTTTCTCTCTCCCTCTTTCCCCCTGTTTCTTTCTCTTTACTCTCTTCTTCTCTTGTCTCCCTGCAGATCGAGATCCACTGCGAGCACCAGAGGTTCCGGATATTCGTGGACGGACACCAGCTCTTTGACTTTTATCACAAAGTAAAATCTTTGACCTCTATCGATACAGTACGGATAGCCGGAGGTCTACAGATCACCAAGCTGGGTTAAACCCCCCCTCCCCCCTCTCTATCTCTCCATAAGTTGTGTGTGAAGCAAGGACTTGATCACAGATGGAACACACACACACACACACACACATTCGCCTGTTACGTCATCACCCACAACCCATCATGCAACACTGCAGCAACGTAGCAGCTGGGAATGGCCCCCGCCGTGACAAGTTAGAGTTCTTCTTCTGCTTCGTTTCTTTCCTTCACTCCTTTCTATTCCTCTTACTTAACCAGGATCTCATGATATGATGATGCTTTGTGGGTGAACATTTTGCTCCGTTTCGTTTCTTTGTAGCCCCAGTTTTGTTGGATCAGGGATCTCACAACATATTAATAGCAAACTCCATTTATCTTTTCTTATCTGGCATCCCATAGGGATTTTGCTGAGACAGAGGCTCAGGTGTGAGTCGTGGAAAAGTAACTTGGATGTTAAGAAACCTATTTCTCAGGAAAATATTTGGCACTTGGCTTATAATTTGAAAGCAAAATGAAAGCAAAATGTTGTATTGGGGTGAAGACCTTGTAACTTTAGCAAGAATTGGGGGATTTTCATGTTTTAACCTGAAATGAAGGATGACATGGGCCTCTAAAGGTTGAGAAACTACAACCGTTGGACTATTGAAACCCTGGATAAACTGAAAAATGCATGGTGGTCAAGCTAAAAACAAGGCAATTTTTCTTAGTTCCTGATAAGTTGACATTTTGGAGATACAAGGTTTTCACCCGACAACAGTGAACCCGCAACATACTTTATGTTTAATCCAAAACGATTACATTTCTGCCGTAGTGGATCTGAGCAGTGTTTGGACATTCATTCTTGTACTTGATGAATTCCCACAAGGGCAGAAACATTATTTTCTATCAGATAAAAACAGTTTTTAGTTGCGGCTTGTATGTTTTGCTTTCAGATAGGATTTCATTCAACCCAGCTGCTGAGACAGGATGTGCACAGAACTAGATGTTGCTGATGAAGGTAGAGTGCAGCATTACAACCTGAGCTGATGCATCTCCAACTCTCTAGGCACTCCCCTCTCTTCCCCCCCCTTGGGTTTATCCCGGTTGTCATGGCAACGCGCTGCAGCCTCGCCGACCCAAATACCGAAAAATGAGGATTATATTGTGAAGTCATGGCAAGATGTAGCAGAGCGTCTCATACTGTACACAGTGTTTTTAATAGTAGTTTGCACACAGTTTAGCATTCACTGCAGCCATTCCCCTGTAGAGAGAAAGTACTGTGCACTGACTAGAGCTGGTGAACAGGATGTAAGATTCACATTCAGCTTTGTTTACATCGGTGGGTACGGAGAGCAGCGACTTTTTAAAAGAGTTTGTCGAGTTAGTTTCCGCTTTTGCACTCATCACTGAACACACTTTCCATACAAACCTCATCAGAACTGCACACAATACAATATGCAACTTTTCCTCTGTCAAAACCCCCCAAAAACAGACATTAGTAAACATTTAGAAGAAGTTGTGCTTTCAAAAATGTTCATGTGCAAGTGTTGGCTGAGTGCAAACTAATCCCACATTAAAATCCAACTCTCAGTTCGGCGGTTGGTGGTTTGGAAGAGCAGGAACAGGTCCGGATGGTATTTTGAATGTACAGCTCATGTTTCCATAGTTGGTAGCATAGAAGACTCATATAGTGATGCACAGTAAATCTTACTTAATGTCTCACCTCGTATATCCCATTCTCAGTCCTATATGTCTTTAATGTCTCCTTAACCATTCCACACAGGGCACAGTCTTGTCTGCACTGAGGCAGAAAGAGCTTATACTGCACATTTACAGCCCTGTTTTAATACAACCAGGTTTCACAAGTCTTATAAGTATTGTCTTTTATGCATTGCATGGTTTTGTCTCCATAACCTTTCCAGTCTACACAGGATATCTTGCCTGCATTGAGGCAGAAAGGAGGTTATTATGTGTGCACAGTTACAGCGGAGGTTAAAGCCCTGCATAGTGAGATAAAACAAAGGTTTTTCAAGTATTAAGTCTTAAGGTGCGCTATCTACAGTACACCTTTTACAGGATGAATATTCACTATGCACCATCAGGAAATTAAGATGCACATAAAACTAGATTTGTTAGATTTGTTGTTGTTGAAACTAGGTTTGTTTAGTCATCCTTAAGAGTCAAACAGGTGTATTGATGATACTAAATTTCATCCCAAAAAGAAACGGTTAAATCACATAATTCCATAAGTAATGTGCTTAACTCGGAGACGTGACTAGGCAAAAGCTGCAAGCGCCAAAGTCCAGCCTGAGGCCGACATCACGCCGTCTCGTGTTTTTGTGCCCGGCTCTGCCAGTTCTCTGTGGAGCCCAGGTCAGAGAGCCGTGCCAAGAGACCGCTGCGGCTCAGCAAAGCCCTCTGTTGTGTTTGGTCAGGCTTGTCGATGGAGGCCGACGGCTTTTCCAATTCGCCGTCACTGAAAACACAGAAGCAAAAGAGGCGGACAGTTCCACTAGGCTGCACAGATTTTATGACAGAAGAATTAGAGAGATTCTTAAAAAGGAGGAATGCCGTTACAGTTTTGACATTTTTTTTTATGCGAAGTATTCTCTCAGTGTTGATCGTAACAAGCTAGTGAAGGTTTTTCATCTCCTATTTGCTGCTGCGAAGTTGGAATAAGCCATGGCAGCTGTGTAGAGCAGTTGCACTGTTTGACTTCCCTCTGTAGGTGCTTCAGGTCGCCTGTGGCCTCGCTGAACAAGCTGCTCGGTGTCCGGCGCAGCAGACGGAGAGCTGCAGGGCGCCCAGTAATTGATGTGTACCATCGCTCACTTTAATGAAGCCTCCTCTGGATGCCTGAGCAAAGGTTAAGGAAGCCTCTTTGTTTAACGTCTCATTACTGTCTCTCCGCACGAGAGGCCACGGCTCTGTGCGGCGCTCACCGAGATGCAGATGTTGCCTCCATGCATGCGTTGTCGTATCTGTTCCTTTCACGTAGCAATAAGGTCGACTTGACTTTCTGAGCAGAGCTTGTTTTCTCCTGGTTGGTCAGACAGGGTCTTCCTGAACTGGAGAGCGCTCTTTTTTTTTTTTTTTTTTTTCGCGTGACAGGCGCTGGTTTATTTTGGACACAAACAGGAAACGAGTACAGTTGGGTACGAGAGGACAGTATGAAGTACAGTTTGACAGTATGAAGTACAGTTTGACAGTATGAAGTACAGTTTGACAGTATGGAGTACAGTTTGACAGTATGAAGTACAGTTTGACAGTATGAAGTACAGTTTGACAGTATGAAGTACAGTTTGACAGTATGGAGTACAGTTTGACAGTATGAAGTACAGTTTGACAGTATGGAGTACAGTTTGACAGTATGAAGTACAGTGTGAAGTACAGTTTGACAGTATGAAGTACAGTGAAGTACAGTTTGACAGTATGGAGTACAGTTTGACAGTATGAAGTACAGTCTGACAGTATGAAGTACAGTTTGACAGTATGGAGTACAGTTTGACAGTATGAAGTACAGTCTGACAGTATGAAGTACAGTATGAAGTACAGTCCGACAGTATGAAGTACAGTTGACAGTATGAAGTACAGTTTGACAGTATGAAGTACAGTCTGACAGTATGAAATACAGTTGACAGTATGAAGTACAGTCTGACAGTATGAAGTACAGTATGAAGTACAGTCTGACAGTATGAAGTACAGTTTGACAGTATGAAGTACAGTCTGACAGTATGAAGTACAGTATGAAGTACAGTCTGACAGTATGAAGTACAGTTTGACAGTATGAAGTACAGTCTGACAGTATGAAGTACAGTATGAAGTACAGTCTGACAGTATGAAGTACAGTTTGACAGTATGAAGTACAGTCTGACAGTATGAAGTACAGTATGAAGTACAGTCTGACAGTATGAAGTACAGTCTGACGGGATGTGAACCAGTGCAGTGCATCAATTCCAACAGTATTACAACAGAAATGTACAAATAATATGTGTAACTGTATTGACGAGGTGTGTTGTTGGCTACTCTCTTTTTTTTGTGTTGCTGTTCTCTCTTTTTACACTTGATCATCCATTAGTAATACTGAAATTTCCTGTAATGACATGTAAATATACAGCATACAAAGAATATGAGCATACTGACTGGCAGGTTTCAATGGACTTAGACTCTCTCACCCTGTGTTAAAGCTTAATACTGATTCATGCTTTGGCTCCTTAGCTGTCATTTGTGGCACATGGAGCCCAGCTGGCAGTAGTTAGGGGGGTCAATGGCTGCGGTGCTGCTGCTAGGAATTATGGGGGAGGGAGATGGAACACGTCAAGACTTCCTGTTTCAAAGGGCTCGGTCCAGAGAGCGCTCTGTGTGTTTGTGTGTGCAGGATCTCAGCTGGAAGGGCACTGTGCTGAAATAGGGGGATTGTTTCGGGACGGTTGTGGGTTTTTTTTTCCAGCTGCATACGTGTACTGCGTCACACCCGTAGCGCCACAGTATGTTTTTCCATTAAGTTTGGTGCGGTACAGGTGCTTTGGAAGCACGCTGGCAGGGATATTTGGTACTGGCCCGCTTTGAAAGGGTGCTGGCAGTGATGTTGTCATGTTGGGTGGTGGTGACGCCCAAAGGACTTGCACAGCTGCTTAGTATTCCAGTGGCAAACCAAAGGGACCTGAATACCCAGTGTAGGCCCAGAGCGGTACAGCATGGTACTTATGCAATGGAAAACCTCTCTAAATATATTGTGTATCCTTCTGAAATACAGTGTCAACTAAATCAGGCCCCGGCCCCTGATCTCCTCATGATCCCATGTCTCATTTGTCTCTTAAAGAAATGTCCCTGGTCCCTGAAAATAATAATTCTTGCTCTTAACTGTTATTTTAATTGTTCTACAACCCTTTAAAAATGGAACAGAAAAAGTGAATGTCATTGCTTCCTGATTGTAACCTGATGTTAAATGACCTGGGTGAAAATAGTGTTTATTTTCACCTCAGTTAATTCGCTTCTTTCTTGCCTGTTGAACGTGAAACTGGTGAAATAGAAGTACACACCCTTCCCTCCCTCTGTGCGGGGTAAATTAAAAATCCAGGGCATTTGACATAACTCAAACGGAGAGAAAACATGTATTTGACCCAGGTCTGTATGTCACCTTGCCTTTTGGACTTTGGATGTACATATTTCTGAACACGGCCTCACGGGCTTTGTTTTTACATGGAAAAATAACGAGTCGAGTTAAAAGCGGAAAGCGTTTTGTTGTGCATGTGTTGTGAAACTAGGCTTCTACCTGGGGGTTTTGTATACATGAAAGATAGAGGTAATATATTGCCCATTTTTGTTCCAGTCAAGCATGCTTTTATTTCATCTATCAGGCGTGTTTTAAGGGCGGTTTTCCCTTGTGGCTACGTTTTATTTTCCTATGCCCTATTTACCTTTTTTAGCCTAGTATTTATGAATATTCCAGTTTAGTGCTTACCTTGATCACAAATTACCTGTCTGTGAACACCGCTGACATAAAGCATTAGGATGCACAAAACAGGAATAGCGACATAAATACCTAAATCAAGCTTTGTTCCCTGATTTCCAACAAGCAGGACAAGATCACCTTCTAAAAAGTGCGAACCCAGACTGCTGTTGTGAGAGCGGCTCCACCATGATGTCTTTTGAGAAGCAAGCTATATTTATGAAGTGTCCTCTGAGTAGAAGTAGGCTGATCTGTTGCTAATGTATTGTGTGGTTGTACAATCATGTTATCATTTCTATTTATTACAGTGTAAGCAGCAGGGTTGTGTGTCGAAAAATAATGCCTATTGGTACCGTACTAATTTTTGCTATCGCCATTTATATCGAGGCATCGAAGGATGTCGAAGAGCTTCAAAATGTTTGGATTTTTACAGTGAGAAGAGCTCAAGTATTGTTTTTTTGTTTGTGGTTATGGGAATTTGTCCAGAGGAAATCGATTGAGTAAAGGTCTGGTTCTATTTTGAAAAGCAGATGGCATGTACAAATATTACAAAAAGTAATTTCCTCCTCAGCATAATGAAATGTGCTTTTAAGAAACAACTGCTTAGTATTGAAACCAATATTAGTATCAAATTGTTCTCTTTTTGCTCTGACATTCTTTCTCACTTGAAAGCTGAGGCCTCTTGGGATTTTTGGACCAAAATGTCTCACCATATTGACTTGATAGTGTGAACCATCGTTTTGACTTGAGCGTTTTCAGTGATGTAACTTTGAGCATCAGCAGCAGGATGTTGGATGTTGTGACTCTGATCTTCTGAACGTCCTGTGTCTTCCTAAGTGACATGTTGGCACGCTGAGTGGAAGTTTGATCTGCTGTTTTTCTGTTCGCTGCACGAAGCTGCCCCACAAGGACCTTCAGCGCTCTTACTTACAACACGATGTCCGTTCCTCAAACCGTTTTGAGAATAACCCTGATGCTGTTTCTCATTGAGAATATGTGCACCGGACCGGTATTTAGACCAAGGCAGTACATTCTCCCATTGTGTTAGGCCTCTCCAAATGTTTTTTCTCCTTGTGCTTTTGTAAAAACGGCTACTTTGCAGACCAATAAACTTCTCATCTTGGAATGTGCTTGTGTTCGGTGTCTCTCTTTTCTGAAGACGCTGAACGCTGAATCCCGGCCTTGACGACAAGCCGTCAGCCTCCGTCAGCAAAACAAAAGCGGCTGGCGCGTCCCTGCCAAGCTCAGGAAGAAGAATTTGGTGTGTGTGTGTGTCCTGTGTACTGAGGGCATTAACAAAATAAACTCGGCGCTAATGAAAAAATGTGACTAGAGGTGCCTCAGTAATGGTGGGTGCTTCCTCCTGGCAGATTTTTACTAATGATTCTGATATGATGCTGTTTTGGCCACATGCATGCTGAAATGGGATCATTATTTAGAAGGATTTTCCATATGGTTAGAAACAAACAAATGGAAAAAACAAAAAATGTATTGATAGGCTTATGTAAGTGTTTCTACTATTTTGTCCTGAGTCAGACTTTAAATCCTATTCCATTAGGGTGAATTCAGGTTATGTTCAAGTTCTTTATTGTCATAGGCACAGAGGAAAACTAGTTGCCCTGGACAATGAAATTTTTAGTTATGTACACTAGCATAACTAGTACAAATGTAATATTAATATGTATGATGTGTACATGTTGAACTATCAACAACAGCCAATAGTTTAATAGCAGCAGAGAAAGTCAATAATTGAATAGCAGCAGTCACTATAGCAGCAGACTGGACTTTATAGTGCAAACAACAGTCCAAATGTCTCGGGACGTGTGTGTGGACATGTGGGACACTCCAGATGCTCCAGGAGACATAACAAATTACTGTAAACCTACAGCAGTGATGTTTCTATAAATACTTGTAAGCCTTATTTTAACATTTTTACGTTGAAATTAAATAGAAATAGATAACCTTTTCAAAACTATACACCTTCAAATAAAATCACATGAGCCCCTATCTCTCTCAGGTGGTGTGTTCAGGTGTTGTGGGACAGTGTTTGGTAAAGTGGGACAGTCTGAATTCTGAATTAAACAGGGAATCTTAGAGGGAATTCAAAGCTTTTATTAAGCACAAAGGTTCGAACATTATGAAAATCTATGTTTAACATGCAGTTACTAGTCAAATTTTAATCAGTAAGGTAATCAGAGGGTTTACTCAAACTCTGATGTATTCTGTTACAAAAAAGTACAACAATACTAGGCTACTTATTTAGGCCTACATGAGATAGGCCTACTAAACAATAAATTACATCATTGTTACCATCAGTTATTGACTTTTTTTTAACGTCAACTACAAAGGTACTTAAAGACATTCAAATAACAACAATCAATCAAATATAAACTAAACACAGAGCCAGGGGACAAAATATAAATTCACATTCACAAAAAGAAAATAATTGTTTTTATGTATTGCTTGGCTTCATTTTTAAAAGCAATAACTGAGGGTATAGAATTATTAAATTTGGATGTGTAGATATAGTATTTTGTCCAAAGAATGATTAGGATTAGGTTTTGATCAGTTGTTGGAATGGCTAACACGCTCTCTGGGCCCTAAACGTCCCATCTCGCACTTTCCCACTTTGCTCCATGGGTCGTTCATGTGCGCTCAAGTCGTAATACTGGTATTTCCGACAGCACGTGAAGGCGGCCTGTCCTTGAACGTTGGACATCCGACCCAGCAGGTGTCAGTGCTGCTTAATATTAGTATTTTCAGACCCAGGCCAAAGATAGCTCTATCTACTTCTTTTTTTACTATCTGTTAAACGCAATTGTCGAGAAAAAACTTAACTATTGGCTTAAAATTGTTTCTCTTCTCTCTTGAGAATCTGAGCAGCAGGCTACATTTTTTCCAACACAGAAAATCCTCATAGACTGTACAAAAAGATGTTAAACACATATATGGAGATGTTTTGTCATCGAATTTGGTTATAAGGACAACACCCAAAAAAGACGGACAGGTCTGGCCTTCACCCTCCTGTACATTTTTTTTTTTTTCATCTTTCTGTGTGAATTAATGCAGTATATACATCACTCGGTCATCATGAATTAATTAAATAATAATTAGGTCAGCAATAATGTTGTTTGGTGGTTAGATATAGGGATGGGACAATATATCGAAATTCAACATAAGGCAACACAAAAATGTGACATATTGTGGGGCAGAAAAAGGAATTGTGATATTAGTTCGATTTTATTCTTTTGTAGTAATCACAAATGATTCATCATTATTTAATTTCAATTTATTTGCGCTTTGTAATGACATTTTTAAATGGTTGTCTACATTTTAGCAAGCCAGTGCCATTGTTAGAAATATTTGTGACTCAGTAATAAACATAATTCTGCACAGTCAGACTTTGTCGTCACTGAACTTTTATTTATTAGGCTACATCATATCGTGGTCGTATGAATCGTGAACCCCATATCGTGTATTGAACCGTATCGTGAGATAAGCATATTGTCCCATCACTAGTTAGATAACATAGCTTAGATAATGATTTATATACAATAAGTAACTACCCCTAATGAGAAGAGTTTTACACAGGCCTGCCAATAAAAATAATAATAATAAAAAAAATAAAATGATAAAACAATGGTATAACTCTGTAGTCCCGCACACTTGATGTAAGTATGTAAATAAAACATGACATATCAATAGCAAAATGTCTTTATTTCACATTGGTTATAATGATGCGGTTGAGTTAACACTGGCTGTTGAAATGTGTTTGATTTGTAATTTGCCCTCCCACCACTTCTGGAAGTCCTTCTCTTCTTCAGTTAAGGCCATTTAATTTCTGACCTGTGGAGGGCAGTGATATCTCTTGACGAATTTAATCTGCCGCAAATACGATAAGAAGAAGAAGAACACGGACAGTTTGAACGCCCCCCCCCCCCCCACCCCCACCCCACCCCACCCCAGAACTCGCAGCGTCGAGATTCCATCCCGTTTTCCCGCTTCTTCCGATAGGACGTGAACGCAGCATGGGACTTCTTCGTGAGATCCCAGATTTGCAGGCTCAACCAGGAAGCGAAAACACTATTGTTCTCATGATGGATCAGTAGTAGAGCCAAATGCCACAGCCTTACCTCCGCAGTAGCGACTGTCACTCTGCCCAACCCATCTCTGTGAACTGATGTCTAACCTGACACATTTAATATAAATATAAACACCCCCCCACCCCCCTCCTCCAGCATGTCTGACACCCAGCTGCTCAGGGTGTTCGTCACCGAGCGGCTGGCAGCGGCTGCAGATGAGATCTTGGGTCTGGTAGAGAAAACCATGGCAGATTACCGGGACGAGGTTTTCCGTTCAAAGAGGGAGATCCTGCAGCTGCGCAGGGAGCTGGACTGCAGGGAGCCCGAGAGGAGCAGAGGTGTGTGTGTGTGTGTGTGTGTGTGTGTGTGTGTGTGTGCATACCGAGGATATGTACCGTTATGTGTTGCATGATGTCATTAATGCACAGTTACAGAGCTATACATAACCAACATATATATTTAATGAAAACTGCCGTACTCAAACTATTCCCACTATTTGCATAGATTTATTACCCTATTATTATTATTTATTTATTTTTATTAATAGGGTTATTGTTGTTGTTATGCTGCCTATTATCAGTGGTGGAAGACCTACAATGTCCTACTCAACTAGAAGTATTGTTACTTTGCTGATATTAAGTAGAAGTAAAAGTACTGGTGTAAAAACCTACTGAAGTAAAAGTAAAAAGTGTCTCATTTAAAATATCCTCAGAGTAAAAGTTACGGAGTTACTTTTTAGAAAAGAGAATGTTGTTACATGTGATCTTTTCCATGTGATTCTAAAAAGATGATTCTTTAATTGGAAAAATTGGAAATTACAAAATAAAGTGCACAAAGTAAAACCATATTACTCTTTGTACTCCGGATGTGATTTCAAATGTAGTGAAGTACAAAACTTAAGTAGAAATATACTTAAGTAAAAGTAAGATGACTGATTAAAAAATACTCAAAAAAGTACAAGTACACAAAAAGCTACTCAGTTTCAGTAATGTGAGTTCAGTAATGTACTTAACCTCCACCCTTGCCTGTTGTTATTATTATTATTATTATTATTATTATTATTATTATTATTACTGTTATTAGCCTATTATTATTGCATAGTTACTTCTGCACACTTTCAACTAGCTTTTATTCTATTATTTTTTACCCCCATAGAAATAAACAGTAGAGAGTGAATAGTGACATCTGGCGGTCAAATCGTGAGCTAAAATATGAACTCTGTCTACAGCATTAAAACTGTCAGAAGTTTAAAAATGATGACTTTAAACTTTTCAAGCAGAAGGAAGGAAGCACACTTCCTGATGATTTTAGCTAGCTCACACATTTCCTCATGGAAATCTTTTTTTTTCTCTTTTTTTTTTTTTTTTTCATTTAACCCCAGCCAGAACAACAACAAACACATTTCCTATGTAAGAAGAAAGAGAGAGAGGAAACAGAGAGAGGAGACATGTGTGACAATTTTTAATTTAAACACTGTCCGTCAAAAGATTGGGGACATTTAGCTTTTGAAAATGTTTAATAAATAAGCATGTTTTCTTTGTCGGTTTGCAATAACTTATATAATATATGTGACGATAATACTAAAACAATTAAACTATACGTTGATAAAAAAAACTCCCGTAGCAGCTGGAACTGCTGCTCACACTTTGTTCACACAGTCAGTTATTACAGGCGTTCCTCAGAGATGCTCTGCCTCTGCAGGACGTCCCAGAGGCAAAACCTTCCCTTCACATCAAAGAGACACTTTGATAATGAATATATATATAAGTAAATAGCTTTTTTATGTTAACAAAAGCATTGCAGGGATTTGTTTCCTTACTTATTAATTGAAAAACTAACAGAGAAAATCAAACAGTACAAGGTGTCCCCAAACTTTTGACGGACAGTGTGTATATAGTCAGTTAATGTTCCTTCTTTTGTAACAGATGCCCCCGAAGTCTCAGAGGAGATGTTTCCCCCTCAGCATGAGTGGAATCCGAACATGGAGCCGCAGCAGAGCCAAGATCCGTTATTCCAGCAGGTGAAAGAGGAAGCGATGGAGCTCATTCCCAAGCTGGAGGCCGGTCCGTCCGACAGTGTGAAACGTCTTCATAATGAATCAGAGGTAACTGCCAACAGTCAGGTCCTCTCCTCAGACCGCTCTGCTGCTGCACATGTTAATAAAGATGCAGAGGAAGACTGGAGGCCTCAGTTAGACCTGATTCACGGTGACGACGCTCCTGTCTCTCCAAAGTATCTCGGCTCGCCCGGAGAGGCCGTCGATATAATTTGCGGCGTTTGCGGAAACATATTCGAGTCCAAAGAAAGTCTAACCGACCATCTGCAAACTCACACCGAGGTCAAGTTTTGTCACATTTGCTGCGCTTGCTTCAGAAAGGACGTCGACCTCATAAGACACGTGGGCGAGAGCCACGCCGGGGAGAAGCCGTTTAAATGCCAGGAATGCGGTAAGGCGTTTCTCCGCAGAGACTACCTGGTGGTGCACCTGCGCACCCACACCGGAGAAAAACCATACCGGTGTCCTTTCTGCGGCAAGTCCTTCACCCAGAGCGCCTACCTCTGCATTCACAAGAGAATCCATACGGGAGAGAAACCATATCGTTGCAGCGTGTGCGGCAAATGGTTCAGCAGCAGCACGGCTGTCAGTCACTGCTTGAAATATCATAGAACTAACAAGGGGAAGAGCTGAAAGTTCTGTGGAGAAACACAGGTCGACTGTGCAAGCTCACATCTAGACATAGTACGTTAAAGTCCACGTGACAAGGGACCGAGTCTTGAGCTCCACGTGGCCTCAGCACACGGTGGTTAAACTAAACTACACCGCCACTGCTGGTTCCTGACAGGTTTTGGACCTACATCAGTTTTTTAAGCTGCTCTGCTCTGATAATGAATGGCGTCTCTGCTGTGTTTGAAAGTATCCAGGAGAGAAAGGAGGGATGACACGCAACACAAGCTGCGAGTGGGATTTGAACGTATGATGCCGGCCGTGACGGGAAGCAGGGCGGGTTAGTGGTTACAGAGACTGACCTTGAAACAGAGGAGGCGGGTTCACGCCCCAGGTCAGTGAGAATCTGCCCTGCTGAAGTGTCTTTGAGCAAGACACTGAATCCTCTGTAGCTGACCTCTGACCTCCCTGCGGAGGGGGGCAGCAAAGCAAGGCCTACAGTATTACATTATTATTATATACTGTTTGAAAATGGTGCTCCTGTTGAATTAAATGCACAGCAATTATGGCAGGAAATGTACTTTTTCATCCACTGGTCAAAGTGGCGACTGTATTCCCAGCTTCAACAGCCTCTTTCACAACTGAAGCAGTCAAATGGTTTTCAGAATAGGAAAGAGCGGATGAGTGGCCAAAATGTCTGGGAGAGTAGACCAGTTTACCAGCCACAGCAGGTTGGAGGTGCAAATTTCCCTCCCTGGTGGCGTGTGAATAGTGTCACATGAGTTTACAGTGGATCTATTACACACACACACACACACACACACGCACACAGGAGAAAACACAGAACCATACTGCAACGTTGGAATGGCAGCACTGTTTGTTTCTAAAAGGAACAGAAGAAATGTTTCTAGAGATATTTCAGGTCCCCAGTCAGATTCGTCTAACCCTTGTATAGCCTACTGTCACCACTGCTCTCTGAAGGGCCGCCTCCCTGTTCCCAGCACTAATTGCACACCAGGCTATGAAATAAAATGAAACTCATATATTTTTCCACTTCACTACAGTCACGTGGCTAAAGGTATCAAAAGCCAATTTCAGGATAGAGTTGAGACACTTCACTCTTCTATATCTGTATGCTATCAAACCTCAACATGGTATAAAAGCACATAAGAAAATCATTTTGTACAAATAATTTGTTCTTTACTGAGCAGTATCAAGTTGATAAAAGGAAACAAAAGTTCTATTGTCCAAATGTAACTCTAATTATAAATCTTCACACCTAAGCTGAAAATGTTCACAAAACTGCCACATTCCTCTTCTGTATATGAATGAAACTAACATGATGTCAAAGGAGGGGGGGGACTCACTTCCAGGTTCTTCATAGTGGTTAGTTTGCATGGACTGCTGCGATACAGTAATATAGTGATATACAGTATATAGCTAGATTGTTTTATGATCGGAAGACGGCACATGCTCTGGCATTTTATAATGAAGCACATTGTATATGAAGTACTTCTATGCATGTAAAGTAAGTGATATATATATAAGCCATGTTTGCTAACATGAAGTAGCCTAACGTTACTATATTCTGCATAGAAGAGATTAAAGGTGCTATGTGTAGCATTTTTAAACATCAGTGTATCATTGATGGGATCTTGGATCCAAGATCATCATATTAACTGTAATAAATTATAATTACGGTAAACAAATGAGACCATGGTCGATTGGTAGCCTCCATCTCACACAAGTGGTATTGTTAGTGCTAGTGTTTCTCAAAATTAAGACTATATTTCCCACAAAGCCTCTTGCCTCCTGTCACAAAGAGGATGCTGCTAAAAAGAAAACCTTTAGCTCCATTCGTTCTGAAAGAAGCGTCCCTTTTCCTTTGTGCTAACCCTAACCCTAACCCATTATTTTTTTCCATATGGAATTTGATTGTTAGCCGTGATGTTTTAAAGGTGGAAGGTGGACTCACCATGAGTTATCAGATTATGAAATTACATAATGTTTCTGTAGAGGCCATCAACCATAAGAAATGGTGTTTTAGTCCTGAGGTCCCTGTGAAATACTACACTACCCACAAACCAATCAGAGAAGTTGTTGTTACCATGGAAACGTTACCTGTTACAAAGTTATGCATAGTACCCTCTTTTTTTACAGGCTATGATAGTAACACATAATTATAGCAATGACTCAATTCATGTGGTCATGATTTATTGATATTAAAATGCTACACATCGCACCATTAAGGCAGCTGATCAACAAGGGAGCCAGACAGCCTACATCACTTTTAAATACACTGCTATTTAATTAGGTCTGTATGTATATGAGTGCACCGTGGGACAGTACAGACTCTGATTGTTCCATTTCTTGTCTTTAGTTCCATGCTGTTCGTTAATGCAAAGACTTTTGGTGAAATTGCAACCTTTAAGCATTTTGTATTTTATTTATTTGTGTTTATTGTTATTTATTGTAACTGAAATAAAAATGTTTGTAATTTTGCATTTGAATGAGATGTATGATGCCCAACTGTTGACAGCGGGGGGGATACGCAGTCACGCATGGGTAGGTTTTCACCTCTTGACAAGCAGTTTGGGACTTTGCTGAAGTATGAGTTCTTTTAAGAGTAACTAAACAGGTGAAGCCTAATTCTTAATGGTGATAAATGGTGGCCATCTGCTATTGGCTAGTTTTTGTGCCAGGTGATGTCACCACCTGTTGTACTCTATAGTGGGTGACATCACCGCGCACCAAAGACCAGGCAATAGCAGATGACCTGTTCAATACCCTACTTTTCCGGCTGTGGAACTTCTGGTTGTGTAGTTGGTGTCATTGTTGTGATGGAGCAAATGAGCAAAAACCAAAATTGAATTTGAACATAATTAAATAACTACACAGGCCACAAAAAGGACGGAAATCTGACGGAGACGGATGCGTCATCAGCGCTGCCCGGACAACTGACAGCTCTCATTGAAAATGAATTGAAAATGAATTGAAATGAACGGAGACGGACAGACACAACGGATCAGTGTGGCCGCAGCCTCAGGCTTCACCACAGATTTGGGTAGGGTTGAGTTACTCTTTATGATTATTTTTTACGTGATAGTAACTGCTGACTTTTTTCACTGTAGCCTGTGAAGCTGCAGCTAGCTAGCTACCGTAGCTTATTCCCTTTCAGGAGATGGAACATTCCAACTAGCTAAAAGCCTGGTGGTGTAGTTCAGTAACTAACTTTGTTCATTTAAATAATACTGAAAGGATTTTTGTGATTAACCCAATTAACCCAACCAGGATTTGTTATGCTTACTACAACATATTCTAAAGTCAAAGCCATATGCTTTTTGGAAATTATGTCAACCTCGGCTTGTTCACCCAAACAGCTGGGAACGTTTGTTGTTTTGCTGTTACCATGACGATGTGAAAAGGCCCTTTTCAAAATAACAGTAACAGCTTCCATGTTGAGAAACCAGGTGTGGAGGAGGTTGAGCAAATGCAAACTTTGAACGTGCCCCTGCTAACAAGCCGATATTTGTGTGTTTGTTGACTATCTTTAACTTTACCTTCTCGTCAGACATTTATCTGCCTTACGACCAGTCGGAAATATAATGTCGGGGCTGCAGCTGCTCAGGCTGCTGGTCAACGAGCGGCTGGCTGCTGCTGCCGAGGAAATCTTTGGACTCGTTGAAAAAACTATAGCAGAGTATCAGGACGAAGTTGTCCGCTTGAAGAGAGAAATCATCCAGCTGACACAACAGATCGAGCAACTGACCGCTTTAAAACCTCAAAAACGATTATACAGAGCAGGTTTGTGGAATCTCTTATCAATACAATTAACGTCTGTTACAAACAAAGCTGTAGCTAGCTCCGATACGTTCCTGAAAGTTTAAAGTAATGTCAGTTAACGTTAGCTATCCTTGCTTATCGGCAAAGTTACATACCTGGTATAGCATAATTTAAAACCTTTTAATTAATCATTTATGTATTTTGGTAAATTCGGCATATTGATATTCCACCCAGCAGCACTTTTTCAGTAAAACCATAACTTTCAGCATTGGTTCACATAGCTCTGAGTGGACCCTTTTGGTCCCCTTTGTCTCTTCCGAATAGAGAGCCTAAGTCCCTCCCCTTCCGCTGTCCCCCATGGGACCTTATTTCGGAAAAAATATGTACGGTAGTCAACGGCGAGAGACAAATAATTGTTTGATCTCATTTGAATTGTGCCATGAATTACACAAATGATGTTTTGTCAATTTAAAAGATAATTTTGCAAGTCAAGAAAGTCGCAGTTTGTTGTAAAACTGTTTAAGTTATAGACTGTGAAAATACGTAATTAGAAAGACTACACACCCAAAAGTCGCGTAAGTGACGTCATAACTTTCTCTTTCCACAAGCTATCCAGAGCTGCTGAAGCTAAGTCCCTCTCAGATAGCAGTAGTATTATACACAACCTGGAAGGTAGACAGTAAGAACGGATTTAAACTGGTTTAGGATAGTTTTAGTACAGTGGAGGCTAACGTTAACGCGATGCCTGTGTGTTTCCTATGTTTCGTTCCATGTTGGTGTTGGTGACGTATATTGTGCAAGACGAGAGATGTAGTTCACTGAGCACAAAACTAAATGTTACTTTACTGTTTTACGACAAACTGCGACTTTCTTGACTTGCAAAATTATCTTTTAAATTGACAAAACATCATATGTGTAATTCATGGCACAATTCAAACGGGATCAAACAATTATTTGTCTCTCGCCGTTGACTACCGTACATATTTTTTCCGAAATAAGGTCCCATGGGGGACAGCGGAAGGGGAGGGACTTAGGCTCTCTATGGTCCTGTGCTGCTCCATTAAGAATTCTTTGACATTTACAGGTTTAGTTAAATGTAGAAACCAAGTATCAAACCATCAGATGTGCTTTGTGTTCTTTAGTGATTTACAAATCAAAGACATTCTGAAAGCTGCCCCACCCACCTTGATTTGAAAATCACTGTGGCAACCTATTTGTTAAATCCTGCCAAGGCAGATAGTGTGGCGGTCTGTGGGGGCAGGTTTTTATGGAAATGGAGGAAATTGAACTTGACACACATGAAAAGACAGATTGACTTAAATCATGTTTACTTGCCATGTAAGTAAATGTGGTTTCAACATCATCAGCAGGCTGGATGTTTACAACACAGCGAGTCTATGTTCGGTACAGTTTACAACTCAGTCAGCAGCAAATGTCCTCTCTCTCCTTCAGACACCCAGCCTGTCCTCTCTCTCTCCTTCAGACACCCAGCCTGTCCTCTCTCTCCTTCAGACACCCAGCCTGTCCTCTCTCTCTCCTTCAGACACCCAGCCTGTCCTCTCTCTCTCCTTCAGACACCCAGCCTGTCCTCTCTCTCTCCTTCAGACACCCAGCCTGTCCTCTCTCTCCTTCAGACACCCAGCCGGTCTCTGAGGAGCTGCTTCCCTCACAGCAGCAATGTGACATTAAAATGGAGCAGATTCCCAGCCTGGAGGAAAAGGAGATCCAAGCCACCCCACAGGTCAAAGAGGAACAGGTGGATCTCTGTACCATTCCAGACTGGCAGGCCTGTATTTCCAGTAGCGTGACAGTCGGACTTGCTCAATCTGAACCAACCGCTGACTGTCAGCCGTCCCCATCTTCCAGTTCTTTAACTGTGAGCGTAAACGTTAACGACGGTCGGAATTGGAGCGACGGTTCAACATCCCCCGGTCAGAATCACGGTGTTGCTGTCTCGATGGAACCGGAACAACCGTCAAGAGACGAAAAGACTTGCCGTTTTTGTGGTGAATTGTTTGACAAGTACTCCCATCTGGTCAGGCACGTGGACGAGAGTCACAAGGGAGAGAAGGCCTTTAAATGCCTCCAATGCAACAAGGAGTTCGGTCGTAGGGACAACCTGCTCTTGCACATAAAAATTCACACAAAGCCCTATAACTGCGATTTCTGTGGCAAAACGTTTGCTCGGAGGTCAAAACATCTTGTTCACATGAGACAGCATACTGGGGAGAAACCATGTTTTTGACCGGAGAAACCTGAAAAAAAAATCATCCTGTGCTCCAAAACCATTATCGACTTACACAAATTTACAATAAAGAACATGCTGTCTTATTGCATCGCAGCCTGGTTTGTAAACTGCACATCTTCTGACCACAAGGCCTTAATACATCAGCGGGTCCTCACTCCCACCCATACAGGACACTTCCAACAAGTGGTGTGAGAGGAAGGATCGCAGTATCATCAGCAAACCAACTATATACAAAGTTGTTTTCTCTAGTTTTAGTTTGATGGGGCTTTATGGAGTTGGTTGGATGCATTTGGGATCTCTGCCACATGTTCCATGTTTTCAACCTTCTATTATGAACCTCTAGTAGGAGAAAGGCTTTTTTGTGTATATTTATACACTCACAATATTTATTAGATTATGTATACAGATCACAATTACAATCATAACAAAAAAAAAAGAAAATCAATTGGTGTTGATTGGGTGTTGATTATGTCAGCGAGTCCATCCATTGGCTGATAGTTGGTTTTTCAGGGCTTTTCCCAAAGCATATCAGTTGTATGTTTGGCTTGAAGTAAACAGAGATAGACCAAGTTATTTTGGGTTGTAAGACATTAAACTTCTTCGCGAAATATTTTCGCGTAGGAATGACATGCAGAATGTTCAGAAATATTATAGTGACATCTGATGGTCAAATTCTAAACACTTTTAAAAGGTAAACTCGGATGTTTTGTCTTTATTTTGCCTGTAAAACGGGCTCAATCAAAGCGGTAGAGAATCCTCCACTCCAGCAGGTGGCGATAGTGAGAAATTCAGTTCATGCGTTCTATAGCTGAACGGGAAGTATTAAGTGCCGTTGTTCACCAAACAGCTAGCTAGCGAGCCGATTTTTCTGGATGCCTGTTAACTGTCAGTCTTGCAGTTTATTTGTCTGTTAGATATCTTGTCAGGCACCTTGCTCACCTGTTTGCCTTCCGGCCGGCCGGTGCTCCATCATGTCGGGGACGCAGCTGCTCAGGCTGCTGGTCAACGAGCGGCTGGCGGCGGCTGCAGAGGAAATCTTTGGACTTGTTGAAAAAACGATAGCAGAGTATCAGGACGAAGTTGTCCGCTCGAAGAGAGAGATCATCCAGCTGAAACAAGAGATCCACCAACTGGGCGTTTTAAAATCTGAAGTGACATTCAGAGCAGGTCTGTGCCATCTCCTACGTATATTCATAAATATAATTTGATTCTAAGCTAAGCCGGTATTGTGGAAACGTCTCGTTAACTCTTGGAAAACACCTTAGACCCGACAGCCTTTTCTTAACCCAGAGCAAGTTACGTTGATTAGCCGTTTAAAACACGTCTAAATAGGTTGTAGTCGTCTTAGGCTAAAATTAGGGTATGGGTTTAACAGTTAAAAGTACAAACACATGCAGGTCAGGTGATTTGAAGACTCTAAATTGTCCTATGGCATAGGTGGTGTGTGTAGTACAGTATATGATGTAGTAAGCTATATGATGTATATGTTGTACGTATTGTATATATAATGTAGTTTGGTATATGACATGTACATGATGGTATGTGAAGCCCTTTGAGACATGCTTGTGATAAAGGGCTTTATAAATAAACATGACTGACTGAAAGTTTAGTAGACGTCGATGTCTTAGCTTAGTACAAATGGACTTCTCTGGTGCACTTTTTTTGATATTTACAGCTGTTTATGCAATGTTTAAATATGTAATGATGTATTTGCTGCTTGGTTGAATACTGTGCCATACATAGCCAAAAAGATCCTGGGCTATATGAGAGTTAGAGCATAGACGTGACATTGAAACGACGTCTAGTGCTCAGTGGGAACTATGTGCAGCACATTTATCTTATAGTTGCATATTACCTGATGGCTACTTCACAGTTCATAGTCGGTCTTCTCTGTCCTTTAGACACCCAGCCGGTCTCTGAGGATGTGCTTCCTTCGCAGCCGCTGGATCGGATTCCCAGCCTGGAGGAAAAGGAGATGCAGGAGCTCCCGCAGATCAAAGAGGAACAGGTGGATCTGTGTATCATTCCAGACCTGGAGGCGGGTACTTCCAGTAGTGTGAAAGTTGGACTCGCTAAATCCGAACCCACCACTGACTGTCAGCCGTTCCCATCTTCCAGCACTATAACTGTGATTGTAAACGATGACTTTGACGACGAGTGGAACGGGAGCGACGGCTCGGCCTCCTCCTCCTCCGGTCGGAGTCAGGGTGACGCTGCCTTCATGGAACAGGAACAAGCTCAGAGAGACGAGAAAGCTTGCCGTTTTTGCGGTAAGCAGTTCAACAGGGACTCCGATCTGATCAGGCACGTGGACGAGAGGCACACGGGGGAGAAGGCCTTTAAATGCCCCGAGTGCGACAAAGAGTTTGCTCGTCGGGACCACCTGGCTGTGCATTTGAGAATTCACACGGGTGAAAAGCCGCATAGTTGTCCGTTCTGTGGGAAATCATTTGCTCAGAGTTCAAATCTCAACGTTCACATGAGGATGCACACCGGGGAGAAACCATATTTCTGCAACACGTGTGGCAAAATGGTTGCCCATAGCTATCATCTAAAAACGTGCGGTATGACGGAGCCCAAAGGGGAAAAGTCGTTTCGCTGCATGGCTTGTGGCAAAAAATTTCACACAGCTTCAAACTTGAGGGTTCATATGAAGATACATGAAGCAAGGAAACCGTACACCATTGTGTAGTTTTTACGTTGGTGGCTCACACAAGCTTCCTGTCTGTGAACTTCTATGGAGAAGAAGATAAACTGTTACAGCGGTCTGAGAAAACAACCTCTGTTTCAGACCACTGCCTTTTGTGTCCAGAGATCAGAATTTGGGATTCAGCAAATTCTTGTTCATGAGAAAGCCACTTTTACCCTTTTAAAGGAGTATGTGCAGTTATTTCTACCTTTATGAAGGAGAGTGGATGGTCCACTCACATAGTTTTCTTTACTGACACTGTAAGTAGGTAGGTGAGAAGATTGTGACTTGAGTAAATGTCCAGCCAGCAGGGGGCATGTAGTCCTAGAGGTGTATGGTCATCTTCTACCCCCAACCCTAGGTACGGAAGCCCGTTGAGGACATATATTCATACACTTTATTTACGCCGTTTTCCCATGATAGCAAGTACATTTTCTTTGTTTTCTCAAGATATTATCAAGTTATTTATGCTGTTATCTTGAGATAATACATTTTGTTTTCCTGAGATAATGAGAAAATTATCTCAGGGAAACAGATAATTTTCTCATTATCTTTTGGAAAACAAAAATTGTTTTCTTGAGATAAAATCATTTTCTGCTTGGAACTAACATTCTAAAGGAAAGCGTATTATTCAAAACCCAAATGTTGAAGTAGGCCTACCTGTTAGTGTTCAGGGCATCTTCAGTCACTCAGCATGTCATCATGTCAACTGTGATGCACAACAATATAAATTAATTCAGGATCTCGGGGGTTTTCTCAGGAAAACAAGATAATTACTCTATGCACATTACTTTGTTATCTTGAGATAATGAGAAAAATAAATGAGATGTGTTATCTCGAGATAATGACATAAATAATAAACTTTATTGCGAAATAAATATTTACACTATGCCCATTACTTTATCTCGAGAAAACAAAGAAAATTAACTTGTTGTCACGGGAAAACGGCGTAAATAAAATGTATCAATATATGTCCTCAATAGGCTTCCGTACCTGTGCACAGCTGAGGAAGTTAACCTTCTCTAAGCCTAATTAGTTCCAGGTGTTGAATGAACCTCTGAAGACGGCTGTCTAGCAGTGTTATAATAACTGAGGCCTTAAACTGCTGTAGGCATTTCACAACAGAACTCAAGTGCCAATGTCCAACGATTTGGGACAGCTTTTCTGTCTTGCCTTTTAATTCAGCTACTGATATTACATCACCGTGTCAGTTCATGACAGTGACATGGCTGTTTTCATCATCTTTGTTTTTGAAATCCCTCATGGATCACAGAGCCTGGACATGCTTCATGGAGCAGCAGCAACAGAGGGTTTGTTGTTTTTAAACCGTTACTCTTCACTGGTTAGTAGCAAGGTTAAAGAGGAAGTGGAGGAACAGAGTATTATTCAAGGGCTGGAGGCGGGAACCTTGAAATTGCGTAGATCGAGTGTGACCAATCAGAGCCATTCGCTGACTGTCGGCCCCTCTGGTTAGACAGCTCCAGTGTTAATAATAATAATAATGACAGTAATTAAGGATGGGAGGCAAGCGGAGAATCTTACCAAGTTTTATATCGTCTAGTTGGAAGTCATTCAGCACCTAGCTGTGATGAACATTAGGGATGGGACAGTATATTGAAATTCAATATATAGCAATACAAAAACTGTGACAATACGTATCGTAGGGGAGAAAAATAAATCACAATATTTGCTAGATTTTATTCTGCTGTAATCACAAATGAGACGGCCTGCCCATCACAATTTCATAAGCTCTCCATTGAAATTATATTATTTGCACTTAGTAAGGACATTTTGAAATTGTTGTTTACATTCTAGCAAGCTAATGCCATTGCTGGAAAGATCTGTGGCTCACAAATAAACTTTCAGAGGCACAGTCATTGCTTTTATTTATTAAATTGTATCGTGGTTGCATCGAATAGTGAACCCCATATGGCTTATTGATTCGTATTGCGAGATAAGCATATCATCATCCCATCCCTATTGAATATGTCTCTTTGCAACGACTTGGGTTGCATGAAGAAGTTGCAGATAATGTTACTGCGTTGTTTGTGGCAAAGAATGAGTCTAAAGAGAGTCTGGCTGACAAACATACAGATGAGAGGTTGGGTCACAAATAGTGCCACAAATAAGGCAAAGCGTTCAGCCATAGAGTGCATCTGACTAAGAGGCCGACGCTATCAATGTCATTTCATCACAAAACATCCAGAGCACTTACCTTTTATGTTCATAAATAAACCCAAACAGGTGAAACTATATTGTTGCATTGTCTGGAAAATGCTTCTCACATGCATACTCAAAACAAAAGAGACAAAACTGTCAACAGTAAGAGAACTATGTTTCTCCCTGTTTGACAGTGGAATCAAACCTCTGTGTGTTGTGGATCAGTAAGGAAGCACACCTTGTTTTTTTGTTTTTTTTACACACAAAACACACAATTCACAAACTTTTCTGAATGTCACGGTGGTCTGGTGTTTAGAGAGACTGTTCTGCAGCTGGAAAGTGTGATCATCCCTATCAAAGTGTCCTTGAGCAAAACACTGAACGCCTACCTGCTCCTGACCTCTGACCCCTCTGGTGAAACGCCTATATTTAACAGCCAGACCTAACATTTAACATCTCAGACATATTATGCGAAAAGGTTCATTACACTGTGTAATGTGATTGAGCGCACTGGATTCCTGCAAAAACGTTGTCTTCTTTATTTTGTTGGTTGGATGCATCTGCCACAAAATTTCACTGACCCTTTTCTTGCGGTCTTGTTTAATTCTTACTTGCTCTTGGTTATCTAGCACTTGTCAGTTAATGAAATAAAGATTTATTCTATTTTGAAAAGAAAAATTGTTTTGGAGCTTTTTGTGTTCCAGGTAGGCTTTTATTTAGACATTCCAGCCTCCACCATCTCACTACATCTCCTCTCATCTCTTAGCCTGAAGGTTTTCTCTGCTAAGCATCCCAAAGAGGATATAAATCTCACTTGCCAGGACCCTCTGGTATTTAAAAAAAATAAATAATTTTAGCTTATTGTTGGAAGTGATGGCAGCTGATATCAGCAGGGATAGTGGAACCCAAACATCCCAAAACCTCTCAATACATTTCAATACCAGACTTCCCAAACTTCTCAATACATTTTCTCATTTGACTAAATGTAATACTACTACAGTACAACTAGCTGCTTCTGCTACTATTACGACTACCACCACTACTATTGCTACTACCATACTACTCCTCAGTAATAATAATAATGATGGTAAGGAAGCAGGATCAACTTTTCATTTAATCAATCATAACTAGACAAGAAAAGGGCAATTATTGCGGTACATCACCCGTCGCCCAGTAAAGGTCTCCTCTCCCCAGTAGGTGGCGAGGTCGTCCGCACCAAGACAACAGCGAAGATCGTCTATAAGAAGGATGTCTTACTCACTTTCTGGTCTCCAAAAGTGGGCGTTATGCACGATAATATACTCCTGTATACCCCTGTATAGTTTTATCCAAACAAACTTAAAATAGGCCTGATTTTAACAGAAGATATCTGTCACAGAAAGCCATATCTCACAATGTTTCCATTAATGCCAGTACACTGAGAGAAGACTGCAGTTCTTTCCCCCACCGTGCTTCGCGATGACGTTTGCGGTACCTGGAAACGAGGCAGAGGCAGAGTGAGAGCTCTCTACTTTTTACTCCTCTCAGTTATTACTGTGTGTCAGTTGTTAAAGCCGGAGAATGAGAAATGATGGAGAGCAAGCTGCAGCTCTGACAAGGAGTGACAAGGGAAAGACGAAGTGAATGTGTGTTGGTAACTGAAAAGCTGGCACATCGTTTTGCTAGCTAGCCCTCTTTAAATGACTTGTCAACGTTTGCTTGTTGTTGACTGATAGATGCTGGCTAAGCTAGCTAGCTGGCTGTAGCTAACATAATTTGCTAACGTGATCAGTGTTGTAACAAGCTAGCGGTATGTTGCTCTGGATGTTTTGCGTTTATAATAAAAGTAAACGTGTTATACATTATCTGTACGTTAATTGTCACTTGTGTTGCGGATGTTTGCAGGTCATTAACAGCTTATGTAACGCTATAAATGGTTTCAACCTCTTTCCCATGTCACGGTATGACACCTGTCTGTCCAAGGAGAGGCTGGAGAAGATGGCAGTCCTTGGACAGCAGTTTGTTACCCAGACTTTTACCAGTTGGTCACAAAGCCAACGGTGTAGCTTTAGTCGGTTTTTTTAAAATATGTAACGTTACTTGGGATGTTGATTCCAGTTACAGCGTCCATCGAAGTTTATTCAGACAAGGGAGTTAACTAGGTTTTCTGCTTCTTTTGGAGGTCTAATAAGCTTTGAAATAGGCACTGATCTGTGATCCCTACGTTGGTTGGTGTAGGCTTAGGACTTGGTTGAGCTGCTCATCTAAGTAGCACAGTGCTGCGGATAATGTTTCCTGTATCAGTTTACTGATAGGGGCCAGCCAGCACTGGCCAATTTTTCCACTCAACAACAGCAGGGTAGACTGGAGTTGTTTTGGTAATAACTGAACTAGATGTGAACAATTGCTGCAAATGATTTCCACAAGCCACAAAAGAGGACATGCAAAAGGCTGAGATTATTTAATAGATTTGTAGCGTTCAGGTTTTTGACGTTCTGCTTTGTGAAACAATCCTGTGTTCAGGTTCCTCTATCTTATTGATGGTCTATTGAGTGAAGTGTCTGAACTGAACCTAAACCAGTAGTGCATCAAACACTTAATTCCAATTTAAGGCTAACTTTGCTACCCCTGTTGTGCTTGTTTTTTCAAGAATCTTCGCTTTTGCTACAGGATTGCCCCTGAGTTTTTTCATGTAATGCGTGTTTAGCCTTTATCAGACATCAAGCTGTTACAGCTCAATGAGAGTGACATTCCAATATTGCCCTCAAGGCATGGGGTTTATCACTAAGATATCTTTTCTGTACAGCAGAGGCTTGTGTGCTGCAGAATATCCATTACTAATGACCTCTTTGGTATTCTCTGTGTCTGTTCATGGGGGTGTTTGATATCAACTCAATGTGTAATTTCACTGCTCTTACTTTCATCTGAGTTGGCCTAATCCAGGCTAATTCTTTTAACAGTCTAGACAAAACCAAAATCCAGTTTGGCATTGTCACCACACAGATTGGTATTTAGCCAGAGTTCCTCTCCTAGAAAAACCCCACACCCTTATGTAGATCAATTACTTTTATCAGCACATTCAAACATTTGGTCTGCTTGTCCAAAAGCTGTCATGTGTGACATTCCTCTTCTGACCATCTCACTATTATGTGTTTTCCTCTTCCAGGTGCATGAGGCCTCCCGGCCCTGCGAGGAGAGCCCATGGAGCCAGATGTCATACCCATGCACTCCTCCTCTCCCCCGCCGCTGGACGACGATGGGGAGGTGGGGGCAGAGGAGGACGAATTTGGGGACTTCGGGGGTTTCTCTTTGGGGGTGTCCTGCTCCACTCTTGGCTTCAATGATTTTACTGAGTCGCCGTCTGGCCTCAGACAGCCTTCTCCAACCACAGAACCAGCCACCCATCCAGCCAACTCCAGCTTTAATTACCCGGTTGAACAATCCCAACCCACATCCACTGTGAAATCAGGGTTCGGCAGGAGTCAGGTAGACATCGAAGGGCAGCACTGTAATACAGAACCTCCTTTGCACCTCACGAACGGGTATCCTGAGAGGGACCGCTCCTCTGAGCACCCAGCCTCCGGGACCCACACAGCTTCTGTACCGGGTGCCGGCTCTCCCAGGGAGGAAACAGGGTTTGCCGACTTCACTGCATTCACAGAGCATGCGGCACACCCGTGGTGCTGCGGCTTCTCTCCCATGGGTGGCGCAGAACCCTGGGATGGCAGAGCGGGAAGGACAAACCTTGCCAACAGCTTGGGTGAGCAACTCTGTGATTCAGGACAGGAGATCATTACAGACTCTGATCCCGGGTCTTGTTGTGCATCGAAAGCAAAAGAAAATGATTGCACTAAGGTCAATCACTGTGAGCAAAGGGATGCAGCGCCCATTCAACCATCTCAGGACCACCAGCCTCAGGAACCTGCTACTGCTCTGATCTTCCCGTCTGAAGAGCCCCAGCCTGGGGAGGAGGAGCTAGACAAGCCTGGGGACAGTCAGAGGGAAAGGAGGCCTAGTACCAGCCGAAATACCAGTCCTTCACAAACCTCAGAGGAGGAGAGGGAGTCAGAGGAAAGCAGAGAAGATAGAGAGGAGAGTGTTTCTCCTCTCCCCAACACAGCCAGTCTGTATGAGTCTGTTAGTGAGGACTTTGCATCGTTCTGTGACATTGTTTCACCCGAGGGTCCTTCTGAGGACTTTGACCCACGCCTTTCACCCCCTGTTCCTCAGGAAGACAAGACTGAGTGTGAAGACGAGAGTGACGAGGAGGAGGAGGAGGAGGAACTGGGAAACTCCAGGCATGCCGACTCCCCTGTCAGTCTGTCACAGTCTGAGGGAGAGGAGTGTTTTCGTCATTGTGACCAGTCAGAGTCTGCGCCTCAGGAAACCTCTGCTACCTCCAACCAATCAGAATCTGAGACATACGTGGATGACGGCTTTGCGGACTTCAAAGAGGGTAGTTCGGAGCCTCACATGGGCAGAGACGGTGTCCAAACAGTTGGTGCAGGGGAACAGGGTGTAGGCAGCCTACCGCCAAGTGACAGCTTTGCAGACTTCTGCTCAGCACCCATAGAGGGGGATGGAGAGGGGTGCTGGGGGGAGTTCGGGAACCAGCAGGCCCAAACGGAGGGGAAAACTTGGGCCCAGTTCAGAGAGGAAGGCAGCACCAGGCAGACTGATGGGGACGCTGAGGAGGAGCGGGATGGGTCGGGACGAGATGGAGTTTCCAAGAGGGGCAGCTGGCAGGTGGGAGGAGTTTCACTGAATACTGTCTTTATTGCTGTTGATAATGATTATAATAATTATTTATTGTTGTTGTTATTATTAGCACTAAAATGTATTTAGATTTTTAACTTTACTTGTATAGCACTTTCAAAACAGACTAACCCGAACCCTAACCCTTCACAGACTATAAAACAATAACAAATAAAAGCTTAAAGTCAAGCAATAGGTCATTATATATATTCTTAACTTTCTTAACTTTCTTATTCTTAACTTAAATCTTAAAAATTACCCATGTTTTTTTGTGGCCAGGCCTCACTGTCCTGCCGTGTCCAGAAGCTTCTCCAGGCCAGTTTCCCTGAGGTGCTGGTCCCAGCAGAGAGGGGGGAGGAGGAGGTTCCCAGCCTCACTGCTCTGCTTCAGGCCCAACACCAGCCTGAGGACCAGGAAGAGGACAGGCCAGGAGAGCAGCAGCTGTCAGACAGAGCTCAGCAGTAAGAATGACCTCCTGACCTATAGGGTGGTGATGATGACCGCTATGTTAAAGTAATAAACCATGACATTTTCACATTTCGTCATCTTTCCCTCCTCGTCCTTCCATTTTTATTTGTTCTAATTTGTTTTGTTCTAATTTGTTTTTACAAATTACTTCTTTAGGAAAGTCATGAAAACATTTAATAAAGTTTCTTTTTAGCGTTGGTCTGGTAAGACGTGCACATTTTTACATTGTTTACACTTTGTTCTCGCAGTCAATTGAGTGCACATTTTAGCAAGCTGATCAATGGTTTCCCACAAATAATCTGACAAACTTAAAAGAAGAACATTAACGCATTTTTGATGGTAATATGCAATGTAGCAATATTACCATCATACTAGTGTATATTTAATATATTTTTTCATTAATGCATCCAACACTGCTTGGGAATACACCATTTTTCATTTTCTCACAATTTCCCCGTTTCCCAGGGTTCAGTGGGGCATGTGGTGGCAACACCAGGACGTCCACAATGCAGTTGGCCTGCAGTTTCAGTGGGGCGGTTCCCATACTAACAGGACTCTGCTCGGGTGCCTTGGTGTGGACACAAGGAACATTGTGAGTTTGGCAAAACGTAGGAACCACAGTGTTGTGTGTATGCGTAAATAAAGGCCGGTACACAATAATATGGCAGAACTATCAGAAAGGAATCTAAATCCACACTGTACTTATAGCCTAAAATATCATTAAAATGACTAAAATAACACAAAATATATTACCAAAGGAGACGTTGCATATTGTGGAACGTGTTGACAAGTTTATGTTGTTGCCATGGATACAGGTACTGCTGCGAAAGCCTTGAAAATTATTAGGCAAACATAACTCTACTGATTGGATCACTATACAGCTTTGTTGTAGCCTGTCTCTAATAAAAGCCTGGTCCTCTCTTTTATTAAAGTGTATAAAGGCCCCCGCTATTTTGTTACATTGCAAATGCCTAAAATGCGAAGTCTGATGTATTTTAATGGGCTGTTTTGATGTTGTGTGCCTTTGTCTTGTGACAGGTGTTCACTGGCCTGAAGAAGCAGCCGGTGGTCGTGCCTGCTTTTGCATCCAGCCTGGTGAGTAAACCGAGGGAAACCTGAAGTAAATTAATTTATTTTTAGATCGAGTAAAGGCTGAGCGGAGGAAAAAGCAGAGAGCGCTAACTGTGCTCCTGTTTCCTATTTCGCAAACGTCATTGCAAAGTGCAGCGGGAAAAAGAACTGCAGACCAGAGCTTTCTCTGCATGTAGGCTATTGATGTTAATGGAAAAGTTGCAAAATATGTTGTTCTTCTGTAAAAAATGGCTAAGGTTTATTTCGGTCACATTACACACAAGTTAAAAGTATTTGTTAACATCCAGAGCAAAGTTTTCTGTTTTTGTGATGAGTAGTTTTTTAGAAAAACAGCTTTGCTTCAGGTCTGTACTGGTAACGGTGTGAAACTATTGTGAAAATTCAACATTAACTATGAATCTTCACACCTTAGCTGCAACTTTTCCACCAGAACTATACATCATCGCCATGTAAAAAACCCAGAAGCAAGGGGAAGGGAAGAAGCATTGTAATGTTTTAAAACAGTAGACTTCAGTGGTCATAACAACAAAATGACATGACAGAAGACAAGACAAAGATGTATTTATTGTCAGAGCACAAAAAACAATCATGACAGCTTCAGGAGGAAAACACAGGGTTTGGTTACTATGTATGTACCCATTGCTCCCACTCTAATTTTACTGCTTTTATTGAGTTCCCGTCCCATTTTTTATCTCTTATCAGGGAATGCTGGAGCCCACCAAAGAGTCTGTACCGGCTGTCGGTTCTCCGGGACGCACAGTGGTCAGAGCACAAGGACCTCCAGGGCCCCGGGACAGGCGGGGCCCCCCAACAGACTCAGTGCAGGTAAATGGGCCTTTGGAATGGAACGTGTGTAAAGGTTCCTGTGTGTATGTGTGCTAAAACCTGAAAATGTTTCACCTTCCAGAAATTGCTTCAAGCTCTGTATATGGCGTGTTGTATATTTGCTCTTTCATTCTAACCTGCCTAACCAGTTGGCAGCCTACAGACAATAGTTAGTAGTAAATTACACCGGATATTCAGAGTGTGTAGGCCATGGAGAGGTACTAATGTCTGATGTAAAAGATCTATTGACTGGGCACGGTGGCTTTAAACATTTCACTCCATACAGTTGATCGCGTGATATTTTGGAGATCTATGAATTTAAAGTCACAATGAAACAGCATTTTGAGAGCATCTTTCTTCCTTAATTTGATGTATTTCTTATTGAAACAGGATGTTGGGGCGGGACATAACATGGGGAGTGATCAGTGGGATAAAAGTGAGGGAGAGAAAGGCAGAAAGGTTTTATTTGATGGGAGGGGCAGAGGGGCGGGACTGTTGGAAAATATGTGATGGTTTTATTGGTTGGAATTCAAATTTTACACCTACTGGTGCAGCATGAGGTAATCACTAAAGATAAACAGTTTTCCAGAAAGTAAGTAAGTAATGGGAGCTTGGTATAAAAATACAAGAAAACAATTTTTTTGTACCCTTTTTTGGGCACTCATTGTTAAATAGGTGTATATTATGACATGGAAAATTAACTAACAAGGTGAAGAAGTCATTTTTCATTTTATTGTGACTTTAAGCTTGCTGTACTGTTGCACTCTGATAAGAATACCAGTTACATGCCTAAAACTTTTGTACATTTTGTGGCATTTATTGTTAAATAGGTGTATATTATGACATGGAAAATTAACTAACACGGTGAAAAGGTCATTTTTTATTTAAGCGTGCTATACTGTTGCACTCTGATAAGAATGGCAGCTATAAGCCTAAAATGCTGATTTAATGCTGTTTGGTCCTCCCCCTGTAGGAGGCGCTCCCCTCCAGACAGCTGGACTGGAGCAGCAGTGGCCTTACCAACTCTCAGGACGGTACGTCCCCTCGCCGAGCCCCTCACTTCTGGGGTTGGAAATAAGACTACCTTCCTTCCCCTACCTGGCTTCTTCTGCTCAACCAAACCTTCTGGGGCTTTTACTCCGGGTTCCTCTTCTCTCCCGTTTGTCCTGGGAATTCTCTGCTTCTCTTATTGAACTCAGTGTTTCCTCTCTGTTCACTTAGCAGCAACAAAAATACCATCACTGCTAGAGAAAATGTGAAATTAACAAAATATTGTGATTTAGCTCAATTTCCTTCAAAGATCACAAAGTAGACCTAGTGTTTAGAAATTATGTTCCTGTCATAATGATTTATCCAACTAAGAATTGTTTTCAGACCCAAACGTGGGACCAAAAGTGGAACGTCTGTGCAACCAAAAGGAAGATTACAACTGTTACAGAGGAAACACTGTATGACTTTTCTTCTTTTTCCCTCCTTCAGCTACTTCTCTGTCTCTTCTTTTCCTGCTGTCACCCTTTTTTAAATCAGAATTTATCTCAGTATTTGTCAATTCCAGTTGTTTTGGGGGAACCAAGTGGTCACACTTGGTATTAGTGAAGGCCATTGAAAACAAGGGTTGAGTACTGTTGTGCTATTTGATGATTCTGAAGTATTTCTCTATCAACTACAACACAAAATTATATGGGAGGGAGAAGTTTGATTAATTTCACATTTGCATGGCTGTTTATAAGGCGCCATTCTGTACATGTGTTTCCCCCCAAAATTGGTAAGAATCAAGTAGCATGGCCAGAATAGGTTAGTGTAAAGAAAATGCTCATATCAGTATTCAGCAAATTGGCATATGGTGCCATTTGGTGGATTTGTTTATTAAAAACACCTTACAGTACTATTTGTATTCATTGGTGGCCCCTGTGGGAATCAAACCCCCAACCCTGCCAGTGTTGGTGCCATGCTCTCCCCATTGCGCGATACATGGCCATAGCATGCAACTTTTACCAGTAATTTTGAGAGAGTCTATCCCTTTACTTGGAAAGTTGAAAACAGTATTTCTACCTTCTCTGCCACACTGCGATTCCTCCAGTTAAGAAGGACCTCAGACCAAAACTGGCTACCTCATCCGCCCTCAGTGAAGTGATGCTGAAATAACGTGATGAGGGTGTCTTTCTTTGTATCCCTTCTTTCAAACCAAACACTCCTGATTCCTCCTGGGATAAGGAAACCTTTGTAATTGTTATGTTTCCCTGTTTGACAAAGCTGTCCTCCCCGAATACAAATCAGCGTCTAATCCTTTAGCATTTAGTTTAACAAATGTCATCTCCAAATTATCTTCACACTTTCTTAAAAAAAAAGTCTGAATCTGACCCATGTAATTGACCCATGTAGTTATTTAACTCCATCACAACAATGACATCAACAACCCAACCAGGAAAAAAGTTCAGTGATAAAATGTATACATGCATACATAACAGGAATTAATAAAAAGGTGACTATGTAACAGTAGAAACAAATAAAAAGTATGCACAGCAGAGAGCAGTGTTTTCTCTCTAGGTGTTGTTGACTGCAGCAAACAAGTCAAACAAATTTACTCTCTGTTTTTCACTTGGTTCAAAAGGAAGAAACATTGACTAAGAAATCAAAAGACTGACATTGAACTATTGAACTATTGAACTATTGAACTATTGACAGTAATTTAATGAAGAAAAGAAAATATATGTAGCTTAGGCAAGATTTCCAGATCACAGTGAGAACAGCGGAGAAAAAATGTTGACACAGCTACAGCCAAGGCAAGTTTGTAATGCTATCACTTTTATGCTGCTATTTATTTTTTTAAGTTCCAGTTGTTTTTAACATCCTGAGAATGTTGTCAGGTGAATTAGAGAATTACTGTGCCCTGAAACATATTGTATATTAGCATGGTGAAAAGGATCTGCAGGAAACGCTACACCTGGTTTACTGGGGCAATGTAATTTCCTGAGAAATGATGTTACACAAACTGTAACTGATATGTTCCCCGATTAAACACATTTCCCATGGGCATGCATGCGGAAGAGTAATCCGTAACATCAGTAAATTCAATTCTAAATTGAGTTTGAAAATTCAATTTAAAATTCAATTTGTCCCTCAAACCACCCTGTTTCCTGTTGAAGTGTCCCGGAGCGAGACACTGAACCTGCCAACCTGCTGTACCTGTATTCACTCTGGAGAGGAGTGCCAGCTGAAAACCTAAAGTGTAAATGTTATTCTGTATAAAGCATGCTTCTCTCAGTGAATTTATTGATGTTACGACCTTTTCTTCATTTGACAAGTCAATATACCTGACATTGACTCTGCTTCCTTCATCATTATCTTAAGACTAAGCATAGTAGTCTTAAGATATAATGATAAGAGTGAAAGGTTTAATCTGCACACTTGTAACACCTTCTGGACAGACGGGTGCCGCAGGGTAATTATTTTACAGGTTTAATCCAAAACGCTATATATACATTTTGAAAAATGATTGGTACCTGAAATTCACTAGTCAACATTTCATAAACAATCCAAAGTGTTTCTATTTTGTAAGGTCTTGAGTTAGTTAATAACTACAGTTGTATTTCATAATTAGTTGTGCCTTTATGCCAGCAGTCGTTTTCTAAAAGGTGTCTAAAATGGTCTATCTCATTTTGGAACAAAACTCTTACTTTCTTGACTTCAAAGCCAATTGTTTTTTTTTGCAGATTTACTGCTTGAATCCGGATTTAATGCAATGCAATAAGCACTTGTGGGAAATCCCTTGTAAATACTGAAATAAATCTGTTGATCCAATCGGCTCAATTTCGCCTCTTTTCGCTCTGCTTTTCTCTCTTGCTGGAAGTTACTCCTCTCCTCTGGGTGGCTTAATGCTAAATTGGAGCCTTTATTACAACTCAACGCTCTGAGATTTGGGGTTAATTTATGTTTTTTTTTTTTACAGCATGTAAGATATGAAACAATGGCTGCAAACACTGGGTGGATTTCCCAGGCGCCGATCAGTACACTCCCTGTGTGTCAGCATGTGTCATTTTCAGCACAACAGTAATTCATTCAGTCTAGGGGACAGCACACATTTCTGTTACTTTTCAACACAACTTGTGTCACTATGCTTTCCTGCTACCATATTTTGCATTGAAATGTAAGGACCTTGGCGAAAAAATGAGAATGGACACACAGAGGCTTATGATACTGTAAATAGAGAAATGTATTCAATTAAGTGCTCAGGTGACAGAAAAATACTTCAGCAAAAGGTGGAAGAAGGACATTTTGGTTTACACCATCATCAAGTTGTGTTGTCCAAAACTAGATATTTAAATGTGTTGAAAATGACACAACTTTGTCAAGAGCAAAACATTTTACAGAATCAATTAGCTTCCAACCTTCTGTTCTGATCTGTTGGATTGTCACTATGCTGTTTCTGCAAGTTTGGTTTTGTAACTGGAGAAAAGTGTTGGTAACCTTACTCCAGTGTATTGACGTGTGTATTAACCTATGGAAAAGTATTGAAAGTGTACAATACTTTGCTGTATTGTAACTACACAACGTTACTGAATTATGTGTGACAACATTGTGATAAAAATAACCAGTAACACAATAGTACTGAGTGTTTTACATACACTGATAATATTTTTCCACAGATTAATACACAGGTGAATGCACTTGAAGAAGGACATTTTTAGTGGTAACCAAATGTTTTTTCAGTGCAAGAGACCAAATGTCAAAATTAGAGTGATATGCAGATGAAACATGCAAATCCCAATGTACAAAGCCACAACACTGTAATACAAGGCTATTTATTGGGTTTGTTTTATTTGTTTAATCAACTCTCATTTTGAAATTTGTCCTGTGGCTTTGCAAAACACCAAAATCAAACTTTTAAGTGTCTGATTTTCACTCAAGGAGGAAGTCGTTGCATCAGAACTGACATCTTGCTGCATGGTGCGTGGTCAGGACGTCCTCCGAGGTTTTGAATGGGTTGCGTTCAGACTCAGGATGCAAGTAAAGTGAATTGCAGTGATTTGTTGAGGCTGTTTGGGCTACCTGTCACCTGAATGACCTTACTACCCTGTTATAGTTTTTGGTTGGTGGATTTGTCTCAGCCTTCCTACTGTCTCAATAAAAGGAGAAAAAAAAACACCAATGGGAGAGGTTGGTCCATTCTCCATTTAGGAAACAGAAATTAAGTTAACCCCCACCACAACCCCCCCTACCCTGTCTCCCTTGCTAGCACAGGCTGCTCTGGGCTCAACCTGGATTACTTTGGTCCTGTGGAGGAGAGCGGGTCCAGCCGCAGCCGCAGCCGGAGCAGCAGCCCTCCACCAGGTCAGCTATGTGACACTGCACTGCACAATGTACATCCTCTGTCTGAAAAAAACACTGTAGTCACACCTTCATGTTGTGTACATTAGTGTCTCAGTGTATTTCCCCCACTTTGCAAAAATGGCCATCTTACATCATTCACTCTTATATTGTTATGTCTCAAAATCTCAATTTTCTTAAAACATAATGTGAATGTAATGTAATGACAGAAATGTAACAAAACCTGCCGATGCTGTGAGATAATTTCACTTGGTTCTATTATAGTTTCACTTGGTCCAAGAGTGTTTTTAGAATCAAGTGACAATTTGATACTAGTGGAGTGATATGTCGTATTTCAATATACTGTAGTGTCACTTGTTTCAAGAAAATTCTTTGACAATATTCAGCAAACATTTTGTGATGAGATTTTGTGTGCAACAAATATCGTGCAGCCCGAGTCTACATCAGGGTTTCCCCTTGGCAGCATGAAAGGAAAACGGCGTTTATCTCTTCCACAGAAACTAGTTTTGGCATGGAGGCAGCGGCCAGCCGTGCCAATTTTTTCTTTCTTTTTATTTGCAGTACTCTTTTGAAGCCCTGGGGGTAACTTTTCAGTGTGTCGTCGGAAATACCTGGCATGTGTTTGTATAGATGAATATCAGGATTAAAGACTGATTGTCCACGCTTGTATAACTCATACACATTGCATTGTTATCTTTCCTTACCTTTGCCAAGGCGGTATTATGTTTCCGCCCGCTAGTTAGTTTTTGTGTGTCTGTCAGCAGGATATCTCAAAAACAGATTTCCATGAAATATGGGGGACAGATCGGCCTTGGGCCAAGGAACAATTGATTAGACTTTGGAGGTGATCCATATCAGATTTCTGCCATTAGATGATGATTGTTTTTTAGCCGTAACTATGAAACCAACAGAGACAGAGACTTGATTTCAATCCTAAGGGCGTTTGCAGGGTCAACACGCCAATTTAGCTTAAAATGAAAGTGATGGGAATGATGTTTTGGGTGTAACAGTAAGCTGGTGAATTGTTCAGCGTTCCACTCTCCAAGTGTCATACAGTTGACTGTTAATATATTTTCATGCACAGCCTTGATATTTTTATTTGCATATATCAAGATTTTTTTTCCCAAAATTAGATTCTGTCCTGTCATACTTTTAAGTGTCACATTCAAGAGCACATAAAGAAATACCTATCAATACAGCATGCTATAATTCAAATTTAACAGCTAACTCTTGCCTTAATGTGTGCTTTGTTCCTTCTCTAACATTTGTGTTGCATGTTTGCGCCTGTGTGTGTGTGTGTTAACACACACACACACACATGTGAAGGAGTTGACCGTGACCTGTATGAACTGACCATCACCAAACTGGAAGCCGGCGCTAGCAGCAGCCACCCAGAGGAAACCTTCAATCGCCTCATGTCCACTGCAGAGAAGACCAGCACTTCAGTCAGGTCAGCTGGTGTTATGCTCATTTATTTTATTCTTATCTTATTTAAAGTAATAATAAGAAACTTCTCACATAAATAAATGTCAGTTTTGCTAATCTCTATCACCAGTAGCTGTTGCTTACTAAATAAATACCAATTGAATGTTAGACTATAAATGCATTTAAATATTGTTGTTCTGTAATTGTCCACCTCCACAATTTCAGACACCGCCCTCCACGCCACTTCTCTTTTATTTTGTAACGGTGTTTGGCCAAAGATGCATCATATAAAATGGGATAACAGAAAAACCACAGCAATGAACGCTGAGAAACAAAGATGGAGACAAAATTAAAAAAAACGAACATCTTACAGAATACTACTTTAACCTTTTGTTTTCTCCAAGAGAGTATTTGCCCAGAAATCCGCCCCACAATACACACAATATTGTACACACAATACACAATACAAATAGACGTTCTAATACTCATGCTAGCTCTGTGTGTGTGTGCATCTGTGTGTGTGTGTGTGTGTGTGTGTGTGTGTGTGTGTGTGTGTTGGCAGGAAACCTCAACAGGATGAAGGGCTCAGTGCGGAGGCTGGCAGGATGATCTGTGCTCTGCCTGACCTGTCTTTCATGCGGGCCAAGGTCCTCATGTTCCCCAGCATCCTCATACCCAAGGAATGCAGCTCTCCAACATTAGAGTGACATGTGCACTTTACACACACACACACACACACACTAAATGCTTAATGTACCACTTATTCTAATTTACACAGGATTCAAAGGAACTGTAAGGATACAAGAGGCGTACCCATCTTCTGTCGCAGGCTGAAAACTGCAACATATCTTTCCTGCTTTACTCGCTCTAATTCGCTGCCATAAAAAAACATCCTTCTACTTCTTTCCTCGGCTCGGGCTTTGTCCGTCTTTCCGTCCATCCGTCCGACCAAACCGCTCCTCCATCAAATGTGAGATCTCAGGTGACATCTCAGACGACACTGGTCTTATTTTGACGAAACGTGGAGGGATGATATGTCTTCGCACTTGTGTTCTGGCGTTTAAAATCAAATACACCGATTGGCCTGATGGGGGCGATATAATCAAAGGGCAAAATGTAATATTTGTAACTTTGAAAGGTCTTTACTCTAGGAGAATTTAGTCCAATTTAGGTGAAACTTGCTACACACATCCAGCTATCCTTAGAATTTACACTGATTGGCCTAATGAGGGCGCTATAATTAACGGTAAAAATGTTTAAATTCAGATGTAATATCCTAGACACCACTGGTGCGATTTTGATGAAACGTGGATGGATGATGCATTTTGGCACTGTGTTCTGGAGTTTAAAAACATTACACTAATTGGCCTGGTGGAGGCGCTATAATTAAAGGTAAAAAAACCTCCTACACCATAAGTCCGGTGCACCAGAAACTTGCTATATAAATCCACCTATCTTTGCAAATTTGACTGATTTGGGTATAGTATAGTAAAACTCAAACTTTTTTAACTTAAATGTGATATCTCAGACACCACTGGTCTGATTGGAGGGATGACGCATCTTGCTTCTGATTGGCTCAAGGCGTACCTGCATCATTCATGGCGGATGACACGTTTTTTATTTCTTTGGCTAGCATTCCTCTCAGTTCTCTCGTACGCGGTCATTCTCGGGTCACAGGAATAAAGTCGGGCGCTGTGGCTCGGACCCTTGCACTCCTTACTATTGGTTGCTTGCAATGTTAAGAGCATGAACTAAATGCTTAAAATATACTCTAACTGTAACTACCTAAGAGCTCTGATACGTGCAGCTGGGTGAGGATTGTCTGGGTCGTATAAAGCCTGGATGTATCTTTTATCTTCGTCAGTAAAGGGGCAGAATATCCTCGCATTTAGCAGCTTGCACTTGGATTTCGACGCAGGACAATCAGCAAACTGCAGAGAAGCGGGTCTCCCCTGCAGCTCCAGTCTCGTTTGGTGTGTTTCTTTATTGGTTTTACACCAAATACAACTCTCCCTGATGTTGTGGTTTGTTTCGGTTGAAAGTAACCCGTACACACACAAACACACACCGCTAAATGTCTTCTTATTCACTCTGGTAAAGCAAACTCACTTCAATTACGTTTTATTTATTGAACATTTTATTAATTTATGTATTATAAATAAATGTCATCAGCTTGTTGTTGATATTAACATTCATTATAGACTAATTTGTGATTTGGGAGACTGAATGAATGTACTTCTCTTTTAGTTTGGTAAGACTTGAGTGAAGAGGCCTTATCCTTTTTATCCTCTCACTTGACAAACTATATTTAAAACTATAAAAGAATATTTTCCATGCTTGAAATAACAAAGTTGGCATCTTCGTGGTGCGTTTCTACTTGAATCTTTACCTCTGAATTGCTTTATCTCTCCTGCTTTTTCAAAACACAGTGCGACCAGCGCTGTTCAGTGTGCAGTTTACTTGTCTGGTTGTAGACTCTGTAAACCAGCTGAGCTGGTTATTTGCTGCTTTTTAATCTCCATGCTAATCATTTTCTTTTTCTTTGCTTGTTTTTTGCATAATATTAAATATTAAGCCATGTTAGAATAATGTCAGTTGCTGTCAGTTTTGCTGATTTGAAGTACTGGGAAAGGGAAATAAAAGCATTCAAACTGTTTGCTCCAATAACTATTTCACATTTATTGAAAATTGCACTGAATGAATGTGTGTTGGTTCATAAAAGCATCAGTGATAAACATGGAATGCAAGATGATGACTGATGATGATCTAAAGCCTAGGGGTAAAGTGTTATGTCCAATAAATCCTTCTCTTTTCTCAAGGGATCTTTCTTGTAGATCCTAACACACCAAGACGAAGGTTCCCCAGGCTTGAAACAGTCAAATTAACAAGCAGTAATTACACAAGTCTGTTGTCTTTGTACTTGAAATTAATTTCTCATCCGCCCAAGTTGTCAATTTCAAGGCCCAATCTGGAGGTGGAGCATGTCGCCCTCTGGTGAGCAACAGGAAGACTGCTTAGGGCTGTCTTCCTGTTGGTTTATGGGTCTGTAATAGTTTTTTCACTTTATAAAAAGGCTGACGGTATACTGAACATGAGCTTTAAATGTAGTTTGAATCCCTCTAAATGCTGCCTTTACATGGATCTGTATTTTGAGTGTGAGATGAAACTTGTGACAATAAGTTTGATGAGCAAAACTTAGCCTTTAAAATCTGCTTCTATATATCCATAATTGATATGTGAAATAAAGTAAAATGCAATGGGATTAATGAATTAGTCAATCAATCAATCAATCAATCAATCAAAAAGACCTTGAAGACAGGCTCCAACAAAAACAGCTTATTTGGTTTGATAATTTGTAATGATGTATTTTGATGCAAAAGACTACTCTTTTTTAATTGCAGGAGTGCTAATGATTATGTTTTGTAGTCTGTCTTGATTGTGCATACATAATATACTTGTAATTAGGCTACTTTTTACTTATCATTGTCTTTGGCTGTCAGCAATTTCTCTGCAGAGGCAGATGTAGCATTTTTAGATGAGAGGAGAGGCACCATACTTATTTCCTGCAGCTCAAACATGAAACCAAAGTTGTTGCTTTGCATGTAATTTGTTTTGATTGATTGCATCGCTACAGCCAACTGGGACAGATGCCTATGTTTGTGCAATAACTGACACCACCATAAAGCGTTGTTCTTTGATAAACTATAGTTTTGATAAGATTGCACCATTTGATAAGTTTGAAGCCGAGTGAGTGAAAGCCTGCCTGTAATGATGTGAACGGGCCCGTGTCTGTCTGTCACACCGGATGAGCACCCTTCCCTTCCTCCCGGCCCGGCTGCTGTGTCTTCCGGCTTGCCGAAGAAAGTTGAGGGAGGTTCAGCGGCAACTGGGTTTGACAAAATGGACAGCCAGGGAAGGAAAGTGGTGGTCTGCGACAATGGAACCGGGGTGAGTTCAGCATTGTGATCTGACATGTTATCAATCCAAGCCTGGTTTCGGCCGAGTCAAACGGAGCCGTTATGTCGAACGTTTGCTGAAACAGGAAGTGGAGTTGCTGTGCTGTCAGCTTTGAAGCTAGCTAGCGCAACTGGGTGGGAAGCTAGCAAGAAGCCATGGCTAGCTAACCTGTTAGTCAGCTAATATTCATTCATCCAGAGCCGATACAGAAGCAACTAAATAGCTGTAAAACGCCGCGACAAAAACAGAATACACAACTAGCTGGCTTGCTCGGCTGCATAAATCTCCTCGGGGACAGAGAGGCAGTCGAGTGTTGGTTCATTTGCTGCTGAACAGCTAGGAAGCTAAGGCAGCTAGCTGGCTAGTTTATAGCATTTTAAACAGCTGGCTTTCTCGTTTACTCGCCAAGTTAGCTGTCTGACAAGTGGCAACTGCGTCAGTCATTTAAGTGATTCGTTTAGCAAAACAACGCATAAGCTACAGATGAATTTTGATTGACTGTAAGAGGCAGTAACTACATTTGTTAGCTCCCTAACGCTAGCTAGTTGTAGGCCTAGCTAATTGAGGAACAACCTATCCATTTTCCTGTACAGCAGCTAGCCACACCTGCCTGGATATCAGTGTCAATCAGTAAGGTGTTTGGGCCTTGGAAAGACCACCTCGCATTAGTTTTCCATAAATGCACAGAATGAAAACCAGAGCTTTGCTTTGTTGAATGAATGAACGCTCTTGATAGGCTATAGTCGATAAATCACTTCAGGATTAGGATTATTGCAGGGTCCAGACCCGGGTGGGAAAATGCCACTGGCTACCAGCCCAATGCTGCTCATGTTTGCACTGTGGTTTGTTTACTTTACCGGTCACTTTGGCAGGTGACCAACCATCGTTTAATGGCCCTATTCTATTCTCAAAACCTAGCTGGCTGGTGAAATGGTTAAAGGGGCTGGTGGATTGAGGGATTTACCAGCTGCTGTGGCCTGTAGACAAAATAGGTTAGTTTCCTAGTTTGGCCACTTTCTGTAAATTGGTCTGTGTTTTTGTTGAGGATTCAGTCATTGCAGTCATTCTCCTAGACTAGACTCTATTGGAGAGTAAGGACTTCCTTTCTAAACCACCTCAGCAGTCAAAGAGGATGTTGGCTCAGCATGTTAGTGACTAATGGGCTTTTTTGAGATGCAACATTTTCAAGAGCGTTGTGTAAAGCCAAAAAAAGGAGCTGCCTGTGTCAAGGTTGAAATGACAAGTCAAGAGGAAGTGAGAATAGTGTCAACCACAGCCATGTAGTTCACTAATACACACACATTATCGTAGCCCTGATACATGCTGCGCTCTCTTTCTGTCTTTATACTACTGGAGAGAAGGTCATACCAAACTTAAATGCAAAATCTGACAATTTAACGTTGCTCTGTTCAGTGGCAAACATACATACTTGCAAAATATGACTTAACATGTTGACCGAATCATTAGGGTCCACTAGGAAATTCCACCAAAATTCACTCTGCAGGGCCAATCAGTTCTATAAGATGATTTATCAAGCAGCACTTGCTTTGAATAAAATTTCAACAAATAGAATTGATTCACCTGTTACTCCTACAATTTTCTTCCACCAAAATTTCTTCCACCAGTTCTAAAAGTTGAAATTTTATTCAAGTAAGTAGGCTACTGCTTGGTGGATCATCTGTATCCGAATTTACCAGTGGGCACTGACAGTTTGGAAAAGGTCTTAAGTCATGCTCTGTGATGTATGTGTATTTGCTAATAATCAGGGTAACAGTACATACTGACACATATGGTACAGGGGCTGCAGGGGCTGCAGAATCACATGCAGTGTAAAGGGTCAGTACAACACTATGAACACTAGACCACTCTACATATATACAAGGTGTTTCAAAAGTAGGTATGCATTTTTATATACATTAAATTAAAGCAGACGAAGGTCTGTGTTGCAGAGAGAATGCAAGAATGTGTTGACAGTTATGGGAACTGATTTGAACACTTACGCAAGTGAGAACAGAAGTCTTATTTCCTGGAATTAACCCTTTAGATTAATTTGTAGAATTAATAAATGCTTTTATTGAATGTTGAATTATTTGTTAAAGAGTAAGTTAAAAATGACACATTATACACTTTTTCATTATTATTATTTTTTTTATTATTATTATTATTATTAAAAAATGTATACCTACTTTTGAACACCTGGTACATTCCACGTTTTATAGCAATGTGCTGTAGTTGCACCATAATGTTCCACATAAGTCCATACACATTCACATATGAAGCTTATTGCAATGTAGGGTTGATGTTTAATTTTTGAAATCAACCTGAACAACGGCTGTTACCAGCAGGTGTTGCTGTTTTGCATAATGTGTCTCATCGGTGCCTAAGCGTTACCTCATCACTTCCTTTTTGTTGTGGTCTCTTCCCCTCTCTCTCTCTCTCTCTCTCTCTCTCTCTCTCTCTCTCTCTCTCTCTCTCTCTCTCTCTCTCTCTCTCTCTCTCTCTCTCTCTCTCTCTCTCTCTCTCTCTCTCTCTCTCTCTCTCTCTCTCTCTCTCTCTCTCTCTCTCTCTCTCTCTCTCTCTCGTAGTTTGTCAAGTGTGGCTATGCAGGCTCCAACTTCCCCGAGCACATCTTCCCTGCGCTGGTTGGGAGGCCCATCATTCGCTCCACGGCCAAAGTGGGAAACATCGAGATCAAGGTAAGGATCGGTCCCCCTGATGTTCCCGCAATGATCACTTTATTTGACCAGGTAGTCCCAGACAGTGAGATAAAAAAAAATCTCAATCTCCAGGCAGACCTGGCCAAGAAAGCAGCATCAGTACAAAAATATAACCTGCAAACAAACAACAGTGTAAAAAGCAGGATATGCACATATGAGAGAGCAAAGTCAATTTTATAATGTAAGCAGTAGCAGTAGCAGCATCACAGCTGCAGGCCCATGGGCAAGCCTATTTAAATCTAAACAAAGTAAAGACAGCTGCTTATTGAATCTGCCACAAGATCCTTCATTAACAGTGTAATCTCACCAAGAGAGACCAGCTCTTTCAGATTTAAATAGTTGTGCACTGTGCAGTGAGGTCCATGAAGAGGAAGCAGAGCACATAGAGGCACATTTCACATCACTCAATTCACTTCTGACTTTTAGGGACAGATAAGACAAAAAAAAACTGTGACCATAAACAGTAATTTACACCAGCTTGTTTTAGAGGTCATACTAGTCCGAACAAGCCCTCTTCTCCCATGGATTAGTGTAAATATGAAATATTTGAATACATTAAGTAGGTGATGTTCAGTCAGTTTGGTATCCGAGGCCTAATTCCAAAACAAATCACCAGGTACAATTGTCTGTTAATTTGTTTTTGTTGAGGAAAGATTACAGTTGGACATTTTTTTTTTAGCATGAATCCTATCTCTGTCTTTCTCCTGTTCTTTCCAACTCCTCTTTTATTTCTTTATTCATAATTTTTTTTTTATATCTACCCTCCTCCTCTTCCATGTTTTGTCCCCCCTCGATGAAGTAGAATGCCCAGAAGATGGTAAGTGCAGGTTGGTGTGTGCCTCCTGTCCTTGCCTGCTATGGAGATTTTATGGCGTGTTTGGATCTCAATTGAAAATGAGCTATTTTTTTGTTTTTAGTTTTATTTTTTTGTCCTCTGTCTTCTCTTCATTTGTAATCTTTTATCTTTTCTACTCGCATGACAGTTCCATTCTTCTACCCCCCCCCCCCTCGACTATTCTGGTGATTTGGGGTATTGAGTTTGAGTATTGTTCCCCAAAGAAGAGGCGGGCAGGCAGATAGATACACATACACTCTGATACATACTTCACACAAATGCACCCCCTCTCTCCAGGCTGTAAGTGTTGCAGAAATGGCTGTGATGAATCATAGGCCAGCTGTTATTGATGGAGTGCTAAAAGAGATTTTGGACCAGTTCCATTCTCCAAGCCACCGATGTTCTGCTGCCCCTCCTCAGTCCTGATGCTATTTAAGGACCGATAATAATCACAACAGTTTTCAGCTAAAAGGAACTTCAAATAACGTTAGCTGCAGCTTGAGTGGTTAATGCCAAACGGTTATTATTCTGTCTATATGCATTATAGACCTATTAATAGCAGTAGTATGTAGTCATATGGGTAGGGAATGTCAGGTTCAGAGAATTCCCTTCACTGTCTGTGAGTGTTTTACCTTTTACAAGTGTAGAGGAAGTGTCCACAACCCAGGAAGCTGGGCAGACAGCTGAAGGCTGGAGACGGAAGCACATCTGTTTTTGTTTTTTTGTTTTTTAAATTGAAACCATATGCAGGCGATGCCAGTGACTGGTGCTCTGTTAATGCCAAAGCACACAGGGTGAACTCATAAAATGGCTGCCTCAGTAGGCTTTTGATGTCTCTAGGTGGAATGTGAGATGCTTGACTGTGTGGCTAACACTAAGCTAACCCAATGGTTGTTTACATTGCCAGGCTGCCTTGCATGCAGCTAGATGATGATTTTTTTTTTTGAATGGTGCTAAAATGACTGTTTGCTGCAGCTAGAGGGAAATGAGATTGGTTCCAGGAGTGAATGCATGGAAACTGGTGTCTTGTTGTGCATGCTGGATAATAGTTTAACAGTGAAGAGCTGCTTCGGGTCTGTTCTGAGAACATGAATGCATTTGTCCTCATCTTGACAGATGGGGCAAGTGAAAGCTTGGCCATCCAGTTAGTCTGCTTTTACCTATTCAATGTAGAGACGGCCAGCAGGCCAAGTTGTTTAGTTGAAAGCAGGGCTTTGAACCGGTTCAAGGAACAAAAACGAAATGGGAAACGGAAATGAACGATAAACGGAACTGAAAACTTAATCGCTCTTCATTGTTCTAGAACAGAAACGTTAATTTGAAATCCCTATTACCGGTTAATACAGTTTTGTTTTGTTTTTTGTTTCGCCTAATATTTCACAAGAAACAAATTAGTCTCAAACAGCAAATCTGACACAAAGCCCCCCTACAAAAAAATTATATAAAAAATCTGGCTGCTGGAACCTTCCTTGCAGTTTCTGCGGGTGACTGTGCTGCTGGTTATGATCATACAAGCAGCACTTTGTACCAACATTTTATTTTTTTATAACCTGACGTCAGGCCAGGACAGCACCAGGACTGTTGATGATCACATCCACTGAGGATCAGTGGCAAATGAGCGCTTCACCAGCAACCACATTTATGTATGTTGTGCGATTGCATGACAATATTATTTATTTTCATTATGGACTGATGAAAATGCAACAGGTGAACAGTTAAAATACAAAGAACCCAAAAATTATTGTTATTAAAATAAACTGCACAGCCTACCAAGCAAACGTTGCATTCATGAACCTGGCAGGCTGATTTAGACCTTAGACTGCTCTTCCCTTACACACCTGGGGCACTGGGGCAGTAACTCACAAGTCTGCATTCAAAGAAGGTGATGCTATGGCAGCAAGTATCTTAAAATAACAATAGTTACTAAGCAATCCGGGTTCTATAAGGCAAAGCGCATGACATTAGAAAGAAAACATGTAATATGTTCAGCGGTCTCGGAGATGGCGCTTGGCAGTCCGAGGGAGAAGTGCTTAGTACTCCCTCATCAATTATTGCATGACCTCAAAAATGATGGATGATAAATTACACACATTCATGAGAAGTCATGGAATGGCGGGGTCACATTTTTTTTTTATTGAAATGAAATTTCATGCGTTAGAAATATCACAGCAGTCCCGCTCTAGTTCACTTCATTGATTTTATGTGATGTTAATAGCAGCTAATGATTTCTGCGTGCCTGATTTTACCGTTTTTTTTTAAACTTCGTTCAAACCGGTTCGGGAACGTTATGTTGGGGATGGAACACAAGAATAGAAACGTTAAAATGTTGGTTCTGCTCAGAACAAACCGATTGGAAAAAACAATCCGTTTCCAAGCCCTGGTTGAAAGTAGCGATCTTCTTGCCCTCGGCTTCGCTGTCTGTCAGCGCTGTCAGCCATGTGAAGAGTCCCTTGTTTCTTATGGCGTCTGGAACTGGGCTGCAGCACCGTTCCTCAGCCCATCACTCACACAGTAATTAAAAATACTCTTTATCAGTAACTGATTGTAGCCATTTTAACCTCCCATCGTATCCCGGTATCGTTTGGTATTAGAAAAACGATATCTGTTGGCACTATACAAATTATCAATACTGATCAAAAGGTTTTGAAGTTTCAAAATGTTGAGTTCTTACAATGGAAACTCAAATTGTATTCTAGTTTAATTGAAGGTATAATTTAATTTAATATTTTTATTGTAGAAATCAATGAAGTGTTGTATGATTCTATTTTAAAAATCAGATGCCATGTATAAATGTTACAGAGAAAATATCTTTCACCATCTTATAATGCAATGTGCTTTCTCTGAACAAAGAAAAGTATCAAAGTATTTTATCAGAACCAATATTCATCCCTACCCTCTATCCAGAACATGGATATCAGACCTGGGTATTGAAAAGTTTAGGGATACCCAGTCCTGCTTCCAGCTATTTACCTCTCTGTGTTGACCTTTGCCCTTTGACCCCTCCCTGCAGGACCTGATGGTGGGGGACGAGGCCAGCGAGCTGCGCTCCATGCTGGAGGTCAACTACCCCATGGAGAACGGCATCGTCAGGAACTGGGACGACATGAAACACTTGTGGGACTACACCTTCGGCCCCGAGAAGCTCAGCATCGACTCCCGCAACTGCAAGATCCTGCTGACCGAGCCGCCCATGAACCCCACCAAGAACCGCGAGAAGATCATCGAGGTGCGCTGGCGTTCGGCTTGTAGATGTTTTCTCTGTTTGTGTGAGGGCAAAAGAAAAGGGGAAATGAAGCAGTGTATCTGAACTAGCGTTGAAAATGGTGAATTTGTGAATAGATATTGCAATAGTGAATGGATATTGCAAAATGAACGCAATATCTATATCAGAAAGGATATAATATGGGTGAATCACTGAGAAGTGTTTGGCAGGCATGTCTTACTGAAAGTAATAATCTGTAACATTTTCATATAAGAAAATGTTTCACCGATTGATAAAAGACAGTACTGATCCAACCCATATCCAGTTCACATTTTCTTGTAGCAGCAACAGATATTTGTTTGGAATAAACAGAAGAAGAACTGGGTAGTTAGAATGAGCAGCGATAGCCACCATGGTTGAACAGACAAAGAAAGAGCGCCACCTACAGAAAGTCGTGACAGATTGCCACTTTAAGCCCAGAAACACTATAACTTCTATAATGCATTGGTTGTCAGTAACAAATAAAATAGGAGATAGTGTAATACCATTGAGTTACAGTAGCATAGCAGGTAAATCCTACAATATACAACTGACTACTGAAAGCGTTTTAAATCATGTACAAAAGAAATGTACTCTTAAACTTTAAACTATCTCAAGTCATATTGGATGTAAAGCCCATATTGTTCAGCCCTAATCTGAAGTACTGTGCTCAGGTATGGTGCCTGAATCTCTTCTACAGCCCCGGTGTGTGTGTGTGTGTGTGTGTGTGTGTGTGTGTGTGTGTGTGTGTGTGTGTGTGTGTGTGTGTGTGTGTGTGTGTGTGTGTGTGTGTGTGTGTGTGTGTGTGTGTGTGTGTGTGTGTGTGTGTGGAGCTTTACTGGTGTCCAGGGTGGGAAATTAACAACAGACCCCAGCAAAATGCTAATAGATTTTGTCTGGCTGGTAAATTTGTCTGCTCCACCAGCCAATTTGGCAGATAGCTAACCATAATTTGGAGTCTCTTTCCCAAAAATCTGTTAAATCTGCTAAAACAGTAAACGTGTCTGGTACTTTCCTGTCTTGATTAGTCTAGCTAATCCCCATGCACAAGCAGTGAATAGATGCCAACACTGTAGCAGAGCAATACTGCCCTGTGCTACAGAGCTAATTTTGTCCATGTGTTTCTGTCTTATTTGTTTTTTTTATTTTGTTGCTCTTCCCATCTCATGCTGTCCTCCCTCTCCTGCAGGTGATGTTTGAGACCTACCAGTTTGCAGGCGTCTACATTGCTATTCAAGCTGTGCTGACATTGTACGCTCAAGGTAAGAAGACACTCATGTACAACAAATCAAAAAAACATTCAAACTGCGACACTGACTACTGCATTTTCCACATCACACAATTGTGCAGTTTCTTCCTAGTTCACAAATGAAGTTGTATGTCAGAGAAAATCTTTGAGTTAATGCAGAATTAAATCCTAGAAACTACATAGAAAACTTATTTTTGTCATAGCTTGGTAACCGGGTGATACCAGGGTTATATCTATGTAAGTACTAGTAAATAATCAGTAATTGCCATGAGTTACTTAATTACTGTGTTAGTAGTCCCCCTTCACCACCCCCATGGTTTGTTACCCACAAACAGATGGTCGTTCATTGTAATCATGGGAATTTCTTGTTTCATTTCACTGCCACACCTTGGTCAAATAGTTTTGCAGAGACTGTTTTTTAGATTACCCAGATGCCAGATGTCTGGGGTTTGCCACATATGGTAATACAGTGAATGGCAGAAAGTTTAGACAATCACAGGAATGTCAATTTTTGGATGTTTCTGCGACTGACACCTTAACCTGACACTGTCTGAATTGTTCTGATGTGTTAAACTCCAAGGATACAATAAACACTGAGAAGTATTTGCACCTACTGTTGGACCCAGTTCTGTCTGGAACAAACAGCCCTGTGCAGCCGCAGCGTCTGTTCACTGCCCTTCGTTTGGTCCGTTAAGTTAATTACCAACCAGCGAGCAGTTATTAAGAGTTAATTGTTACATTAGATGTGTTATCTTTCCAGTTTTGGTGTGTTTACCCTCCCAACAAGGCTAACAGCCAGTAGCCCAAAGCACACACTGGATAAACTTCCTACACAAACACAGACACACCTACCTGTGTAGACTTGTAGATGATTAACTCTGGTGTGCGTGTGTGTGTGTGTGTGCGTGTGTGTGTGTGTGTGTGGTGTTTCAGGCCTCCTGACCGGTGTGGTGGTGGACTCAGGCGACGGTGTAACACACATCTGTCCGGTATATGAAGGTTTCAGTCTGCCCCACCTGACGCGGCGCCTGGACATCGCAGGCAGGGACATCACCCGCTACCTCATCAAGGTATCCAGTCAGAGCGTCACCAAATGAGACGCGTCCCTAAATTAGAGTCTGTCAGCTTACAACAGAACCAATTCATAACAAAGTGTGTTTAAAAAGTAAGAAAGGACACAACAAATACCAGTTAAGAATGAACGGAGCAAACAAATCAGCTGAAAGGCAAAATGTTCTTCTGTGTACTTATTTATGTGTGTGGAAGAATCTGTTTTACAAAATTTAAATATTTTGATTACTCTAAAAATTATAGTGCCAAGCCAACCATATGTTGTGATGTGGCTGTAATGAAACGTAAAAGCGCTACATGTAGCATTTTAACACTAATAGATTATTACCACATTAATTTTGAGACATTAGTATTTTTACCATAAACAAACAAGACCATCGCCAAGAAGACTGGCAGCCTCTACTCAGTATTTTGTACATGGTGTGGATTTTGCAGGAAATGGGAAATGTGGTCTTAATTTTGAGAAACACTAGTATCTATAATACCACTGGCGTGAGATAGAGGCTAACAGGTGTCTCGACCATGGTCTTATTTGTTTATGTTAATTATACACAATTCACAATTAATTTGACAATGATATATTCTAAAAATTCTACATGTTGAACCTTTTTAATGAATCAAAAATGAGCTTCTGACCCTCCTGACGTTCTCTCTCTCCTCTTCCTCCCTCTGTCTTCCTCCCTCTGTCCCGGTGCAGTTGTTGCTGTTGAGGGGCTACGCCTTCAACCACTCCGCAGACTTTGAGACGGTGCGCATGATGAAGGAGAAGCTGTGCTACGTCGGCTACAACATCGAGCAGGAGCAGAAGCTGGCGCTGGAGACCACCGTGCTGGTGGAGTCATACACGGTAGAGAGACACACACACACACACACACACACACACACACACACACACACACACACACACGCTCTCTCCATAAAACCCGAATTCCTGTGCCTTTTGAAGGACAATTCCAGCGTTTTTGCCAATTTTCTTTACAGTTTCCATCCCTTAAATGCTAATTGTGACAGTTATTACATGCGTGCACCACAATTACAAATATTTTAAAATCGGTTTTGCCAAATCTCTCAGGTGCATTCACTCCTATTCAGTCCTATTCTACACCTAACCCTAAAACATTCAACCAATAATGTTCTCTGCGGTTACATTAGGACCCAAATATCTCATTGTGATAAAAGCACTGGGAAACGATCTACAGTGATGTAAGGGAATGCAGGGAATGAGCAAAAACTCTGCAATTGTGTTTCTATTTAAAGTTAAAGATGGCTGTACTGAAGTTAAGCTTGCATGCTGCTCTCTGGTCTGTGGTTGATTGATTGCTTTAATACTCTCCACTGGGGAAGTTCATAATGTGGTTTCCAAACCTGTTTTTAGAGTGGATTTAGAGGGCTTTGCACCTGCTGGCCCAGTGAGACAAAACTCAAGTGACTTTGTGTTTGAATTTGTCAAGTCATAATGTGTCACGGCACGGCAGCCATTATGGAACGAGGCTTAATTAAAAATGTGTTGCTGCCCTCACATGGACATTGCTCTCATAACCCAGCGCTCAGAAGATTTCCTTCTTCCCTTTGTTAACACAAGCAGTCTGTTGGTGATGAATTGTTTGTTTTTACCTTAGTTTATTTGCAACCCATAGAATCAGTGATTTAAAAAAAAAAAAAAAAATTTAAAAGACAGGAAGAAATGCAATTATGCAGTTGGGATTAAAATATAGAAATATCTCCCCTCCCCTACTCCATGAGGCTTAATACGAGTCTAACTGATGGCAGACAGTTGAATGCTCGACTCAAAAAAAGCCAAAACGCTCAAAAACTTTCTGAAAAGGGAAAAAGAGTCGTCACTCTTGAGATATGAATGTGTAGAGACTGCTGAATTAAAAACACGGCTCATTAAGAGAGTGCTGGTTATCCCTCCAGTCCTTCCCTATTTACTCAGAGAAATGGGAACATCCATATTTGGTTAGATGCGTTAAGCAGCTGTATTTTAGGTTGGCCATTTTTACTTAGAATAGCAACACATTTCCAATATAAAGCATAAGGGGATTCTCATTTTTTTTTAAAGAACTTTTTTTTTTGTTCTAAAAGGAGTCGTTTTTATCCACTCCACATGCACACGGATTCATATTTCAGCTTAAAATAGCATCATTTTTAGAAAGAGGACCTCCCAAAGGGATTTGTTATTGAAAAGTGGCAGTATTTTTCAAGTAACCAAAACTGATGGGGTAACTAAATCTGTTCCTGCACCGAGCTAAGTAGACTACCACATGCCCTGTGTTGGCTCCGTCGGCTGCGTTAGGACAAGGCAGTGCTGCTGACTAACTGTTTTCTCTTGGACTGAAACATATGGGGGTGGAATACTCCTCCACCAGGCTTGCTTTTCTTTCCAAGGCCCTTTTCCCTGCAGAGGGAACCACAGAATCTAAACGCAAGCCTTAACGTCTGTGTTACTGTACGCCTTACCTAGCGCAGGTTGTGTCTCAGTGCTGAGTGTGAGCATGTGTGTTTGGGTGAGTGTAGGCGTAGGTGTGTGAGTATCATCTGTGTGTGTGTGTGCGCATATGTATGTGTGCTGAAACAAGGAGGGCAATGTAGCTGCGGCCGAAGGGCCCTGAACTGGGCGTTACATCATTTCCTGTGTAGCCACAGTGCGGCGGTGGCTGGGCTCCACTTCCTCCCACTGGCCTTGGCTGAATGAAGCCTTTCTACAGGCGCACACGCTCACTCTGCTCCACATGCAGCCTACACTATCTGTGAACTTACACAGTATCATCAGGATCTTTGAAGGTTTTATTCTCAAAGTGCAGTAAACACACAGGAATTTGAGTTTCACTGTGCACACACACACACATGGTGCACAGATACTACCAGGTTTGGACACATCTGATTGAATGTTCCATGTTTTTCATTCTCTTAAAACCATTTTGATCTAAAGGCTTCTGCTTAAATGCTTGAAATGTGTTTCTTAGATAAATATAAATAGTGAAGTTGATCCTATGTATGAATTTCTTTCCAAAGCCTTTGTCTTTCCATCAAGGCAAAGGGCGGCTACTTTAAAGAATCTAAAATATAAGATAGTTTTGATTTGTTTAACACTTTTTTGGTCACTGCATAATGCCATTTGTGTTATTTGTTATGTGCCTATTATTCTAAAATGTTAAAAATAAAGAAAAATGTGTGTCCAAACTTTTGTTTGGTAGTGTTCAACGTTCATATCCATCCAGCTGTGTGTGTGTGCTCAGTCGTACTTCTAATCTCATCCATTCACAGGTACAATAAACGTATCTCCTCTTTCTTTTCTTTCTTCCTTCCCCTCCCCTCCCTCCCCTCCCTCCTTCCCACACTTTCATATCACTAGCTGCCTGATGGCCGGGTGATCAAGGTAGGAGGGGAGCGGTTCGAGGCCCCCGAGGCTCTGTTCCAGCCCCACCTCATCAACGTGGAGGGGGTCGGAGTGGCCGAGCTGCTCTTCAACACCATCCAGGCCGCCGACATCGACACCAGGTAAGGCTAACACACACACACACACACACACAAGCCACTGTAGGTAGGTAGGTGGGTAGGTAGATGGATACTTACTATACTGAGTAGGACATTAGTTTCCACTGCAGTTCACAGCGCACAGACAAATAGACGTATTGGCACTAGAGATATACAAAATGGCAGTGTCGTTGGAGCAAGAGAGGTTTTCAGCCACCAAACCAAATATTCCCTGTACTCCAGAGTGCCTGTATGGAAAAGTATGAAAATTGATCTTCAGGTATGTAAAAGGGTGGAAAAATACAAGAAAATGTATGCTAGGAAACTCGCTACCTCACTGTGAATTCTTTGCTGTTGAAATATTCAAGTTATACGATCTGTTTTATAGTATTCGATTGTAGTCAAAGGTATGAAACAACGAGCGATTTAAAATCTACAATGTCTTAAAGCTGAAGTCAGGAGAAGTATGGAATTTTAAAATGGAAAATACGTAGGAACCCTGCTAGTTGGGGAGGAAAACTGGCACCATTACTTTATCTGTGTCATTTTACGATTGTCTCTCTCCTCTCTCTCTGTCTGCCTCCATCTCTTCCTCACTCTCTCTCTCTCTCTCTCTCTCCCTCTCTCTCCCTCCACAGGGCTGAGTTTTACAAACACATAGTGTTGTCAGGCGGCTCCACCATGTACCCCGGCCTGCCGTCTCGGCTGGAGAGGGAGCTGAAGCAGCTGTACCTGGAGCGTGTGCTGAAGGGGGATGTGGACAAGCTCTCGGTGAGAAATCAGCCCTCGTGCTGGGATGACACTCCATCTGTAATGCTGCTGCGAGCCGTGCGCAGAGTTGTATGGAAGCTAAAACTACCGAGCTAAAACTGTTTAGTCTCTCTGTTTAATCTCTTTGCAAAGTGTTTATCTCAAAGAAAAGCGTTTTAGCTCATGTATGCACAAAACTAAGTCCAGCGTATGTATCTGTATCAGCAAGAGAATGATGCAGCAGTGACGGATTTTCTTGACTGAAATGAATGAACCACAGAACTTGAATAGACACTTCTTGGTGTATCTCGGTGATCTTCTTTGGTACAACCTAACATGGCTTCCATAGAGTTCTGATAATGTTGAGAAGGTTGTAAATGAACATTATTGTTTCATGTGTGGACAGAACATCAGACTCAAGACTGTTTGGAATGTTTGTCCAAACGATGCCGTTGCCATGGTAACGCGCCCGTCGTCTCATGCATCAAATCAACGCTGATTTTCCACGACAACATTATCAAACATTCTGCGGCAGCCAGCCGAATGAGTCAGTCAAGAGTGTAGATTTAAACGGGAACGACCGCTCTATCAGTTTAAATTCTATGGAATGAACTTCGGATGGAAAGTGATGCGTTAGCTGTGACCCTGACCTCACTGTCCATGCCGTCTCAAATCAAATCAAACCAGGTCCTGTTGGCTATCTAGAGAATTTCTCTGTGCACAATATATTATCCAAAAAATAGTGTGGCACTTATGGAAGTCCTGAATTCTGAATTCACTGGTGCTTGGAGATGAGCTCAAGTCTGAATCTGTGTACCAGGCCTTTTTAATTGTTGTGTGTAAATCTCTCGCTATAAATTAGTATTGCCAACTAATTCTTAGGATTTGTTTAAGCTGGCTTGGAATACCAGATGTGTGGGGTTTGCCACATATAAGAGTTCAATAAGTGTCATAAACGTACAACTCACCTGATGTGGTTAAGCCCCACCCATCTGGTGCTCCAAGTAGAACAAATCAAACGCTTAGACTTATATATGGCGACTATTTGGTCCGTGTCTGTTTCAAACAAACAAGATCAAAGCTTCTGAGTGTTGATGTGATCCTTCAGACTGGTGCAGTGTTCCCAGACGACCACCAGGTGGGGCCAGAGGCTAGCACACATTTATATTACTTTTCAACAAAAGGCTTTAATAACAACACGTGGGGTTTACTTTCCATTGGTACATATTAATTTTCTTACATGAAACCCTGAAGTTGCTATTCCAAAAACACAGATTTTATACTCAAGAGAACTATTTTGTAAGCAAAGATGAGTCATAACTTTAACAGTGAGCCATTATGTGCTGTACTTTAATACCCACAATTACTTAGTAATAGTAAGCCTCAGTTTTCTCAAATTGTGAATATCTCATTTTGGAATTACACTCAGGCTACGTTCACACCGCAGACCTTCATGCTCACTTTCAAAATGCTGCTCATATCTGATTGTTTTTTTAATGACTGTTCATTAGTTTCTTGGATGTAACCCATATCCGATACCAGTATGAGCTGACAGCAATGTTGAAAACACGTGTGTGTGTGTGTGTGTGTGTGTGTGTGTAGAGTAACAATAACAAAAGGCATCACATCTGGTTTTGCACCTACATTTCTCCCAATTACTTCAAACATATTTCGGTTACAGCTCAGTATGTCCCTTTTTTTTTTAAAGTTTTTTTTAAAGAGGTGTTTCTCTAATACCAGTCAAGCCGGCTATTTGTTTTTTCCATGTTGTGTCTGGTTGTCCTCCATGCTAACATCCTAACATTGGCTCAGCCAAGCTGCCTTGGGCAACAGAATCATGACTATTGTCTCAGGTGAATGACATAAAATGTACTTATTATCATGGCAATCATTACAAATTCTCATTTGAGCGTTCAAATATGAGTCGCATGTTGGCTGCACGCCTCGGGATCTGATTTTGTAGATATGTGGTACAGATCAGAATTGAAAAAACTGAACTTTATGCAGCTTTTTGCTTTTCACACTGATTAGAAAACGTTGCTTCCAACGGTATTGAGGTACGTTTGATCCTATGGTTTGATCCCCTTCAGGGTGATTCTGCATTTTCATTGGCTACGTACAAACGCCTGTCACACGCAATTGGCTCGGACAGTTCTTGGAGAAAGACGCACAGAATCGCCGTCTCACCCGATAACAATCTGTAACAAACGCTTCGCAACAGGACGTTCAGCGCACTACCCTTTTCTTTTTAAACTTACTGTTTGCTATTGAACGCAGCTCAGGTCTGTGTCACATGTGAGGGGGGAAAAATCTGAACTGGGACACTTTTATTCCATTCTACAAGACTTTCTCTGCTTCTCATGTATATCCCCCCCCCGTCTCCCTGTCTTGTAGAAATTTAAGATCCGTATTGAAGACCCTCCCAGGCGCAAGCACATGGTGTTCCTGGGCGGAGCCGTGCTGGCCGACATCATGAAGGACAAGGACAACTTCTGGCTGACCCGGGAGGAGTACCAGGAGAAAGGAGTCCGCGTGCTGGAGAAACTAGGAGTCACCGTCAGATAAAGCACTGGACGGACTCCACACATACACACACACACACACACACACACACACACACACATTCTCCCCCCGCCCCCCCAATCGCAGAGTATATATCTATTTATCCATCTTCCTCTCTTTTGCGGCTCTTGATACTCCCCCAAACATCAGAGGGAATCACGCCGTCACCTCCTTTCTCTTCTCTCTCCTCTCTTCCTCTCCTCCTCCTCTTCCTCCCCTCTCCCCTGGTTTGGGATTGGCTGACGCCTTCCAAGCAAGCCCCCCGAGAACCAATCCCCTCTTTGCAGATTACATTCAAGCCCCTCCCCCCTTTCTTGTACTAGGAGTAGAAGGGCGATGTTGCCCTACTCGCGTATTTTGAGGTCTGATTTTCACTTGTGTACTAATGGTTAAGGTTTAAAACCAGGGAGGGAAATTGACTCTAGCTGGGAATCGACTCTAGTTGTCTCTACTCTACCAGCCACTTAGACAAGCACCAACTATTATTTGGGGCTGTGCTCAGAAAAATGCGTTTGTTATAAAATAAATGGAAGGTAAAATGGTTAAAAAAAAAACAAAAAAAGTGGCTGGTAAACGTTTGGAATCCACCAGACTTTGCGGCAGGTGTTACGAAAAGTTAGTTTCCTCCCCCGGTTAAACCTGCGGAGGGAATAAGTTGATGCAAAAGTTTCTAAGCAACTTGTAACTCTCAATAAAATATCACAATCAGGGTCCACCACAGACAGCCACGGGCCGCTTTCATCATCTGTTCCGATTCAGTGAGGACTGATCACCTTTTTATGTCGGTTTTTATAAATGATATCATGATCTTTTCTTTTTCCGGGAGAGGGATTTCTTTTGCTTTTCCTTCTGTTGGATGTATGAGTTGAATTTATATCTTTTTCATTTGATTTTTTTTTTTTACTTTCTTTTCTTTTTTTGCTGTGCACTACTACCATTGTAAATGGAGTACATCGTGGTAACAGAAGTTCCTCCATGTTTTTATGAAGAATTGATGGTGATTTATAAGGGACGAACACAGAAGCGAAGCCCCTGAACTTGACACTTGACATCTGTTGTGTGACGGTACTTTGGGGTTCGGGGGGGGGGGGGGGCGTTGACACGGGACGGGAGGGAGGGAGGGAGGGAGGGAAGGGGGGGGGGTCATTTATAATTTGTTCCTCATCAAACATCTCGGCCTCTACCTCCTCTGTGGTTGTAGATCTTCAGCTGAATGAATGGGTGTAAGCAGTTGTAGCAATATTACAGAGAGCGGCGACGCTATAGTACCTCACCTGTCGTATTCCTTCAGATCTAGAAAGAAGCAGAGGGAGTCGGAGGTTGAGGTTGATGAAGAACCGGGCGTCGGGTACCACAACACGGGGAAACGACGGTATTTTATCCATGTAGAAATGCTGTTGAGACTAGTATTTAAGTTCTCTAGTCTTTTACTCCCAGCGGTCGACATAATGTATATTGGAGGCACTTCTATTTTGAGTATGATAAATGTGTATATTTTTTTTTTTTCTTTCCATGAACGTCTATCCAGTGCCAAGCGCAGTTAATGTTAACTGGATCTCTCATGTTTTAATGTTTTTTTTTTTTTTTTTTGTCACCGTCTTTTTTTGTTTTTATTTTCCTGTATTGTTCATAGCATAACTGCCTAACGCTGATTTAAATAAAGAAAAGTGATTTATAAAGATGTTTGTGTGGCCGGTTCTTTTTGAAGCCGTTGATAATAAATAACTCGTTGATTTCTGTCTGCTGTTTTCCAGGCCTGGGAAAGTCTGGAAACTGAACATGATCATTTGAAAAGTTTGGGAATTGCATAAAAACCTGCAATAATAACACAAATAGTAACACAAAAGTTACTATATATAGTAATATTGTTCACATGCTGTATGACTTCACTTTATGTAGTTACAGTGCCATTCTTATTTAACACATTTAGATATATTTTTTGTGAAGAATAATCATTTATGGAGTGTAACAGTGCAGCCACAATCGGCATCATATCAGACACCAATCACAAACTTGAGATCCGAGTCAGAAAAATAGAAAAATTACTTAATTTGAAATATGAAATGCATAGGAACCATATAATTACATATTCTGCCTGATAACAACTTTGGGCTGAGTTAACATTAGAAAAGGAGAGGCACAACAGTTAGATAAATATCAGATAAATCACAAACCAAGGCATTACACAACCGATCTAAAAATGAACATGCACCAAATGAGCTAACATCCCTTTTCCTGCTAGTCCTTTAGCTTTAATTTACCCTCTAAATCTCACGGTGGCCCAGAACTGCCGCACTGCATTTAACTGTAATGCTTGCAAGCAGCAAAATATTTCCATAAGGCTTTGCAATGTGGAAAAATAACATTGCTTTTATTGCTTTTATTGTCAACAGCAACAAATAGGTCTATGTTTTCTGTATTTGCATTTGATATTAAACTCAAGTAAAGTAGCAAGTTTTAAAAAAATAATAAAACCTGTATTTGACTCTTTTCTGTAGCTTTTCACTGGTATTTCACTTTGGAATAAAACGAGAAAAACAAATTTGAGGCAAATTCCTGGTAAGCTGTGGGAGTGTTGGAGAATTTGGTTAAGGGTTTGATTTTGGTGGATTTTATTTTGTGAATATTCAATATTCAACATACATTCATTTCTACTGGGAGATCACACCCTGACTTTTTTCAATACTTGCCTCCTGAAAACATTGGAGGATAACGTCCAAAGCTCAATCTGAGGACTGGAGGTGACTGACTGACATCAGATCGACTGATTGATTGCTAGATAATCTCTGGGAGGTCGAGTTAAACAGAAACAACAAGAGAGGAGGGAGGGAGGGAGGGAGGGATGGAGATGAGTGAGATTCACCCGAACAGACGGAGAGGTCCTCAGATGCTCAGAGACCCAGAAGGAGGAAGAGGAAATGGAACAGTGACAGAAGCCTGGCGCCACCAGAGGAAGAGGCGCTCTTTCCGTGCCTGAAATAAAGATCTCACCCAGACTCTTCCGGCCTGCTTCCATTTTAATCCCCAGACTCTTGCCACTTCCTCCTGGCCCTGAACCGTAACCCCCGAAAGCCGTTTGAAGTTGGAAGTTTTCCTCTAAATCGGTGCACATATATAGGAAATCTGATGTGCTGCTGCTTTTGTGCAAAACCTTACAGTTAAAAAAACACACATTGTCCACAGGGTGGGAGTAGAGAGACACATTCCTCAACAATGTGCACTTCTTAAATGGAAGTCAGTCTCAGGTGGAGGGTACAAACTTGAGCCAATCCTGAACCAAGTATACCTACATAATCAATCTATGTAGCTCCCTGGAAGCTTTACTCAACTCGCTGTGGGTTTATCAGGCAATTCAGGCCGAACAAAGACCCACAATAAGTTGAAACGCTACACGAATAAATCTCACTGCAAATGCAAAATCTGTGGGTAGAAAACACCGACTCGGGCATAAAGAGAGAAAGAAAGAAAAGCCTTGGTGAGAACGTCAAAATCCTGCCTGTGTTCGGACGTTAGCGCCGGTCAGGACGAACCTCCCCAGCTCTTTAAAGCGCAGAGGAAGCGAGCGGCGGTGCTGTGTGCATCCAGAGAGGGGCCATGGTGACCCCATTACAAGAGGAGATATCTTAAATGTTTGCACATGTGGACCGTGATGCTGTTTGCAGCCATCAAGCTGCTTAGCAGGCCCCCGAAAGCCCTCAGGGACCTGCTTTTTCTTCTTTCTTTCTCTCTCTGGCTCCCCCCCCCCCTCTTCTCCTCCTCCTCCTCCTCCTCCTCCTTTTTCGCTCCATCATTATCGCCCACATGCTTTTCCAGAGACATCCTGAGTGAAACAGCTCGACGTCCTCGATAGCTATCACATGTTCCTGCTGAGGGAGATGGGGAGGGAAAGGCATCTTGCAGAAACCAAACAGGCTGGGCTGACTTTTTTTTCTGCCTTTCTTCCCCTAACTTATTAGTATATGAACAGTTTTGTTCAAAAATTGCAACAAATGATGGCAGTTCTTGCAGGATAATAAGCAACTTAAGGCCTTGGCTGACACTTCTACACACTGGATCCTCTATGCTTTAGAGATACTGAATGATTTGACTTCAAGAAATGACTCTTTTTCCTGGAAATGTACTCATCACATCTTTTATATTCATGTTTTCAAATGCATTTTGCCGTTGCAACAAAAAGAGGAAATCGTAATGCATTATCTTCAATTTATGTGATTTTTTTCAACTTCCTCAAAGTCAGGAAAGTGCAGTAACCATTCATCCATTCATTCATACATACAAAAGAAAAGCTGTGGTTTGTTATAGGAAAAAAAAAAAAAAAAAAACTCTCCAGATTTTACAGTACATGTTTATGGGAAAGCGCCTTTAATCTGAGACACTAAAAATGTCCAGCAGACTCACGTGTGGTTTCACTGTTTTCTCTCAGTTTATTGGAGGCGGAAGGTAAGACACACATTTCACTTAGTTTTTCTCACAGACCTGGCACCCCTTCGGTATCTACAAAGTACTTCCCGTTCCTTCTCGAAAGCAAGAGCTACATCCATCGTACATGTTAGAAACAGTTATTTAAAAAAAAAAAAAAAAAAAAAAATAGAAATAAAAATGTACAACATACACTTGATATATATAATATAATTTTTGCTCTTTTTTACAGAGGTAAAAATACTTAGCGTAAAAAAAAAAAAAGTCTAATTCATTACAGGGAGTCGTTTCTTAATTTTTTCGATTTAAATACACAAGGACATAAGAGGATGCGTTCAGGCACTTGTAAATGGCTCTGACATGTGGAGAACACAGACAAACACCGGACGAGACGGACAACCGATTAAAAGCTGACACACACTCTTCCCAAAAAACTGATTGAGGCCCCCCCCCCCCAGATACATCACATCTTTTACAAGGATCTGATTATACTGGATAGGAGTTAGTAAGTGATAGCATATTCCGCAGAGCCAATCCCAAATAGTTTTGGATCGGGCCGCTGGTTCTGGACCAGGATGGACATTTCAGGAGTAGGGGGTAAAAGGGAAGCGACATGAACACATACACACACACACACACACACTCACACATACACATTTGCAAACTGGTACATAGGACAGGATGTACTAAACAGACAAAACCAGGGAAGGAAAAAGGACATCCTCAAGCATTCAAAATTTCAACTACAGTAAGTGACATTTCCTCGGCACAACAATCAGGGATGTGTTGTTTTCAGGATTTCAGCTTGGTTTTTTTGGACACACCGTTCCCATTTATTTCTAATGGGAAACTACTGTTTTCCTGCTCTGTTTTGTTTTTGTTATACCTGGTTATTGTGTTCCTGATCACATTCCTGATGCTGCCACCAACCTAGCTTAGAAAAACAAAAAGCAAAAGCACCTAGGCGGTTGTTGGTTTTAGTGTTGTGCTTTCAGTGTGAGCGTGTGATTGGCCAGCTGTGGTGTGTCACTCAAAACGGCAGGGTGACACCGGGGTAGGACGGAGAGGAATGAAGGGCGGGACTTAAGGAGCGGAGCTGATTGTACGTCGCAGGCAAACTGGGAGTCCACAGTTTATACGCTTGGCAGAAACCTCCTGAAGAGCTCCTTCTCATACAAAAATAGTTTAAACCGAGCTTAGAGAATACGTGTCGAATCGGGCCGATTCCTCAGAGCCTTAACATGTTCGCTCTTTTCATTACAGCAAACACAACTTCAGAGGGAGGAGGGAAAAGCAGACCGATCCCCGCCTCCGCATTTTAAGGCATAACGGGTACCGGATTAGCGGTACTTCTGATTGATTTGTGTCCCGAGCTCAGCCCTTGGGACTGCTGACCCGAGGTGAAGAATTATGAAACCGGAGCCTTAAAATCACTTCAAGTATACAGAAGTAGAGCAAGCCCAAAAAGAAACTGGAATTCTAAGATTGTGTGGGTCTCCTGGTTTGTGTAATAGTTTAGGCACTGTTTGAAATAACATGAAAGGAGCGGGGAGACGGATGCACAAACCCCAGGCAGCGTCTCCTTCTGTACAGCTGTCAGCAAATCACAACTGGCAACCCAGCACCCTTCGGCTGGCATATTCAATTCAGTGAGAAAATAAATAGGATAAAAAGACTAATCTTTGGGATATTAGAAGATTACGATGAGTACCACGTTTCTTTCAGTGAACAAAGTAGATGTCGGTGGTTGAGAGCTATGTAGACTATATACATTAGCTTTACCATAAGCTGCAGTACAGACGAGGAAGGCCTCAGCGCACAGAAACATTGTAGGCACACACACGCACACACACACACACACACACACACTCTCTCTCTCTCTCTCACACACACACACACACACACACAGAGGTGTAGTGTCTGACTTCTCTTCTAGTTGGAGTTGAGCTGAGCAGGCCATGGTATTGGAACAGAATATAAACAGAATGGCCACACATACACCAAAGGGAGAAAAAAACAAAAAAACAAAGAGTAAAGAGAAACAATTCAAGTTCTTCGACGCCGAGTCAGTGTACAAAGTATAAAGTACCTGCATATGTGATACATAACATATAAGTCAGCTATAAAAAAAGGCCCCCTGAAAAAAGAGCGCTCTCTCACTAGAAACAGAGCATGAAACGGCCATGTGGAGAGGTGAGAGAACTGTCTGCCTTAGGGGGGAGCTTATCTTCCCAGGCCGTTCAGAAAATGCACCAACTTTTTTTTTTTTTTTTGGCTTATTTCAGTGTCTGTCTGGAATTTGTAGAGAAACCCAGGTTTCTAAACCGAGGCAAGAAGAGAGAGAGCAGCCGTTACCACTTGTCCCGTCCCGCCCCGCCTCCCCCTCCTGCCTGTGCTTGCGTTGGGTTAGGTTTTTGCGTTTCCTCCGCGAGGTTCAGCTCGCCGCCTTGTGCCGGCCTCCGCAGCAGCCGCAGGCGAGCGCCGCCCGGTGGCAGGCGTGGAGCGGCGGGTAGAGGCAGAGGCAGGGCGCCACCAGAGACAGCCCCAGCAGAGCTAACCAGCGCGTGCCCAGCCGCCCGCCGCCGCCGTCGCCCCCCTCGCAGGAGCAGGGGTCCGAGTAGTCCCCCTCCGGGTCGGACATGCAGTGGTACAGCATGGTGTCCGCCAGCCACATGCAGCTGACCCGCTGGACGCACGCCCTCACGGGGTCCGGCGCGTCCTGGCACCGGCCTCTCCGGTTGTCGGAGAGGTAGAAGGCCTCGCCGCAGTGCTCGCACTGGGCGCGGTCCGTGCCGTCCGCCTTCCGCCCCTTGCCGCCGTTGCTCGAAGGCGAGGAGCCCGGGAGGAAGGGGCGAGGCTGGGAGGAGACCACGGCCGAGAAGCCGTGGCGGTACGGGCCGCCGTGGCCCTTGGGTCCGAGGGCGGGGTCGGAGTCCGAGGGCGACAGGGCCGGCGCCAGCGGGTACGTGTAGTCGTGCTTCTGCGCCTCCGTCTTGGCGAAGTGCACGTAGGATTCGGAGTCGTCCACGTGGATGAACTTGTCGCGCACGGTGGCGTGGCGGTAATCCTCGTAGCCGGTGAGCCAGGAGCGCTCCGACTGGCGTCCGGGCCGGCGCTCGGTGGCTCGCTCCCAGCTGCGCTCCCGAGGGTTGATGCGGACGATCTCCTCATCCTCCTGGAAGGTGACGTGACGCGGCAGCCGGGACAGAGACTGGAGGACAAGGGAGGGGAAACTTATTTATCTGCCAGGATCACGAATATATGCATGTAACTGCCCTATATTGTTTGTTTCAGGTGAATAGCAAGCTACAAAAACTCTATTGCACACGCATGTTCATGTACACACACACACACACACACTTCATTCAACTAGATAGTGGATGAATTTGAGGAACGTGCTTACAGCAAAGATTATTTTCACAATATGAAAGGTTTCATTTATTTCGTTATATATGTATCTATTCTGGAAAAATATGTCACCTTATTTTCATTGGTCAATGTTTCAGAAATTCAGGTGATTACATTATCTTAACTGTGACCATTTGTCTTTAAATGGCTAATAAGAATGATTTTTCCCAATGAATTTTATTTTCTAAGCTGCAATCATTTTGTCAGAACAGGTGTCCATCTTTAAAAATCAGGATCTCATTTTGGAATGACAGTCTCTAAAATCTTCTCCACTCTCTGTCTGCTGTAACCGGGAGAAGTTTTTTTTGTCTCACCTGGTCCAGGAAGTAGTGGTCTGCGAGCCGGTAGGGGTCGTGGAGGTCGTGACGATATCCCAGCATGCAGTTGTGTCTCTGCGGGAGCGGCGAGGAATCCAGCGGCTGCAGAGAGCTCTCCAGTTTCTGGGAGGAGTTGGACGAGCTGTCTGTGGCGTTCTGACGGGACAAACAAACACAGGAAGTGGGGCTGAAAAACGCATTCTGATTGGATAAACCAAACAAATAGTTTTATGTGAGCGGCTGCCACGATTGGGCAAACAAAAACAGGAAGCCCTCGGCGCAGCTCTGATTGGGAAAACAGGAAACGTGAGCTCTGGTTGGCGAGCAATGTCATCCACATTCAGATCACTGTGTGGTTCAAAACATCTTTACAATACCTGCCATAAGATATTAGGAATACCAGTCTCTCCATCAGATAGACAGAGCAAGCGAATCTATAACTTCTTATTGATTTAAACTATTGTAATGACTATAAAATTGTCCAATTGTCATGTTCAAATTCAAAGTCAAAGTGTTTTAATATGTGCAGTGTTACACAGGGTCATTCTGAACAATGAAATGCTTGTGACTAGGCTCAGAGCAACTTTGTAGCATAAAAATAAAATAGGAAATATACAGCACAAGAAGAACAATGTTACTCAGTGGCAGAAAGGAGATAGCACTAGAAGAACTAAGACGAACCATACAAGATAATGAATAATAACCATAGTAATAATAATAATAATAATGATAATATGACTTGGAATATGAGATGGAATACGGAGGTGCAATTTAAGTAAAAAAAACGATGTGCAGTTCCCATTTAATTAAAATATATTTACAATATGGTGAAGTGAAAGTGAAAGTGATCTCGATGCATTTGCTATTCAGAGTGGCTTGGCAGTCAGATAAATCCAGTAGTTATGGTTTGAATATACAGTATGAAACGTGACCGACTTTCTAAACAACCGACACCAAAGTCACAAAGCCTTCTAGCAGTGAAAAGTCTGACAACCCAAAATATAACCTCAGACATAACTGGCTCCAACACCTCTGAGATCCACTTCAGTCGTGAAAAGGAGGAAAGGGACTGACAGGTTAAAGCCTCAGAAGAGATAACAAAACAAAAGTGGGACGGTACCAATATTTCGCACACACACACTGTTCAAACTACATCATGAGCATTACATTGAACTACATTGAACCTACTTGTTTCTCTCTACATTACCTTTTTTGGCCTCTCTCCTGCTTCTTCACCCCCCTTCCTCTCCTCCTTCCTACTTTTTTTTTTCTTTCCAGCAACCTAACTTTCTCTCCTCGATCTCTTACACATTCCACCTTTCCTTCTCTCTTTTCCACCACTTTCTTTCACTCTTGGTCCAGTTCTTTCTCAGTTTTGTGTGTGTGTGTGTGTGTGTGTGTGTGTGTGTGTAGGAGCAGTATCCTGTCCCCTTTCCGCTGTCAGGGCGTCGCTCCAACTCAAACCTTGGCCAGACACTAGACACTCGGGCCGCTGCTGTGTAGCGCTCAGACAGACAGACAGACAGACAGACAGACAGACAGACAGACACACAGACAGACAGACAGACAGACAGACACACAGATAGACAGACAGACAGACAGACAGACAGACAGACAGACAGACACACAGACAGACAGACAGACAGACAGGTTTCAGACAGGCAGACAGGGGGTCAGCCTCTGGGGGCCTGCAGAGCGCCAGCTGACAGGCTGGACGGGACTCCTGCCTCATCACACCACCCTGGATATGTGTGTGTGTGTGTGTGTGTGTGTGTACGTGTGTCCATACATGCATGTGTACGAAACATACAGAATGTGTTTGACACAATAATCTGGGCAGAGGTGACTGTGTGTGAAGGATTTTCTTCATCTTTTGGACGTTTTGAACCCGTTCTGTTCACAACACCATTCTCAGGAGTAAAGGATAGTGATGTGTGCGTTATCTTCATGAATCATGTAAGATTAGATATGCATTGCTGCTCTGTGCTCACAAAGTCTCTCTCTTAACCCATTATTGGACACAGATTTAAAAATACTGGGAGAAACTGTCAAGCTGCACACCTCGTGTGTGTTTGTCCAACCTGGGGAAATCATCCTCTGCATTCGTTTCAACCCGCTTAGACTACAAGATCACGGGGGTTTTATATATGTGGACAACTTACTGTGCGTTCACACAGTGAGCAACGCGATCAACAAGTCACTGGAAGTCAATTAATTTCCTATAAAGCGGAGAGCGACCGGGGAAACCTCGCTCAACACGCTCGCCGGCCGAGAGACATCGGCCACAGCTGAACTTTACCCAGCCGATGAGATTTCCACGCTTCCTTGTTTCCCCATCGATGTGATTTTGTTTCATGAATATAGTTAGTTCTGCCTTGCAAGTACAAAATGGATGAGAAGTTGATTACAGCCATTCAAAGCTTCCCAGTTCTCTCCGGCTTTTTTTTAGAAGACTACAGGAATACACGATGTGCCAAAAACGATGCTTCCAGAACGGTTGCATCCATTGTTGGGGTCGATAGTACACTCTGAAGTCATTTTATTGAGTTTTTTCCTGTTTATTTTCCATTAATCCTACCTAATTAGTGCTTGCTAGCCAAGTTAACTTATCAAAACTATGCAATGTTATGAAGGTCAATACAGAAGTAGCAAAAACATCTATAAACCGTATAGGTACAGCTGAAAAAACAGAAAAAACAGCAGACAAAATTGTGAATATGATTGTATAAGTTGCTGAAACTGAAATAAAAACTAAGTTAAAAAAAAAGTAGCAAAAACACTTACACACCTACATAGAAGGTGAGCCACTGGCCCCGCCCACAACTGGTCAGAAAAGAGCGACCCATCAACCATCGCAGTGTGAACACCGGGTCACTGTCAAGTAATTTGTCAATCTCAAAAAACTACACCGACTTCACTTTCAACTGATTGCCTAAATTTTCCGGTTCTCATTGCATCGCTCCATGTGCCAAACCCCACCCATCTGGCTCTCCAAGGAGGTTAAAACCAACGCTATGAATTATTCCCCAACACTATATGACCCAGATCTGGTGTGTGTGTGTGTGTGTGTGTGTGTGTGTCTGCTGAAGCTATCCCTATTATATCCCTGCTCTGTGTCCAGAGCTGAGATCCCCACATGGATACCGCCATGCCGAGAATTTCCCCCAGCTTTCTTACAAAGCCTTCAGAGCAGCCGGCCAAAAATAACATAACATGCTGCCTCCGCTCCAAGCCCCGCCCCCCTGGAGAAGACATTACCGGGGGAGGGGGGGGGGGGGGAGGAGCTAATACGGTTTAGGCCGGTCCTGCTCTGGCCTCCACGGCTGCAGCTAATTCAAAACACAGACCGGACTTTCTGCTGCAAGCTACAAAATGCACAAGAGGACAGAGAGAGAGAGAGAGGAATACCAGTGATCGGGTGAGGGGGGGGGGGTTTATATTTCTGGACATCCTCTCTTTATACATTCTGGGTTGCGGAGCAAGGCCGGACAAAGGCTATTTAAAGTTATTTTCTGACACAAAACATGTCCCGACTCGATCCTCGGGAGGATTCATCCTTCAACGGGCCCGTCTCGCTCTCCCGGGACGAGCCCGAATCGCTTCAATAGCCTTCGCTCCCTGTTGTGAATGAGCTAAAATAGAGACAAGAGAGCAGAGACTTGCTGAAGGGAGGGACAGAGGAAGGGTTGGGTTAAGTTTAGGTTTAGCCAACGAGGAATAATTTAGGAAGTATGTCCATCCTAGCTGTCCCCTCCGACCCTTCCCCCCCCCCTCCCCGAGGCTGTAAATCTGCCACAGCGTTTCCCCTGTCCACGACCGCCCGCCTCGCAAACTCCGCCGCCGCCGCTAACTTTAGGAAAGGTCACCAACATAGGGTGAGAGGGACACATGCAGCGCTGCAGCACCCCCGCCCCCCCACCCCCAACGTGTCCCTTGGGCTTCAACTTGTGATTTCAGTGTCATACTTACCATCGAATTTGATAGTCTGATAGTTACACACGCGTCAAGGTGAGGTGCTCGGCTGGGTAAAGCCTTAAAATAAATTAACCTTAACGGTAAAAAAATAAATAAAAGTCTCCCAGCGTGGGTTTTAGTCCTAACATGCTGTTTTGTCATTTAAACTTGTGTTGAAGAGTGTGTGGCCTCGTATGTTCGATGTATTTGTATCTGCCTGCATGGACATGTGTGAATGAAATGTGGCATCCAAACTGCTTCTCAACAGTCTTTGTATACTAGCTTTGTGGAGGCCGAAACTATTCTTTCACTACAAAAAAAAAAAAAGAAAAATCATTACGGGGAGGAAAAAGGAATGGCAATGCTAGGAAATGCCAACGCTGGAGCACAGCCACAAGTCTTTCCCTGGCATTAAAAGGCCTTAAAGGAGTAGTTCACCGCAAAATGAAAATTTCAGGCATTAACTAGTCGAAACTCATGAGTTCATCTGAAAACCAAACAGAGTGAGCCATCGTTTGGCTACGAAACATTTGGACTATTCTGCATGAGCAGTTTGCAGACGTTTGACAGACATTTTATGCATTTTTGGAGCTGTAAAAAGATGTTTGGAAGAAGGCTGAAATGAAACTACGTGGGCTTTAGTTTCCATTCTAACTTCAATGGAGTTACGACTGATATTGGGGTGAGAAGTTAATGACTAAATTTTCATTTTGAGGTGAACTGTTCCTTTAAAGGCAGCTTTCTGGGCAACAATAATAGCAACAACACACAGCGACTTGCCTTAACATTGTTGCATTGACAGCCTCTACAGGACTTCAGCATTTCAGGGACTGCTGCACCCTCTGACAGTATTGTATGAGCTACACCCATAGATCCAGCCCCCCCCCCCCACTCGCCCCCCCTTTATGTGTTTGTATGCGTCTCCATGCCGGGTGTGCACTCCCAGCAGAGCACCTATTAGTCCTGGCCCTTACAGACAGTCCGAGTCAAAGATGAGCCACGAGGCACTTCCTCTCGTAAATCACCGGCCCCGCACTAAGCTGGGAAACAGCTGCCAGCGCTAGTTTGGTTGCTGCTCTTCCTCGCTCCACTGGGGGGGGGGGGGGGGGGGTGGAGGGGGGAGGGGGGCGAGGGGGAGGGGCTGATCACTGGGAGAGGGGGGGGAGGTGGGGTGGGGATACAGGAAGTGACCTTGTGACCCTGCCTGTCGCTCCTGGTGTCAGGTTACAGAGTCGGGGGAGGGGGCCCTTCATGCTAACTTAAGGTAGAGGGGCCTTGACACACACACACACACACACACACACACACGCTTCACGTATATACATAGCAGGTATATGTAACAGGGAGGGGATCCGAAGTGATGTCCTGTGCTGAATTAGCTTCTGTTGGAGGGATGAAACCAAGTCCTGAGGTATGTTGTGGACGCCAGAGTTTCCTCTAGGATTTTAGCGAGCTGCAGTGGATCAGAGTGTATTAAATCTGCTGGAACCAGGGTTTAGTCCAAGGCCTGCTAGTGGTGCCACGATACCCCAAATTTCCATATTGCTTCGATACTGTTGCAAAAGACTAAATTCATTCAATCGACACTTCCACCAAATGTGTTTAGCAACGCTGAAATTCCATTTCAGCGTTGCCTCCAGAGGGCGTTTACGCGCAGATTGGGATAATTAAAAGAAGCAGAAGAAGATTCAATGGAGTCAAACAGCTAAAAACATGGCAGCAGCGTGAAGCAGTCCACCTCGTCTTGAACTGGATCCCATTTCACCAGAATTTTTAGGCATTACTTGGTCAAAAATAAAGTCAAAATTCTGTTATCGTGACAACACTGACCTAGTCCCAGAATGACTTTCACTACCTGCTGTGGCTTAAAATAGACTCTTATTTCACTTATATCATGATAATGGAATAAAGTAAGCAAAAATAATAAAAATCCATCGCCATTTTCATTTCTAGGGTACATTTCCAGCAGACAGGAGCCATTACTACTGAATGAATGTAGAAAAAACATGCTATGTATGCACACACACACACACACACACACACACACAGTGCTTACAGTGAAGACGTCGTCGTCGCCCAGCTCGCCCTCGTTCTGGAGTGTTGTGGAGGAGGTGGTGGAGCCTGCAGAGAGGAGAACAGGAACAAATCAATATCACCTTTAAATTTTCATTCAATTTTCATTCCCAGAGACCCAAGACTCTGTTGATGATGTATTTAGAAGACGAATCCTGGAGCTCATCCACGGTCAGCGAATGGGAGACGGGGCTTTATGGACAAAATAAGAAAAGTCTGCATGATTTTACGGAGGTGCGGGAACATCTGGGTGTCACGCCTGTCAGCATGCCGATGAAATACACCTCATTTGGGTGTGAAAGCTCAGACAAACACTCTGTGCATCCATAAAGTCAGTCTCCTGTTCATTGTCAGTGGAGCAGCTGCAGGATTCATCACTTGATTTCACAGACTGGAGCCGTAGTTCTGTCTTTCTACCTTTGTGAGAAAGTTGTTTGTATTGATAAAAAATGGATTAAAACGTTAAAAAAATCATTGGAATAACTCAACAAAAAATATATTGTAAATTCTACTGTTATGTAATGTAACACAAATGTCCATAGCATTATCTAGAACAATTAACTGGCTTTGAATCAGGATGCAAACTGTCCTTCGGATATCAATCTGATCTCCTACAATATTGTTATTTGACCATGACCCGGTCAGAACCTCTTGTGACCCACTTTCAGGTCTCAACCCAACAGTTGAGAAACACTGATCTCAGAGCTGTACTACTTGAGTTCGGTCTTGAGATCATTTTTCTGACGTTTTGGACTTTTCTTGGTCTCAGACTTGTCTTGGTCTTGATCGTTACTGGATGCTGACTTGACTTTTTCTTGTGGATCTAAAAATTGTCGATGATTCCAGTTTTCAAGATATGATTTTCTCCATCTGGTCCACCTTTCTCCCCAGCGCCACAATCAATTTAAGAGATTACACCTGTCTATACTATGTAATGGTCCTCAAACTTCTATGAATTGATTAGTCAAAATATTATTCATTAATTAGCTGAATATTGAAGGTTAGAGTACAAAGCTCCTGCAGATAGATCTACATTTCTGTTCATCCTTAAAAAAACTCGTTAAGCATTATTTGTACTTTTGGAAAGACATATCGAGTGTTTATTGCTTATTTTGGTCTTGACAAAGACTCGATTTGGTCCGGTCTCGGTCTTGACTTGGACTCGACCGCCTTTGGACTTGGATCTTAGCTCTTAACTCGACCGGACCTGGTCTTGGGATCGACTTGGACTCGGCTAACCTGACCGATCTATAATATAACCCGACCGTACAGGCGAACCGGCGGCAGGGCGTACCTTCTGCCAGGTCCTCGATGGCTTTCCGTACTCCCCGGTCGAAAGCCCTGGCGTCGGCCGGGCTCTGGAAGGACAGGCCGCACCTCCTGTCCTCCACCTTCCAGTGGTGGAAGGTGGGCGTGGCTGTGGTGTAGACCAGGTCCTTCCTCAGCGGACACTCCAGGATCACCTGTCAATCGCAAGCAGACGGGCCAATCACAACGAGGAACAAATGACAACGGTTAGAGCAGTCATTCAGTAATCCTTCAAGCACGCAACAAAGAACCACACCGAATCCTTACAGTCTGATTATCCTAAATAAAGAAAATTCAAGTCGTATACTCTTCTCTTTTCTTTTAGTTTTGTGCTTTATTTATATGCCCACCATAAAAAAAAGCATGAAAATGGTATTCATAGTATTCTGTTACATCACCACACAGCCATCTTGGTAGAAAAATAACAGGTGATTGTAATAAATTAACAGCTGATTATAATCAAGTGACAGCCTCTGCACATGGTAATGCACTGGTAGGAAATGCATGTGACATCATGGGAATGAATACTGAGAACTCATGGATGATTTTGGTATCTATGTTCTCATCACTTTAACAGGTGAGTTGACCCAAAATCTTGGGTGTATTCCTTTAAAGTCACGATGAAACCGCATTTTGAGCAATGAGTGATGTATTTCCTGTTGAAACAGGATGTTGGGGCGGGGAGGGATCATTCAAAACTAGTGTAAACCAATGGGATATTTGTTAGGGAGAGAAAGGCAGGTTTATTTGATGGGAGGGGCGGAGGGGCGGGACTGTTCAAATATCTCTGATGGTTTTATTGGTTGGAATTGGTTGGAATTGGTTGGAATCACCTCCTGGTACACTACTAAAGATTTTTTCAGTTTTCCAGGAAGTAAAAGTAATGAGATTTTAATATAAAAATACAATGAAATATTTTTTTTGTCCTTTTTTTAAGGCATAAATTGTCAAAAAGTATATGGTATGATAGTTAGAATGAGCGAAAAAGTTGAAGAAGAGATCATTACTCATCATTTTCATCAGCTAGACAGCAGGATTCAAAACATCAACCTTCTGGTCACAGTTCTGCTTCTCTTACCCTTGTTGTAGGTGTTGCACCCATGTTGCACTTATCCTATCAGTGATGTCAAAGCAGGTATTTTGCCTTTGACAGCTGATGCAAAACACCTGCCTTGACATCACCGATCGGGGGCGTGGCAAGAAAGTGCAACACGCTTGAAAGTTTCAACCCATAGAAAGCAGCGCAGCAACAAATTTTCTGACCTATAACTGTGTGCGTGTGTTTTACCTGTTTGTCCCGTAGCCGTTCGCCGTGGATGAGGAAGTGGGTGCTGTTGCGCGTGCTGCAGGCCGGCGTGGGTGCCAGCTCCGGCGGCAGGAGGCGGCACACCCCCACCCTGCTCAGAGCGCCCCCGTCCTGCGCCAGCCAGCCCCCGCTCGAGTCGTCCCGCGTCATCACCACCGCTTTCACACGCACGATGTAGCTGTCACTGGAGGGAGAGAGAGAGAGAGAGAGAGAGAGAGAGAGAGAGAGAGAGAGATGATTATTGCGATGATTATTGCAATGTATACAATCTGATATTAATTCCTATAAGCTGGACTTCAACCAATATGGGTTTATGAAGGCCGATACGGACACCAAAATGTTTGTATTGAAGCTGCTGATAGCTTATATTTCGTGCAGATAGTTAATATATTTTAAATTGACAATTTTCATGCCAAAAAATGACACGGTTTTCGGGTTCTCCTCATTTAGACCATCTTGGGACACTAAAACTCTCCACTGAAATCTTTAAGAGTTAGCAACTCTTTAAGGCAGACCGACCCACCACACCTATTCAGTGGTAGAGGAAACTCTGGGATACATTACTGCCTTTAAACAAATAATGAATTTATAAAAAAAACCAATATTGAACAATTCAATTAATACATGTAATGTGCAAAGAAAATACAATTTCATTGTAGGTTTCACACAGGAACCTCCATCACATCAGAGGTGGACTGATTGGCCGATACCCGAAATTTAATATAAGGCCGATATTGGCCTGATATCCCAAGTCTGTGGTCCTGTTGTGTCCGTATGTCCCTCAACTATCTCCTCCGTTATCTACACCTATTATCTCTACGCTATAACATCTAAATCTCAAAAAAAATGTGAGCCGCTTTAATAAACATGTCAGTTAAAGGTGAAGGAGTAAACAAGTGTTCAGGAGGCTTCAATCAAAATAATGAGCATAAGCACCTAACTTATATGCCTAAAACCAATATGGCGAAACACTTCTACATCAAGCTGAGGCCTTGTTCCAGTCCAGACAGTTTCTCTCTCTCTCAATTACCTAATCAATCAGTCAGATAAAACTGCAAAATTGACTTTATAGGCAAACCAACCAAGCTGATATTAGATTCTTATACTGATGTCCTTAGTTGTCAATCACACAAAAAGTATACTAAAATCACTTCCACTGACTTTTCCTGCGGCTGTCTAAACTTTCTGGAACTCATTTTATTGTTCTATGTGGCAAAGCACATCTGCCCCATTCTCCAAGCAAATTAAAACAAATGCAAAGAATTTGCAACTGCAACCAAGACGGGTGTGGAGAAGGGCAAAGCATTCCTAAGGAGGTAAAATACTGGAAAAATAAGGAGAGGGAATGGAAACGCTTTTAATGCAAAAAGAGCACTTATTCAAGCTGCCGGTTGTAAAGATGAAAATCCGTGTATAATATGGTTATACAATACATGCACACTTTAAGGCAACACACGCTGAGTGGATGAACTCTTCTTCAGGCATTTGACCCCGGCCTAGACTTGTGTTTCATCTCTCCACCTGTTTCCTGTATATGCAAACTTTGTTTTTCTCGTCTTTTCTTGCATGTATGAGCGGCTGAGAGCTTGTTAATGCCAGAGGAGTTTATTATAGAGTTGGATTCACACGGCGACAGAATGTTTGAGGGCGTCTCAAGTCACGACTTTGCCTGATCCTCACTGTGCAGGGGTAGGAGGTGTTGTACCGGGACCAGTCAGCACACACACACACACACACACACACTAATGTAAATGTAGCTCCATTATCTTTATCTTGCTGCTTTAGTCTACGCTTTAGTAACTAATTACATTTACTCACATTACTGTAATTGAATAGCTTTTTTGTAGTCTGTAAGTCAGTAACTTAAGTTTTGTTTTCATCAAAGCATTGTACTTCACTACATTTACATCCATTAGAGTGCAGATCTTGTGGTTCTCCATCAGCAACTGGACCGACATAAATTGACAAACTGTGGAAAGAAGAGAAGAGTCACATCTAACAATGTTCTCTTTTCTAAAAACGTAACTAAGTAACTTTGAAGACATTTTAAATTAGTTACTTTTTACTTTCACTTGCATAGATTTTTACAACAGTACTACTTCAACTGAAGTAAAATTTCAACAAAGTAGCGGTACTTTTACTTGAGTAGGACAAATTAGTACTCTTTCCACCACTGCTCATTAGTGGTACTCAAACTCAATACTCAAACTCCCTCGAAAAGAGAAATTCCACACAAACCGCCTAAAACTATGTACATCAGTTTGCGTACGTGCAGAAACTCATGAGATGAGAAAGCAGTAGTGGGTTCAGTGGAGCCATGACGAGACACACACACCATGTAAACCAACAGACACCGCCGCTGCAGTTTAGTCTATTTGATTAACATCAGCCTCACGTGCAATACCAAACAATACATGACAAAAAAACACCCTGCTGCAGTCAACAGAGTCTTCCAGGCCTTAAACACAACAGAGTACAATGGATGTTGAATGGTAAAACACAAGGCATTCTCAAGCACGAGCATGGCAGCCACCACCCTCGCTGGAACACAATGAACATGGTCACAGTCCACATGAATGATCTCTGACAATAACAGGATGTACCTCTGTATATTCCATCGATGCTGCACTGTGTTTGTGTGTGTGTGTGTGTGTGTGTGTGGGCAGGGGGGGGGGGGGTGTATGAGAGCGAGCGAGAGAGGACAGAGAGAGAGGGAGGGAGGGAGAAAGAGAGGCAGAGAGAGTGGGAGTGAATGAGAGAGGTGTTGTTATATAATTAGCTTTCAGACAGTCCCAGGGATTTGATGCACACACACACACACACACACACACACAGGTGGCAAAACTGGTTCACCAGCTCCCACCCACACACATTCACAAAACTGACTGAATGACAGACTGACTGACTGGGTGACAGCAGACAAACAACCTGCACAGAGAAGCAACCGCAGATTCACCCACAAGAGGGTTTGTAGGCTACTTTCATGTACACACACACACACACACACACACACACATTTTAAATGCTCCATTTGAATCCACTTAATCAAATTAGAGTTTGCATTCAGATAGTAGAGGTTCATTGTGTAAGGGCATTTAAGGCACACACCCACACACGTATCTTTTAAACTTAAATCCTGTGAATTAAATTAGAATCTACATTAACATTACAGAGGGTCGACCCAGGCATAAGGACATGACATGTGAACACACACACACACACAGACACACACACACACAACACATTTTGAATCCACTGAATTCCTATTTGCAGAGTTTTAGTGATATAAACATTTTTTGAAGGCAGAGCTGCTCTGGAGGAAAGAAATAATCTCATTGGTTGAGTTAAAACTCAATGGGCGGAGCCAAAGAGACAGTTATTTGGAGTTCAAGTTAGCAAACTGCCAAACTTGAATGGCAAATAAGGCAAAATATTTAAAAAAATATAAATGGCAATGACTTTTTGTTATTCATTCATGATGTTGGAAGGTCAGCAGCTAGCTAACTAGCTTATCTAGCTAGCTACAGGCCGGTATGGCTAGTTTGAACTTGGAAGGTCAGCTAGGCTAACTAGCTAACCTAGATAACTTAGTATGGCTAGATTGCATTTTTTTTCCCAGTTAGTAGCAGAGTGCTAGGCTTCATAATATCAGCTTCCTCCTCTCTTACCTCTTGTCTTTTTCACTGGGCTTCAGTCAAACTTACTTAGCCAGAAAAACTGTGGTTCTTTGGCTCCGCCCACTGAGGTTTAACACAGCCAATGAGATTATTTCTGCTTCCACAGCAGCTCTGCTTCTGACAAATGTTTGTATGAAAATGCAAACGTCTTTATATCTCAGACGTATCTCAGACGTTCAACATGACTCAAACACATATAGACACATCCACATACGGAACCACACATCCAGCCCACATACAGAAATAACACCAAATTCTGTACTAAATAAGAACATGCGCTTTAAGATACATGATACCCGCTATCAACTCTCTGAGATGAACTTGTCACATTTTGGGCTGTCTCGTGACCCGTGTTTAGAGCCCGGCCTGCAGACAGGCCCTGTAATCTGTGGTTGGAACACACAGACAGCCACAACCAGCAGCACCGCGCTACTTTAATACACTTGGGAGTGGGCACACATTCTGGTACAAGTACACACACACATATACTGGGGACCTGTGAATCTAATTCTGTCCACACTAGTGTTGCACAGAGTACTGATGCTGAAAAAGTACCGCTGTGCATGTTTTGAGAAACGGTACTACAGTTTTGCCAGAACTGGTACTATCTACTATCATCCGCTTTCATAAAATCACACAATCGTAAATCCTAAAAAAAAACTTTGTTTAATTTCACACAGACGAGGTTTGCCTCATATTTTACCAGAAAATCACGTTCCAGATGATTTAAGATGATCACATGCTCGGTTTGTATGGTTGCCAGCACTTTTTGTTGTTTCTTTTAGGTGATAAAAGGATGTGAAGTGTTTCCTAAAGAGATGATGAGTGATGGGTTAGGGTTGCAACGGAAGATAGGGGGCGACTCTGCTGTCCTGACCGGGGTGGGAAGTCATTCAACCACTGAGGGGAACGGGGCTTTTGGTTTACCTTCTACAGAATCCCTGTGAACTTCACCATAAAACATTCATCAGTCAGTGTGTGTGTGTGTGTGTGTGTGTGTGTGTGTGTGTGTGTGAGTCTGCCTTCTACCTCATTACACACAGTGTGTAATGCCTCAGAAGCATTAGAGGAAGTTGCTGTTCAGACCGCACACACGTTTGAGTCATAATGGGAATCCTCTGTCTTCTGACTGATGGATAAGGATAGATACATGTGCAGAACCAAACAAACAGGACATTAAGTCACATTTTATTTGCTTATAATACACAATTGTAGATTCCCATGAACCCTAAACATCTATTTGTTAATTTTGTCAGCCTGTAAGCCATGCTGACATTTACATATTTGGCTGTCTTCACCGTAAACAGACTGCAAAATTGTAACTGGACTGAATAACTATCATGAGAGACTTTTCGTACCACTAGCTAGTTAGCTGTGCCCTACAAACCTGGTGTGTGTGTATCAGTATTGCAGTAAAGCACAGGGGGGGCTGGGAAGCAAGCTGGTTATCAGGTTAGGAATCCAGCTCATGTGTGGCAGATAAAAGGGCCAGTGAGGGCAGCCCAGCCATGTGCGATAAGGGCGGCCATACTTCCTGTGATAAGGAACGACCGGCCGCACCCCGGCCTGCTCAACAAAACCCTACACACCCCCGCGTAGGGCCTGCCTCATACATACTGTACAGCACAGGCCCAGCTTGTAGTCAGCCGGAAGTAATCAAAAAGCATTACAACCAGGATCAGTTTATAGTCCGAATCCTTTTTATCGCCAAGTACAACAACAGAGAGGGAGTTTGCACCGACAGCTTCCGGTGTTTCATGGTACAGGTACAGCAGGAGGTCTCACACAGTGCAAAGGGACAGTGTGAAACATAGTGTGGATTGTAGATGAGAATACATAATTGCTCCACATATGCATATTCAACATTTAAAGTCACGAGGAAACGTGTATTTCGATGGTGTCTTGCTTCCGTGATTCAAAATCTTTCCGGTGGATGTTGGGGTGCAACATCATGCAGGGATGGACTGTTCAAAGTGTTCAAAATTTTGTGTGAAAAAAACATGTGATGGTATTGGTTTTGAATTTTTATGGTATGCCATGAAGTAAAAACTAAAAATACCCATTTGTAGCTAACAAGGTGAAAAGGTCATTTTTCAATTCATTGTGACTTTAAATGTGTTTTGAGAGTGCAGAGAGCTAGTGAGAGAGAGAGAGAGAGAGAGAGAGAGAGAGAGAGAGAGAGAGAGAGCGAGAGAGAGAGAGAGGGAGAGAGAGAGAGAGAGAGAGAGAGAGAGTGTTGGGGTGAAGCAAGTTCATTCAGGACTATTGACACTCGAGGCTCCTGAGGGGAAAGTTTGAATGGCTATCTGTCAATCAGCTGTAGATATATGTAACGCTCACATGTCCGGGCAGCACAACACACATGCTATGTGTGTGTGTGTATGCATGTGTCTGTGTGTGTCAGTTGACATCACAGAGAGGTCACTAATATGCAGAGCAGAGTAACAGCCAACATCCCATAGCCAACTGACCAATCACAATGCGAGTTAAGACCACCCATCCCCCCGCTGACAAACCTCAGTCAGCCTCCAACATTTTATACAAAGTCTACAGTCAAATCTGCATTCCTTAATCTGGAATGCATCACTGCTATCTGCTATTGAATTTCCCTCCAGAATAAATAAAGGATGTATGCATGTATGTACTGTATGCATATATCAGTCTACTACCACACCAAGTATCTCAGTACAAAATAGCATTACAATACCACACTAAAGACAGGAAAATACCACTTCATTAATACTCAGTGGTTGCAGCGGTCCTGGGTACAGAAGCAGGCTGAATAAACAAACTTGCAAACTAACCATCTCTTTGCTAGTTTGTCATTATAATCTTCAAAATGTGGATTATTTTCAATATATTAAATATCACCAACGCTGCTGCTCTCCTGTATGGACAAAAAATGTGATACTATGATACATTTGCTACATAAATACACTATAAAAACACACAATATAATGTTTCTTGTGGCATTAAAGCATCATGCAATACAACTGTCTGCATGTTTTCACCATCAGTGTCACGGCTCAAACTTTCTCTCTGGCTGCCTGTAACTGTATTCCAAGAGGAAGCCGGCTTCCCCAAGGTGACTTTGCAGCCCCTCCATCTCTATCGGGGTGGAAATATGAACCGCATTGAAAATAAGCTGATTGGTTCTAAACCTCTTAGAGGCGACTGAAAAGCCACCCAAGACCCTCTATAATGCCTCATATCCTCTTATGCTGTGTTGAGCTCGCCGCATTAGATGGACTCTAAGTGACGACTGGCTTTCCAAGGCTCTTTACACCCGCGGTTGACACCGATCACAACGTCAGCCTTTGTTTGGCGTCATTCAGTTGATCAAGTACACTCCATTTACATAAACTGTAGGATGTCGATGGTTTATCTGGTAATTGGTTGGCCTGTGGTCCGGCTCCAAGGCGGCAAACCAACAGAAAATTATTTGCATAATAGACACTAGGTAGTGTGTGCTCTCGGGGCATCCCTAGTCTAAATATACTGACATATTTACCACTACACATGATGGGCTGGAACTGTCCCTTGTGCTATTTTGGGTTAGCGTCTATGTAAAAATCTGTCTCTCTCCAAATATATATATATATATATATATGTGTGTATGCGTTTTAGGAATCGTTTTAATGTTTTGTTAACTTGAAAAAATCCAATTTCCATGAAACATTCGTCCGATACTACTTACAATAATGTGTACTATGAATTTCTACCATTAAGATTTATATGGTAGCAATTTGAGAAGGTGGGAGAAGTATTTGACTAATACAAACTGAGTTGAGGTGGTTTACCTGAGACCTGATGCTGCACAAGACTGACTAAACATAAACCAGGACATGGGGGAACTGCAGAGACTTGAAATGACTTGACTTGAATTCAATATGCTGCATTATCTGCCCACACACACACACACACACACACACACACACAAAAGACCTGGGTCAAACAGTATTAGTAAATTAGCGTTCATTTTGACCCGTCTGGATGTGTGTGCTTTACCACACTGGGACAGTTCAGATAGTGTCTGCTAAGTTGTCAGTCATAGAAAAATAAACTAGCTTGACTTTTACCTGCGACCGTCTCACCTTCTGCTTCATTGTCCTATGAGGCGAAGCCCTAACATCTGGCCTCAGAGTACGCTAACCCAAACCATAAGAAGTATTTTTGAAAACTATTTGGCCCGACTGCCCGATCGCTTTAGACCGACAGATCAGACGGAATGAAAAGAGCGGATAGATAAACAGACGGAGTACATACAGTACATACACAGACACATACAGAACCACAGACACACACACACACACAGTGAAGTGAATGAAAACTCAAGCTATTATAATCTTGGTCATCCAGTCAGCTGATAAGCAGAGATTCGTAGAAAACAGGCAAACAATCCGGGCCCATTGTTTGGTCTCCAGATATAACCGGCCCAGACCATTATATAAAGACTCCGGATAGCAACCAGTGATGAGCTGCTCTGTAAAACACAGGAAACACTGTGGCCAAGGATCTGTTCCACATGATGGTGGAGGGGTGGGGGGGGGCTGAGAGAGAGAGAGAGAGAGAGAGAGAGAGAGAGAGAGAGAGAATGCAGGGTCTGCAAAGGGTGGTGAAGTGAAGAGAGTTCATGTGTGGACATGGAGTGTGAGTGTGTGTGTATATGTGTGTGTGAGAGAGAGTGTGTGTGTGTGTGTGTGTGTGGGCGTCTGTTTGCATGCACTCTATAAAAGAATGTCATTTCCCCTACAGCCGTGTGACTAATTTGGGACAACGCACATTTGTGTTACTTTTCAACACAATATATGTTAGTAACATCATATGTTGTGCCAATATCTGTTGCTATTAAAAGGGAAAAATCCACCTTATAAAACACTTCACACCGCTTAAATAAATGCTGCTGGTGATGTACTTTGCATTTGGTGCTGGTGTATTTTTCTTATTGCCGTGGATAACTGGCCAATCGTAGACGAGGTGACGTCACATCCAGATATTTCCAGCAGCTACAATGGAGTTTGATAGCAGAAAAAACATCAGCGGTAAACGTCGGGTTTTGGCGCCAGTCCCTCAGAATCAAAGAGCGAGGGCTTCTTTCTAGAGCCGCCATTTTGCACCAAGAGACATTCAACAATCATACAGGGAGAAATCCATCGTAGAAGAGGAGAGAGACCAATTTCTCCACCCACAGCAGCCTCAATAGACCAGAATGCAATGCAGCTACAAGACAGGTTGTGTTTTGAGTAAAGGGGCGCCACTCTCTCTCTCTCGCTCTTACTGTACTATCGCTAACCTGCTCTCTGGGGGTTGCTGAAAGTCATTCTGGGGAACGTGGGAACTTACTGGCCGAAGTAGACGAGGCAGGTTGAGGGAAAGTGGGCACACTAAACAAGTAAATTACAACACTTAACAACACTTTTCCTTTAACAGCATTGTGTTGAAATGTAAAATGAATGTGTGTTGTCCCAAGCTAGACACAAAGACGTGTTGAAAATGACACATTCTTTGAAAGAGAGGGTGGAGGGGAATATACCGGTAATATACTTCTATCTACTGTTGATAAAAACATTTGACTGATTTATCATCAAAATTTGGATAATATCCACTTCTCGATACATACATTAGTCATCTTCCTGCCATTTATTCATCTTTTTTTTTTGGCTGCGAAGCGCTTTGTGACCGTTCCGAAAACTGCTATACAAGTAAAGTTTATTATATTCTCTCAATATCAAATCCTGCTAACGTGGAGAGACGTGGGGAACGGGACAGTCCTGCGGAGGAACAGAGCAGGCCTACCAACTCCTCGCTGCTGTGTTTGCCGGTTGACGAATGCTTTTTTGTCGAGGGATGGATTGTGTTTCGTTGCTACGTTGACCTTAGCTGAATGTCACCGGGCATCTCCTGTCCGATACTGACTGTGCACATGCTGACCCTGCAGCACCACACACAAGATCAATACATCCTCTGCCTGTGTGACTCTAGTCTGTGTGTGTGTGTGTGTGTGTGTGTGAGAGAGAGAGACAAAGAGTTCTTCTATTTTTATGAGGAATAAATGTCCCCACAAGGATAGCAAGATGAGGAAATCCTCCCAAGTGAGGACATGAGGGCTAGTTTATGGTTAGGGTTAGAGGTTAGGGAATGAATGTATTCAATGGAATGGCCCTTGCAAGTGTACGTGTTTGAGAGTGTGTGTGTGTGTGTGTGTGAGTGAGAGAGAGAGAGACAGAGTTCTCGTACTTCTATTTTTCTGAGGAATAAATGACCTCACAAGGATAGAAAGATGAAGAAATCCTCCAAAGTGAGGACATGAGCGCTAGTTTACGGTTAGGGAATTAATGTAGCCAATGGGACGGCCCTCACAAACGCAAATGTGTGTGTGTGTGTCCCTGTAATCATATCCCCCCACTGATGGCAGCCCGACACATCACACCCTATAGCTCCATTGAGCAGGTGAGGTATTCAAATGTGTACGTGTGTCAGGGAAAAAAGGTACGCTGTTCTTAAACTACAAAAGTACACCGCACCTTTTTTTAAAAAAGTGGGAGAGGTATTCAAATGTGTAACCTGTGACACAGCCTACACCGCCAGAGAAAAAGTACACTGTTGTACCTTTTGTCAGTGTGACAAAAGGTACAAAGGTGTACCCTTCCTTTCCTGACAGGGTCCCTGTGTTAAGCCTGTGACACATGTAGGGAGAAGCTTTTATTCCTGATAAGAAAACCACAACGCCTCTATGACCCATCCCTGAGGTGGCCTAGCACATGTGCACACACTTAATCGTTTCCTTCCAGTAAAAAGACAATTGTATCAAGGTACGCCCTTAAAAAAAAGAACAATAGAATAGTAATCCTATAATAAATATATCCTATAATAAAATGCAAATGTTCAATAAATCTTAGAGAGAAAAAAAAGCAAAGCCATAGTTGAGGTATGACATGAGGTATGAGTGATTCTGGTGAGTGCATTCATATTTAAAACAACTGTTAAACGGTCGCAGCTTTGCGGTTATTAGGTTTTTACTACAGCTTTGCACATTACTCAGCCAATCAGAGCCAAGGAGTTGCCTAAATTCACATCTGACCTCCTTGGTCAGGGGGTTATGGAAGCTAGCTTCTGCGCTAACCAAACTTCAACACAGTTTATAGCACTTGAGAAAATCACTTTCCGCAAGTCATGTTTGTTGTTTGTTGAGCACCATTTCAAAAAGTGAATAACTGTTGTATTATTCTTAAAATTTAACATTAACTATGAATCTTTCGAATTTTCACACACTTCCAACCCAGAGGTAAGGGAAAGGGAAGGAGCATTTTTTATGTTTTTAAAACAAATGTATTTCAATGATCAAAAGAATATAAGCTAGTTGAGTCCCTTTAGCTGAAGTTATATGGTTGTGTGTTCTTCCCCAGGTTCTTTCTGCATGTGGGACTTTCCACAAATCATGTCTGTTATTTGTTGAGTACTAACTAATGAATAAAGTGAATAAAGCTTGTATTATTGTTCAATTTTAACGTCAACTATGTATCTTTTAGCTACGACTTTTCACACAACCCCCACAATCCTCTCCGCGTATTCATTAAGAGCCACACGTCATCGCCATAGAAACGGAGTGGAGTTTCAACCCGGAAGTACGGAATAAAACCAGTGGATTTAAACTCCCAACGGTCAATGCACTTAAGACAACAGCAATATATATGACACAGAACAAGACACAAATGTCGTAGTTACTGTCAGAAAACAACAACAACACAGGGAATGTTCTGACAGCTTTTAGTAGGCCTACAAACGTGAATTTTAGCGCTGGGGGTTTAATGGTCGCCGAGTCTTCCTTATATGGTCGCAGCCACTTCCTCTGTTTCTGTCCCCCTGCGCGTGGGACCGGGACAGATTCTGTGTGCTCGTTTCCGCGTAGCGCCGAGAGACCGGCAGGCATGAATGGGGACGCGCCGCTGAAGGTTAGGGCTTTTATGAATGAGCCGGCGTCACGCCACCGCAGCGCAAACATCCCCTCCGGTGCCCTTCGCCCTTCCGCCCCGCCGACAGAGATCTGCAAGGCAGGCATTCCTACCGAGCAGAGCCCCGTGCAGTCTGACAGACAGACACGGAGAGAGAGAAGGGAGGGAGTGTGTGTGCGTGTGTGTCGATATAATGGAGAAAACTAAGAGCCAGTAATTTAAATAGCCCTTCTGTCTGTGTCTGCACATTTCCATTTAAACCTTTAAAAGGATTAATTTAGACTGAAATAAGACAGAGGGTCGATGGGCGGTAACAAACGTGTTAAGATACATGGCTTCGGTTATTACCTAGGAATATAATCACTATAATATTCCTATAGGGACATAAAGTGTGTCTGTGGTGTAGTGAGCATACTGTGATCTTATCGTGCTTTATGGTATTTGTATATCCCATTTTATCCCTGTAATATTCCAATAAGGACATATTTTGAGATATTTATCCAGTATATTTCTAAAATTGATGTCAGATGGCTATAGCTCCGTCTTCATAAGGGTAATTTTAGGCTTCCAGCTCGTCCACAGGCCTCTCAGAGCCATAAAACAGGTTGTGGGCCTACACATTATAAGCCTCTATAGTAGGCTTCAGCATTAAATTTCGCAAGACGTTCACAGCACGATCCGGTCTTTCAGACAAAACCAGGCAAATGCGAGGCTTATGGGAAGCACACGGAGGCTCGACGTTACTGACTCACCGGGAAAAGAGACGCGTCTTTTTCGTCGTTTACAATCGGTATTTTTTTTTTTTTTTTATGAATGAAGCGCGGTAGGCTATGCAAATGAGGGCGATTGAGAAAGAGATGGCGGATGGGGCATATCGGATATCTCATATCCTGTGAGACTTCCCCCTTCGGTTGGAAGCAAACATACAGATGGTGGGCCAAAATAACGAGGCTGGAAAAGCCTCTTTACAGCGCCGTCGGGTTTGGGGATAAGGAGCGCGGGGGTTTACGGTGTGTTTATATATATCTAAAGGGGGAACTTCGGGGTTTTTAGTGTGAGTTTCTTAAGTTGGATACGCTGCAACAAGGCCTGCTCTCTCGCTTCAAATCCTTTCAGAAAATGTTTCCGATCCACCCACGCTTATGCCCCGTTCCCCCTCCTCCTCAAGACTAGTCTACACCAAGGTGGGGGCCCTAAAAACCCCTCTCTCTCTCTTTCTCTCTCTCTCTTTCTCGCTCTCCTACACCACTGTCAATGCATTGCTTCACAGCATCAAGCCCAAACCCCACCGATTACTACCCCCCCCACACACACACCCCCACCCCCAGAAAACCATGCAAAACACTAGAAAAAAGGGACACATTTCTATCCGGGTGGGAGTTTTACGCTGCACATTCCACCAAGTTGCTCTAATTATCTCCAACTTGTAGCAACATATAGGTACTGGAAGACATGAAAAAACAAAAATCTCGCAAGTGTGAGTTCGGCTACTTACTCGTTTGGGTGTGTTTCTTCTATCATTTTCTCGTTTCACCTCAGGTAATATGCCACGGCGGGTGCATACTTTTCGCTCGTCATTCTTTCACCGCGGCTCCTCAGGTTTTTTTTTTTTTTTTTTTTATCTCCAATTCCGCATAATCCCCCCTGCGCCTTTGTGCGATTCTCGGCTCTTGCCTTGCCTTCGACCGACCGTGCCTCCCTCTCCTTTCTCCCTTTTTTCCTTCCCCGAGCCAACCAGTTGCTTCTGGATCGCGAATGCCCTCCTAAGTTTAATACTCCATCGCCTTCAATAACCGTACAGACAATTTGGTAATCCGCTCCCCCCGCCTCCACACACACACACTCACACACACACACGCGCACACACTCCGTTTTAAGTCCTAAAGGCGCATGTTTTCACCGACGACTCCAGTTCCAGTTGTGCGTAAAAGCGCGTCGTCGCTGTTGTTACCGAGGGGTGGCCCCGCTAGAGCCCCATCTCTCTCTACTCCATGTTGGATTGCAGGCAGCCGAGCAGCTCCACCACCGACGCCGGGGGAGGGAGGAGAGAGAGAGGGAGAGGGGTGGGGGGTGCAGGGCGGAAGCGGTGACGTCGGTCTGGTAACACATTTTGGTGGAGAGGGCCCACAATGACTGCAAGCCGGAGGGGCCCTTGATAGGTGACCCCCCCTCCCCCTCCAAACACACACACACACACACACACACACACACACACACACACACACACACACCCCCGCTTCCAACCCCGGATCCTGGATTTATTTCAGTGCCTAAAAGTCAAAGTCCGGACATGTCACATTTGTTCCCTTACGAAAAGGAATTACAGTAATCCTATAATACATTTTAGAAGGATATTATATATAGAAACATCAGAGCAAAAAGTCCCTGTATGAATATTATAGTGAATTCCATAGGAGATAATAAATACCATAGAGTAAGATAAAGTCATTGTAAACTCACTATTGAGCACAATACTATACGTTCCTATAGGAATATTATACGAATATTATAGTTATACCATATAGGAGATACAAATGTACCATAGAGTAAGATAAGGTTACAGTCAACTACTTTGCAGCAAAGACACACTATAAGTTACTATAGGAATATTATAGGCATACCATAGGAGATCAAATTAACTTCGAATAAGATATGGTCATTGTAAACTCACTATTGAGTACCACATACACACTTTAACGTCCTATAGTAATATTATAGTGATACCATAGGAGATACTAAATACCATTAAGTATGATAAAGTCACTTTAAACTTACTATCGAGTTTTAAATACGATTTATTGTTGGTCATTTTAAGTCTTCACTTCAGATTATATAATCTGTTGTATTGTTGAAATAGTGAATAATGATCATTAAAGTAACATTTCCCCCCAAAAGTGATATACATAGTTTTGGAATGAAACCATTCGTATTGCCTAGCCTTCATGTGGGCCACTGCATCTGATGAAAGCCAAAAGATTAAAGGAGTGTGTGGTTAATCTTGTTAAATTTTTACAGTATTATCGTCAGAGACTCTCAGGTAATCAGTAGTAGCTGTATTGATACAGTCTGCAGCCTTTTGTGAAACGAGCCAGTCTGCGGATTAAGCTCCTTAACGCCTATTGATCTCCTGACGTGAGGAAGTTAGATGATTAGTTACTTTTGTTTTCTCTGAGCTGCCAGATTTGTGTTCTTTACCTCCAGACAGTTGCCAGCATTGTTTCAGGTTCATGCCCAGACAGAGTGAACACATTTTTAAAAAGTGGTGCTGTAGCGCCCCCAGCTGGTGACTTATAAATCCTACATTTAAAGAGGTTTTGTTTGGACCAAGCACTACAGAATAATATACTGAACAAAAATATGAATGCAACATGTAAAGTTTTGTTCCCATGTTTCCTGAGTTAAAATAGCCCATTCGTTTCCCATAAAAATTTATTTTTCTCTAATCTTCTGTACAAGTTTGTTTACATCCCTGTTGCTGAGCATTTCTCCTTCGCCCAGAATTTCTCTCAAATTATTTTCTCGTATGAACTGTAACCAAGTAAAACCTTGAAAATTGTTGCATGTTGTGTTTATATTTTTGTTCAGTTTAGTAATCATTCTTTTTACTAGGACCAGCTAGACCAACTAGCACCCTTTTTTCCCACCTTATCACCATGTAAATACATTTTGCCAATTTTTGCATCAGTTGGCCTCTTTTTGGTTTTTGACCCTTATTGTGTGCGAATTCTTTTTGATTTTCCATTTTTTACTAAGACCAGAATTGTAGTGGAGGGTAAACCCAACTAAACTCAGTTTTCCCACTCTTTTTATCGGTAAAATGTTGTTTAATCACGGTTTTTAACACCAATACAAAGCTTCTTGATATAAATTGCATTAAAGTAAGTAGTTTCAGACAGATAAAGCTCATTATGATAATAAAATGTTCATCACCAACTGGAGCTTATAGTTTACCCACTTTACCTCAACATCTCTAATTAGAGGTCAAACTAAAACCGGTCTCAAAGAAGATACAGTACCAGGAACAAACCTCCAACACACGGTCAAGCCCGCCTGCTGGTCTGTGATTTGTGTATCTCTGTATCCTCTTTTTAGGAGCAGTTGAGCTGGAAAGTTTCCCCAACACAACAGATCTGATGCCTATCATGAAAATTGAAGCCCTCACCTCCAGACTGAGGTTTTAATGGGCCTCTTTCACCGTAGGTCAGAATCACCACCAAACACACAGCCAGGCCATAGAAGTTTCTGTATATTTGTTTCTGTAACATGTCATTAGGCTTTTATCTAGTTTTAAAGCTGCACTAGGCAAGATTTCTATGTAAAAATACAGTTTACTGATGTCACCTTACAGGGTTTCTGGGTATTGAAGTTTATATTTTTAAAACAGTTGCCTCTCGCTGCCATCTAGAGCTGACATCATGATATGTATATGTAGTGAGTCCAATGTGTAACAGAGGATATTTCAGTGAGCAGTTGGTCTCAAAACGCAGAATATGTTCTGTAGCTTACATAAAGTTAGTTTTGTAGGTTGACGGGACATTCCTATTTGATTTGTGTTTTCAGTAGTATCTGGATACTACCTGGCCCTGTGTCTGAGGATCTGGATCAGTCTGGTTTTGGTCATTTTGATCATGAATGAGAGTTTGAACTGCAGTATGGTTTGAATACAGTATGCTGGAATTATCATTCACCTTTGTAGTAAGTGATAATTTCCATATAACGTATAACTTTTCAGAATGTAATAAAATGTCCCTCTAAATGAGTCAAAAATTTAATAAAACAGATTTTGTTATAATTTTCCTGACAATTTAACACATTATTACATGAACCAGCAATGTTTTTTACATTAGAAGGGGAGTAATTTTTTTTATTATTACAATATAAGCCTGAAAATGTTATTACATTATCTGACAATTTATTACAGGTTTAATGACATTTTCAACCCAATTAGAGGGACATTCTATTACATTTTGACAGATTATAGCTTTACATTATGAGTTGCTACAACCATGCTGAAGTTTGTGACTACAGCATAATGCATGGTTAGTAGAAACTGTGTATTCACCTGGTATTCACTGAACAAAACAGTCATTTGTGATCTAGACTGCCGCCTTCTGGTCTAAATGTGCAACTTCACACTGGTCTGTCAGCTCTTTGTGTTTGCTTGCTAATTATTTCCTAATGAAGAACTATTCAAAGGGAAATATGTCTTTTGTCTTTTGTTGTATTTTCTTTGCTTCTCAGAAAACACAGACACACACACACACACACACACACACCATCGCTTGTACCTGTAAAAAACATTGGTGAATTCAGAGTAATCCAGTTTTTTTGGTTGTATGTCAAAATTTCGAATTTCAGTCTGTGCTGTAAACACGCTCACATCACATGAACTTTCACACATACATTTTCTCCCGATTGTCACCACATAATAATGTATAAATAGTAGACAAAATCGATTTAATGTATATTTTAAGCATCTAGACAGACATTTCTTAGGTTAGTAACTTCCTGCTTTTGACTTACAGGTATTTAGTGTATAAACTGGAAAAGGTTGTTATATTCTCCAAGAAGATTTTCTGGGAATTGGGTTACAATTTCTGTTTTGGAACTGTCAGTGTTACCATAATATAAAGTAGACTTGAGTGAGTGTAGTATTTTCACTACGTCTGGTCTCTGTCAGTGTGTCTGTTGTTTTTATACCCTTATGCTGTCTTAATATTTGCTTTATGCTCTGTATGCAGTTTGAGCAACAGAAATTCCCTTTGGGGCAATGAAGGTTCATTCATTCAAAGCTCCCTTGTGTATATAAACAGTTAATGAGCCCGCAAGGTCGGCCTCCCATTCATCATCAGTGGAGTAAACATCACAGGTTTAGTCTCAATTCTCCCATTCCCGGCTTCGGGAGAGAGATGGTCAAGTTCACAAATACTGACTGGACTGTATGACACCATGAAACTCAATGTGTCTTAGGAAATAATAAAATACATTTGAAAATACCAGAAGTATATCATATGCAAATTCTTAAATTATACCTCTTTTCATTTTGAACTGGTTCTATGTCAGTAAGAATTAGGCTTTTCTCAAGAGAATAATAACAGTGAGATGAGACTTTACTGTCTGCATCATTGATTGACTGAATGATTGATTATGTTTCAGTGTTATCCACTCCTGCGTCCAGCCAACACGGACTTGCAAAACACATCCACAAAAAAAACCCCCAAAAAACTCAAGTATGTTGGTGTTTTTCCCCGACTTTACTGATAAAGTGTGCCATCTGTTCTGAAACTTATCTTAAGTCTTTTAATAATCATTTCAATAAAGGAGTCTATTAGACCTAGAAGTCATTTGGTAATAAAGCACACTTCATTTGTCCATCTGTCATCACCTTCACGGTGTTATTATGGATGGGAGGATATACTGAAATTCAATATATCGCAATACAAAAATGTCACAATATGTATTGTGGGGCAGAAAAATGAATCGCAATACCAGCTGCATCTTATTCTGCTGTAGTAATCACAAATGAGACGGCTTGCTCATCACAATTTCACAAGCTCTCCATCCAAATTATATTATTTGCACTTTGTAATGACATTTTTAAATTGTTGTTTACATTCTAGCGAGCCAATGCCATCGCTAGAAAGATTTGCGGCTCAGAAATAAACATAATTCTGCACAGTCAGACTTTGTTGTCATTGAACTTTTATTTATTACATCGTATCGTTGGTTGTATCGGATCGTGAACCTCATATCGCGTATCGAATCGTATCTTGAGATAAGCATATCGTCCCATCCCCAGATGTTACTGATCTGTTGCTGTATTTGATGGAGCTGGTTGGAGTCTGGTAAAGCTAACAGCCTTTAATATGGGCTTCAAATCATATTGAACTTTCCACATGATCATTGGGACAGTACCCAGTCTCGGTTACTGTCGGTTTTAAACTCAAATTAAATAAAAACACTAGCTGGGTCGACTGGGTCTGTATGAAATTATAACAACACTCCTTGGTCTTGTGGCGTTCTTATAAATATCTTAGAAGATCAAACTTTTTGTCCCACGGACTCGAACCAGCAGCGTTTTGGTTACAAGCTTGATTCTCTATCTTTGACTCTTCCTGTATCCTCTAAGAGCTTTTCACTGTTCACTAATCACAACAGTAAACACACATAGAAGTTTTTAAGGGGCTCAATTTGTCTCTAATTCAAACCACACTACCCCCCCCATCCCCCACCCCCCCAACACACACACACACACACACACACACACACACACACACACACACACACACAGGGACCCCCCCGAGTATCACAAAACATTCATCAGCCCTGACTTCCTGACCCCTCTGTACCCCCCCACCCCACCCCGCCCCGCCCCCCCACAGCCAATCAGAATCAAACCCGATAGCGTCTCTCTGTCTGTGACTCTGCACTCGAACATTAAAGCCTCCTTTCCCCTCAAGAGCTCTTACACCTCTGCAGCCATGCACCCCCTTAAAAATCAACACGGGTCCAGCAGCGCCCGCGAGTCTCAGTGTGTCTGGCACTGCCCTGCTCACTAATGACCCCCCCCCCCCCCCCCCAACACACACACACACACACACACACACACACGCTTCCTCCATCCATCCCCCAATCACAACACTCCACATCCAGGTGATAAATGAGGTCGCCCCACTGTGTGGTATCAGGTCAAAGGTCGACCCAACAGTTCTTGTGGGTTTTGAGGGCAAATGGAAGTCACTGGGATGCAGGTTGCCAGTTTGGCCAAACTCCTGCCTTCCTTCCCAGCGTCGCCACAACTCCACTCTGGTCCGCACCAACAGAGGGAGACAAACACTAACAGAACTTCTCATCCTTTCCCAGACAGTGAAAATGATGCATACAGTACAGTGGAGTACATTGTATTTCTATGAATAATATCAGAATTGTGTTAAACTGCAGATATAAATTCAGTTAATTCTGAGTGTTGTGTCAATGAGTTTGTGAGTTTTCCTCTCATAAAGGCCACTATTGCAATAACCTTTAACTAGATTAGTTTTTTTATTAAAGGCACAATAAAATTAAAAATATCTTTTTCACCTTGTTAGCTAATTCTCCATACCATAACATACACATATTTAACAATAAATGCCAAAAGATTACAAGGTATTTATTTTCTCATATTTGTATATGAAAATCCCATTAATTTTACCCCCTGAAAAATGGCTAGGGAAATGGAAAAATGGGTAGGTTTCAATGTAAAGTCTTCATCAGGGTGACAAAGACTTTATGTCGAAACGTTGGTTTAATGTTTATTTATATAGTTTTCCTTTTCCTGTGACACCGTGATTACGTTTTGAAGAGTGCCAAATTTGTGAAGTGAAATGTCGTTTCCTTGTTACTTTAAGTTAGTCCTGTATCCATGAATGTGCTGTGATAGAAGTTTTCTTCATCACAGCTTCCTCTCAGAGCACTCCTCCACCCTCCATCCTCCATCCTCCACCCTCCACCTTCCACCCTCATCCTCCACCCTCCATCCTCTACCCTCCACCTTCCACCCTCATCCTCCACCCTCCGTCCTCCACCCTCCATCTTCCACCCTCATCCTCTACCCTCCATCCTCCACCCTCCATCCCCTACCCTCCATCTTCCACCCTCCATCTTCCACCCTCCATCCTCCACCCTCCATCCTCTACCCTCCATCCTCCACCCTCCATCTTCCACCCTCATC
>NC_136011.1:25522113-25664613 GCF_048128805.1 Centroberyx gerrardi
AGAAACACCAGCACTTAAAATATAACTGGTGTGAGATAGAGGCTACCAATCCTCTCAACCATGATCTTATTTGTTTACAATAATTATACCAAAGAATCACAATTAATATGACAATGATATATTAATGTTTAAAAATGGCACGCACAGCACCTTTAAATAATGGTATGTGTGTGCTTTTATGTGCTGCATATGCGCTTGTGTATGTGTTTTGAGAATACTTGAGGGATTAATGTTGATCATGGAGGTGTATGTGTGTGTGTGTGTGTGTGTGTGTGTGTGTGTGTGTGGACGTCACTCAGTCTACTAGTAGGCCCTAGATGAGAAGGTATAGCTATAAATCTCAGCAGTACTGCGAACGGAAAGCTGGAGTCTCCTCTCCTGCAGAGAGACCTGCAGACTAAACACTGATGACCCCAATGCTGACCTCTCTCTCTCTCTCTCTCACACACACACACACACACACACACACACACACACACACACAAATTGTAAGACATATTGTGTCCAAGGCTGAATAAGCTAATGTAGCTCCATTAAGTTCTGCTGTAGTCGACCCTTTGCAGCCAGTCGTAGTCGTGTATCACAACTCTTTCGGACCAATGAGCATCTGGCACTTTGAGAACGATGCTTCTCCTTATCAGTGTAGGTGAGAAATGAAAGGAGGGAGCCAAACACTCGGTACCAGTGTGTGTGCCAAGCATTTCTTTTTTCTCCCTTAGAGGAAAAAAAGAAACAGTAAAAAAATACCTCTTTCCATTCGCAAAAAGAAGTCTCTCTCTCTCTCTTTCTCTCCATTTTCATTTTCACCCCTCGTTTCTCACGTTTGTGCCACAAAACTGTTGAAATTGGATGTTAAAATACCTTTGCTTTAGCAAGCTGTCAGCTTCAGGCTGACGTGTGAAAAGGTAATACAAGCTAGGCTTTTTTCCTCCCCGTGAAAACCCTTCCTCTTCCTCGCTGCTGCAACGACTGCACCAAATTCACACTATCCTTCTCCAAGCCGTCTTAAACCAGCGAATGGAAGACCAAAACCCAATTGTGCTTTAACACCTCATTAGAAAAAAAACATCCTGGCAGTGGTTTTTATCAGAAACCTTCAAGTAAGGTGATTTGCCCTGGTTGTCTGGTAGCTAGAATTATATCAAAGATCAGGGATTTGACAGAAAAATATAAGTTAGATACCACTCTTGCACACCTGATCCAATTAAGATGTCATGAAAATGTGTGCAAGAACATTACTGCAACACTTTGGACAGATGGGCTTTGAGGACTGAGTTGAGAAACACTGGATTAAAGTCTATCTCATGATGTCCTTATAGCTCCTAGGTGTTCAATTCTGGTTCTAGAGGGCCGATGTCCTGCAGGTTTTTGTTCCTGCTGCTGGTTAATGAGCCACACCTGGTCTGTATCCACCTGACACCTGAGCTGATCATCAAATCCAAGAATGCCGATAGTCGATATCTGTGACCTTGTGGAGAAAGTTCTTCATGAAAGCAAGTAGAGAAGCTTCCTTACAGTTTGAGATGGACTGTGTGCTTCACATTGTGTGCATTAAATAAGACCCACAGCTGTTAATTTCCCCAAAACTAGCTCTGTACCGTAGACTACAGCAGTGGTTCTCAACATGGGGTCCGGGGACCGCCAGGGGTCCTTGAGGAGGTTCCAGGGGGTCCCCAGCAAATTCATCAATTGTTAAACTTCAGCATTAATTTCATTTACAAGAAGTTAACACAATTAGAAAATGTAGAAGAAAAGACTGTTTTGATCATAGTTTCTCTGTTATCTCTCTACCTACAGTACAGATAGTCATGGGATTCTGGACAAAATCATATCTGACAATAAAAATATTTTCAGATTTGGGTCCGAGAGACAAAATCTCATCAAATGGGGGTCCGTGGCCCTAATGTGGACTAAATTAGGGCTCCTTGATATGAAAAAAGTTGAGAATCGCTGGGCTACCACGCTGCTCGGACGTGACTCGTCGTTCTCGCTCTGAATCTTGGGTCTCCATCCGATGCTTCCTCGACTGGCAAGGAAACCTCTTTATAAAGATCTTTATCTGTCCTCTGTCCTCGTTCTTTTGTTTTGGCATCGTGCTTCGGCGGTTAGATATTACGTAAAACGCATCATGGAGGACACAAGAACGCACAGGAACACATATTTATGGTCTTTTCTCAGGTCTTTCCTGAGAAAAAAATCCTTTGGCACACAGGAAGCGACGTGTCTGTATAAATAGAAGAAGAAGAGCTGGGTAGTTAACATGAGCCACCATGACTGAACAGACAAAGAAAGGAGCGCCACCTACAGAAACTCAAACTTCATCAACAAAAAAACCCAAGCTCCGCCCACACTGTTTGATTGACAGGTGATCTCTGGGAAGTGCAGTGCAGAAACACCACAGCAATGAGCGCTTAGCAACAAAGATGGAGACTAAATCTAACTAAACTAAATGGAGACTCCTTCACTTTCCTCGCTCCAAAGTTTCCCAACTCGTTTGGAGCTTCAACCTGAAACCATCCGGTCCCAACCTCACACGTAACCCCGCTTCTGTCATCAATCACTGTGTTGATGCTCTCAAAACTGCTTAATAAAACAATAATAACAGCTGACAATGGCAGACACTAACAAAGACTTTTTTACACATAGATCGCCCCGTTGAGTAGTTAATTTCTAAACTCGTCGACTTGAAACATTCAATTAGGACGAGATGAGCTGTTGACAAGAAAAACGGTGAGTCATTACGTCCCGAACACGGCGTCCCCTGAGCGCCCTTACAAACAAGGATTGTTAATTCCTGTCTAGATTAAAAACACCTGTTGGTAAACAAGACAATTATTCTATTCAGTCCAACGGGGAGCGGTGCGTTAATCATACACACATCCTCCCGTGTTAAAAGGCAACCTGATATTCCCCCATAGGATTCCCACTGATTAACTCGATACTCCTGACTGTTTAAAATTCACCCCACAAATGAACGAGAAACTGATCTCCTGTGTGTGTGTGTGTGTGTGTGTGTGTGTACGTATACAATTGTGTTCTTTCCCCAAGATCCTGGAAAGTGTATGCATAAAACATCCCGGTCCCTTGTGTCAGCACAATTAGCTGTTAAATAAAATGCCTCGTCCTCGACGCTTTCGCAACGTTTTAATTAGACAAACCAGCTGAAGTACGGGCCCGTTTTAGTAAAATAAACAGCCCTGTTTGCCAAGAAAAATTTCCCTGGAGGAAAAAGCACTAAGTGAGGTTGCTCAGGGCAGGAAGAGGAGAGATAGCAGCAGTTTACTAAAGGATAGCTGAAGGATGTTTGTCTGTTTGAAAAAGAGAAAATGTCCAGGAGCACTTCCTCTACCCAGTGTACCTGTTCCTTCCTTGTACTATTTCCAAAATTCCTGTAAATTTACTCTACATGACAAATAAAGTGGAATCTGGTTCATGACTTTTTTTTAACTCTTTATTATTGTTGTGTTTTCCAGGATTTCAGGAATAACACAGTGAAACTACTAGATATCATAGAGAAAGCTGAGTTGCACATAATATGAATTACTTTTTACAGATTCTCCGCCTCCTTACAGTATCATGTCTGTGCTATGTTTTTATATTACATGTTTCCTGCAGGCAGCACCAAAGAAATTCCTCTTGACAATCAAGCTGAATTGAATTAAATTGAGTTTAATCGCTGCAGCCACCTATGATAAAGATGTACACACTCCTGCGAAGAGCTGTGGATGAAAGCGTCCACCTCCAGCAAACAGCATGTATTATGTTATGTAACTGAGTTGAGTTGAATTGAACTGAAATGCGCTGAATTGGAGGAAATCGAATGTCCAGGAGCCTCTTCGGAGACTGTTTTGCTGCCACTACAGCTCAGGTTGATTTTCCTAACGGTTCCCATAAGGCTTCGCTCTCCAACTGCAGACCCAGAGCCATGTTCCCCTTCCAGGTTACATCTCCTCTCTCCAAATCAGCTTTTTTTTTTTTTTACTAGTGCCTTAAACCTCCTGCATATTATCCCCCCCCCCCCCCCCCCCCCCCCCCGCACACCCAATCCACTGCATCAAAAACACAAAATAAAGACTCGGAGAAAAGACACAAAACACTGAGACTGGAGCAAAAGACAAAACCCTAGAAACACTGGAGACTCTGAACGCTTCCCTTTCTCCTTCTATTCAGATTCACCTTTTTATTTTTGTTTTCTAACCCCCCCCCCCCTGTCTCTCTCTTCCTCTGTGGTGGAGAGAAGTGGTGATGACGGTGGGAGGGGGATGGGAGTCGGCGTCACACAGTTTGTCTTCTCATGGAAAGGCGATCATGTTCTGCATTCACACGTCTCCATCCCCTTTATTGGCATGGCTCTTCCTAATGACATTTCTCTGCACCGCCCCCCCACCCCCCCAACACACACACACACACACACACACTCAATATGTCACTGTGGCAAAACAGGATGCTCTCTTTGTTTGTTTCTTTCTTTTTGTTGTTGTGTCTTTCTGTCTTTTCATTCTTAAACTCATGTCAACATGTCAATGTCAATGTTTTCTCATGAAAAATAATTTCATGTTCAAGTTAAGCTTTGCCATTCATTTACCAGGTTCAATGGTCCTTTCTTTCTTTCTTTCTTTCTTTCTGTTGTTGTCTTTTTCTGTCTTTTCTTCGCTCTCGCTTAAAATCATGTCAACATGGGAAATATCCATCAAAAAGTGTCATTTTGTCAGTGTCAGTTTATTTGTTTGTTGATTGTTAGTTAGTTAGTTTGTTTGTTTGTTTCTTTCAAGCACCCCTCACTCAAACACCATCACTCCTGGTCCATCTACCATTTATCCTTTCTCTAACTCTCTTTCTTGCGCTCTCCGTCTACAGCCTGTCAGTCACATCACTGCTGTCTATCTCCTGTCAGCTGTTCTCACTGCTCTGCTCCATAGAGAGCAGCATTATGTTCAACATTTTCTCTCAGTCTCTCTCTCTCGCCTCTCTGTTTCTCTCTTTTTTTTTGGACTTTTCCTCAAAGGGACAACTGGCACACTGTCACATCTGTAATCACATTGTCTGCGCCATTTTCAAACATTGTCAATCTTTTCGCTCCATGGAGGCTCTAAGGCGGGAAATATGTTTGAGCTCCGAGACGCCAACAAGAGCGTTGTCATCACATGAAAAAGAAAATAACACTTCACTAGAAATAGGAAGAAAGAGTAGTGGCGTGACAACATGGGTATCTGTGTCTGAGATGTGTGTGTGTGTGTGTGTTGGTGGGTAACAGAGGGTGTGGGCATGTTCAGAAATCTGTATGTATTTGTTTTAATCGGTGTGTTTGTGAGTTCCTGATGCGTTCAAGACAGCCAGTGTCACTAATACCCGAGACCAGCGGTGTGTGTTTGCGTAGTCGTGTACGTGTATGTGAGTGTGTGTGCCTGTCTGCAAATATATGTGATGGGAAACGGGTCATTCCTGCTTTTTCATTACACCCTGCCACGTTATGCGATTGGGAAAAACCTCAACCTGGCTATGTATAAGAATAAGAAGGCGAATTCAGGCTTATTAGGCTTGTGAAAATGTCCAGTTGAACTTTACTGAGTTCAGACGAAACCTAGTCTCAGATTATCACTCCTGCAATGTCTTCTCTTCTATTTGCAACACCCTAAGCAGTGCCTTTCCTCTCCTTAACCCTCCTGCATATTATTCCTGCACACCCAATCCACTGCATCAAAAACACAAAATAAAGACTCAGAGAAAAGACACAAAACACTGAGACAAATGACAAAAACAGAGGCTAAACCCTAGAAACACTGGAGGCTCTGAACGCTTCCCTTTCTCCTTCTACTCATATTCATCTTCTATTCCTCTTCCTCTGTGGTTTAAACTGGGTATTCTGGTTGGGAGAGAAGTGGTGATGATGGTGGCGTCACACAGTTTGTCTTCTCTTGGATCCATCCCTCTTTTTTTTTGGCATGGCTCTTCTTACTGTAATGACATTCCTTCTGGTTTCTTAAAATCGTGTCAACTTGTGGAAATGTCCTTAAAAAAGATGATTTAGATGTTTTTTTTCCCTTTCCTTTGGGCATGTGACTTGTCCATTTGAACTTTACTATGAGTTAAGAAGAGGAAAACTGATCTCAGATTATCCCTCCTGTAATGTCTACTCTATTCTATTCCAAGTTCTTTTCCGTCCCTGCCGTCCTTGAGTGTCCTTGAGCAAGACACTGACCCCCCCTACCTGCTTCTCGTTAATTTACTGATTACGCAGCTTGTAATATGGCAACTGAGCACGCTCTAAATTCATGCCTATATGGTCCCTGGTGCTGATTCTCACTGCTGCGTTCTCCATCCCGGAGCCTGTCGTTCACCCCGCGGCCACTGGAGGGCAGTACAGCCCCAGTAGTGAGCCGACGTGAACTCCCTCTGGAAGTCCTTTGGGTTCATTACTGCCCTCTGAGGCCGGGGTCAGGGGTGTTGTGGAGGGGAAAGTCACCTCAGCTAAGTATGTCCACCCTTTTTTTTTTTTTATCTGTGAAATAGAGTTTTCTCACCTGGTTCCGCTGACAGGAATCTCTGCGATGGAGGTTCATAACATAGATCGTAGTAGCAGATTGTTAGAAGTTACATGAATTCTGCAAAATAAAACAAATCAGTCCTGTTTTGAAGAAATATATATATATAGGCTATAAGTGGTTGTTTGACTTGAGAACTCAGAGTTAACCAATCCTTTTATTTACAACATAACATGACAGGGATTTGTGGTTTGAATCGGCTCCTTCGCAGACCAGAGGAAGAAAAAAGTAGGAACAGACAGCATCGTCTCAGGAAGAGAGAAGCTGGTTTACAACATGTGTGCAGTGAGACTTTTCAACAATGTGGTCCGGTCTGTCGTGTTCGCTGTACATCAGGACGGCGAAAAAAGATTGTTTTCGTGGCATTTAGGGCGTTAAAAGGTAGTTGACAGTGGAGAGAGAGAGAGAGAGAGAGAGAGGAAAGAGGGGAGAGAGACATGATACTGATCACTCCTCGTTTTTAACAATCAGTGCAGATCTGCTAGAAGATCGGCCGACCTGTTCAGCAGCAAAGAGGCAAAACTATTCCACAAAAAAAGGAATCGGCAAATGATGATTCTGATTTTGTGTTTACTGGTTATTTTATCTTTGAGGAATGTATTGTCTGATAACCAGCTGCTACAGTCTTTCTTTCTTTCTTCCTTCTTTCCTTCCTTCCCTCCCTCCCTCCCTCCACAGTGCCTCCTCGGCGCTCAGTGAGTTTGCCGGGTGTCTCTGTCTGCTGCAGCTATTTACAGTCACATAATACTAGCTAGATAAACTCTTTTGATGTGCCGCAATCTCAGATCTCTCCCCTCGGTCTTTGATGGGAACAGGTTTAGACATGGCAATCAAGACGTATTCACGTGAAGGGCATTGATTGATTCTTAGATTATCTTCCAATGCAAAGTTTAGATTTCTTCCTTTAAAAGGGTTTATTTTGAACACAGGCGCAATCAGCTATGTGTTTTCACCCAAAATAGTTTCCGTGATGGGAATTAGCTACGCAGACTGACTGAAGTGTATTGAAACTGCCCAAAGAAGGGCTTGTATCCCTCCGCAAAATTATTCTTGGCCTTCTAAAGGGCTTCTAAAGAGTAATAAGATATTCTATTTGGGCTGTTTTTATTCAATTTAATCATACTTGAGTGATTTAGTGATTTTGAGAGAACTTTCTTTTTACAAAGCAGCTTTACAATAACTTTTGATGCCGTAAAATTGATACAAACACGGAAAATTGGTTCGGGACTGAATTATTCACCAAGTGCAATTAATGTGCAGATATTCGTCCCGGTGGCAGCGATGCGAGTCATATACAAAGTACACACACACACGTAACAGTATACAAAGTACACACACACACACACAACACAGTATATAGTGACACACAGTGCAGAGATAACAGGACCTCACATAGAGAGCAAGGGGCAAAACACACAATAGACAATACAGTCGACATATCACTCTGCAAATATAGGCTCAGCATCCAGTGACATAGATATTGTTTTTCAATACTCAGCCGTAGGAGAGAGAGAGAGAGAGAGAGAGAGAGAGAGAGAGAGAGAGAGAGGGTGTGTGATAGTTCGTCAGTCCAAACAGAGTCATAAAGCGCTGCATGGTTAAGCCTGATGAATTAATAACAGGGAGGCAGATGGGTCCCAGGGGCACTGTGGGAGCAGAGCAGCATGGAGAGGAGAGAGAACACACGTTCATATCACACACACACACACACACAGACACACAGACACACACAGACACACACACACACAGACACATTCGTTTGTTTGCGTGCATATAAGCAAATAGACAGACAGACACTCATATGCATCCATATAAACTGAAAGATGGATGGAGATATACACATGTTCATATGAATGCATACAGACAGACAGACAGACTCACACACACACACACACACACACTCACACTCACACCAGATGACGCACTAGTCTCCCATAATCATTCAAGGTTAAAGTAAATCAAACATCTCATTCATGACTCACGTCCCTCTTTTTGAAATTCAACCCTCTGTTCTGCTTATTTGACTCATAATTAACAACGACGGCTACTCTAATGTTGATAAGAGTGTTGATCCTCACACGCTGAGCATGATTCACTGGTGTGTGACGCTTCTCTGGGAGCACCGATGAGGCACGCAGGTGTGTTCTTCACTTCCGTCGTCTCGTGTTTTGTGTCGAGCTCCTGCTCAGCATGTTGAATGCGTGCACTCCCACTTTCTGGATGCTTTGTCGTCGAAACAAACTCCTGCGCCCTTTATGTGTGAGAGTGGAGGAAAGAAGAGGGAGAGCACCAAGGATCCCAGGATCAGCTTCAGTTGAATCATCAAGTTCAATTAAAGCTGCATTAGATTTTTATGTAAAAATACATAAAAAAACACATCTTATCAGCCTAAAATCACAAGAACATCCCATCAACTCTAAGTGAGACACTGTAGATTCACCCTATTTTCCCAAATGTAATTCTGGTGTCGGGTACGTTCACTTCTCTGAATCAAACTACAGACTGTCTCCTAAACAGCAGTGAGCACTCGTCACTTCGGTTTCTTTGGTATAAAGCATCAGAGAGCGGTGTGACCTTTACTGACGTCACCTTACAGGATTTCTGGGTATCGAAGTTCTTTTTACATTGAAGAATTTGTCTCGGCGACAAAGTCAACTCGACAACTTCCACAGTTTCCCAGCACATGCCGACACGCCGGGTGCAAGGACAACAGGAGCTCACACGCACTGCAAGATGTACAGTGGACAGTTTAGGCTACACATGATGATGATGATGATGATGATGCCTCTGTTGTAATTCACCAGCTCATCGATAGTGTAGCGGCGGTTTGCGGGCGCGAGCTGATGACACGCCGGGATGAGGTGCCACCGGAGCCTGCAGGTGATTTACGATGAGCAGACAGGTCAAGGTTACTGTGTAATCTGCTGTCTGATAGAGAGTAGGGAGTGTGTGTGTGTGTGTCTGTGTGTGTGAGTGTATATTTGTGTGTGTGAGGAGGGTAAGTAGAGTGTGTTTTTTTTCAGAGGGCATTTTTACCCCCTTGATCTGATTTTTCGGGGCATTTTGGTCATTTTCAGGAGGATTTTTATTGAACTATGAAGTAATACATGTGTATTTCATATTGGCAAATCAACAATTTGTACCACTAAGATTTGTTTTAACTTCTTTCCCACTGCTGGAAACTATCAGCAGGCCTTACAGAAGAGGACGGAGCTGTTTTCCCCTCTCTGTCCCCAAACCAGTCCGTCTCCCAGCCTCCATTGTTGAGGTTTCTGGTTTGTTTATTGGCTGTTTTATTTTTTGTTGATGCAGTGGTTTGTGTGAGGTTGGTATTTGCTTCTACTGCTGGCTGCACGGTGCCAACATTTTTGACTGCTTCAAGCTGCGTCCTCAGTTGTTTTCTGAGGAAAAAAAACGCTTTTCTCCGCTTTCTCACCCAGAACGAAAGAATTCTGCAGCGAATCAGCTACGGTGGCCGATGGGAGACAGCAGTCACATTCACGTGAATATTTGAGAACGCAAAGTATAAAATGTTAACAGAGGCATGCAAAAAAGGGTAATGATAATTAGCGGGGACATTTTTTGCCCACTAATGTTTAATTTCACTGGTATTTTATGAACTTTTAATGGAATTTTTGCCCTGAGCCGAGTGTTTTAGCGTCCTATAATGGTTTAAATTTAAATAAAAGGCGTTTCCATCATAAAATCATAAAATTCTGAGGAAAAAACTGATTCCTTGTAATTATTTTAGAATTTTTTGGCACGAAAAAGATCAAATTTAAGGCTATTGATTATCACCACAAAATATCGTCTCTCGGCAGCTTCACTGCAAAAATATCGGCATTTCCCTTCAAAAAAACCCACATGGGTCTGGTGTGTGTGAGTGTTTGTGTGTCACTAGCAGGTGTAGGTGTGTGTATGAAGCTATACAAATTTGCATGAGTGTGCGAATTTGCAAGTCCCTGATGCTTCCCAGTCATCCAGCGTCGGCCATATCCCAACATGCACCGCTGCCTTGCTGCCTGCCTGCCGTGTTCCCTGCCTCCTCGGCCTGTATCCTTCCCTCGCCAACTCTCCTCAGCCTCCTTGTTCTCACTTTCCTCTCCCCATTAAACGGGGACGGGATCTCGGCAGCCGCCTAAGCGCCGACTCGGTAATGACAAATTAATCCCCTCGGAAACAAAACAAAATATCTATATTTCATCGGGCGGCGGTGAGGGTCGTTTAGCGTTGTCACAACAAGTTACACGTTAAAAGGTCCTCGCTCTGTCTTTGGCTCCTCGTTCCGCCAAGTTGAATAATTGAAAATATTTTCGCTGAGTGTCGGGCCAGCAGACGGGGGAGCGAGGCTCCGTCGCTGCGGGTCTCCCGGCTCCTCGCCTCTTGTTTTCTTAAGCTCTGACATGGCGTTGCCGCATGCCTGTACGCCGGCTCGTGGGTGATTTCTCAGTTGGGTTCTAGATGGCAGGAGTGTGGGAATGCGCTGAGGCCGCCCGGCTTCGGCTTCGCCAGCCAAACGTCTCCACAGCCTTGGATAAATACGGACGGGCAAATAAAACGCACACAGATAGACAGTATGCGGCAGGCGAAGCAGGGAATGTACTGGCACGCGGACAGCTGGACATATAGAACGCCATTGGCACATACACACACATCTAAAGACACACACACACACACACATCTAAAGACACACACTCAGACACACACACACAGACAGAACCTCTGCCACAAAAAAAAAACCGGTGTGTTTGTGTGTGTGTTTGGGCTGCCAGACCGATGGCAATCGTGTGTGTATGCATTTGTGTGTATTTGTTTGTGTGCATGCGCCTGTTTCTGTGTGCGTATGCATATGCAAGTGTGCGTGTGTGTGTGTGTGTGTGTGTGTGTGTGTTGGTTGCCAGACGTGGAGAGCAGGAAGAGGAAGAGGCTAGATGGTTGGAGGGGGTGTTTATTTATTCATTACCCAGCGGCCTCGGCGGTTTCAGGGGGACATGGCAACACTTGGCCTGGGCCCTTCAGCGCTGGTCTCTCTGTGGCCGGACTCGCCTCGGCCCCGGTCCCGGTCCCGCCTTCAGCTCTCACCTCTCTCCTCTCCTCTCCTCTCCTCCGCTCCTCACGCTTTTCATGCTGTGGATTCTGCTCAGTCTTTCACTTTTCTTTCTCTCGCGCCGTTTTGTGTGTTGGCCTTTCTTTCTTTCCTTTTCTTTTTCTGTCTTTCTTTCTTCAGATTGTCTGATAACCAGCTCCTACTGTCGGTCTTATAAGTCTTTCTATCTTTCTTTCTGTCTTCTTTCCTTTCTTTCCTTTCTGAAAGCTGCACTAGCCAAGATTTTTATGTAAAAATACCTCTGTCTAATCGGCCTAAATCGCAAACGGAGAAGAACGTCCCATCCCCACAAAGTTATATCGTGCAGCTTTAAAATCTCGTCGATACCCTTCAAAAAGTGACATCTTTTCCCGTCATGAAACAGAATTTCTTTCTTTAGATATTTCCCTTTATTTAGGGCAAATCTTGTATTTCAATTCCTTACGTTTCCATGAAGATTCAGAAAAAAAAGTCATTAATTGTCATTAATTAGCCAGGTTCAGTGGTCCTCAGTGAGAGAGATATACATGGGTGAAGTCAGAGGTGTTGGGAGACGTCAAGGAAACTGGTGTCAAACTAAATTATTACTTTCATTTGATAAATTCCTGTTCGTATAATCATTCTGCAGCACTTGAATCATTTTCTTTTGCCTGCCCACAAGAAATGTTGAGAGCCACTGGTAATGTGTTAGCAGTGACAGATCGCTCTGACATTTAATGGCCTCCAAAACATCCTTTGAAATTTGATGCAGTGGAGAACACAGACATTGTTTTGTAGAGACCAGACTGTTTTGCAGAGATTCGTGCAGATCATTATGAGACTCAGTTCCTCTGCCGTGTGTTTCTGCAAACTGTCTGCTAGGAGCCGGCGTGCCAACTTGTAGTTTGGCTGAGTGGCACTGAGAGCAGAGAGATGGCTTTATTTGGCTTGAGGGGAAATGTGTGCGTGTGTGTCTGTATGTGTGTGTGTGTGTGTGTGTGTGTCCGCTAATAGCCTCACCTTCCAGCGATGCCAATCAGCAACTATCTCAGGGACACATACCTCTTTCAGAAAAGGTCAGTGACACACACACACACACACACACACACACACACACTTGTACTTCTATCCTTATGAGGACTCTAACCCTAACTTTAACCTTTACCTTAACCGAAACTAAATCCTAACCCTAACCTTAACCCTCACCGCTACATGCCTAACCTTAACCCTAACTTAAACCTAACTCTTAAAACCTAAACCCAAGTCATAATCCTAATCTAACCTCTTGAAGAAGTTAAGACCAGAAAAATGTCCTCACTTCACAAAATAGTCCTCGCTCCAAAGGTATAAAACACAAACTGGTTCTCACAAGAATAGCAAAACAAGATCACACACACATAAATCAGACGGACATAAGGGACAAAGTGAAAGACACGCTCATACACACAGATTAGAAAAATATATTGGAGACAGCACACACACACACACACACACACACACACACACACACACCTCACGCTGGGCGCCTCACATGACCTGACTGGGCTAATCTCCTCCCACAGTGGGAGACCATCGATTCCCTAAACAAAAGAACTGAGCCAGGCGCAGATCTGGCTCCTGACCCCTCTCTCCCCGCTCCGCTCGAGCCGAGTATTCAAACCCCCCGACCGGATCGATGGCGGCGGCGGCGGCGGATCGATCTCTCCGGCTTTGGGGTGTCAGATGCGATACGGCGTCGCTCCGGCCGGGTGGCGTGAAGCCGCCCGGCACGAACGACGCTTCAAAGCTTTCCGGTTCTCTTCATCGGCCGAGCCATTCAAATCCAGATTCAGATCGGTCCGACGAGGCGATGAGAGGGGAGCAGATGAGAGGGGATGATGGTGATTGGTCCGTCTGTCTGCCGGCTTTGTTGTCAGACGCGGCGAGGAGATGAGCTAACTCAGGCTTGTTTGATTGCTACCGTCAACTTCGAGTGATTGTTAGTTGCTTACAGAGCTAGTTTAGGGATTTGTTTTCTTATTTTGTCTCCATCTTTGTTGCTCAGCGCTCGTTGCTGTGGTGTTTCTGCACTGCACTTCCTTCCCAGAGATCACCTGCCAATCAAACAGTGTGGGCGGAGCTTGGATTTTCTGTTGATGAAGTTTGAGTTTCTCTTTTCTTTGTCTGTTCAGCCATGGTGGCTATCACTGCTCATGCTAACTACCCAGTTCTTCTTCTATTCATTGCGAACAAACCGCTGTTGCTGCTGATGGAAATGTAAAACGCATCACTTCCTGTGCGGCAGAGGATTTTTCCCGGGAAAGAGCTACCAGACACTGGGGGTTTAGAACAGAAAATGTAAAAGCTTTCATGAACTGGATATAGGTTGAATCACTACAGAAGGAAACACACACACACACACACATGCACACACACACACACACGCACGCACACACACACACACGCTGGCCGGGCCTGCAGCCTGCAGTGAGGTGAGGTGGTGTGTATAGGTCTGGCCCAGGGGGACCGTGGTCCCGCCCACTCCCCTGTTTTCCCCTGGAGCTGCACACACACACATTACACACACCTGAACAGGCAACAGGGTCACTCTCCAACACACACACGCACGCACGAAGGCACGCACGCACACACACACACACACAGAATCTATAATGTCCAACACTCACTATTCATTATAGTTCCGCTCATATTTGAGATGGCAAAATGACTTTTATCTCTGCTAATTTGTTTTGGTTTGATGATTATGAAAGACTTGACATGTTTAAGAAAAGGTGGATTCTATATAACATATTTACCTCTGTGAAGCTGTACTTTGATACCTGAGCTTCTTTAGGAATATGATTTTTATGGACAAATTACAGCATGGATGTGTGGACTGGGCACCTAGAGTTCATGGCAGTGAAATATAGTCAATCAATGAATCAATATTACTGTGCATATTTCTTTTGAAATTGGTTTATATTGCAGAGCCGGGTCAAATAATGGTTTGGAAATAACTGTTAATTGCTCCAGATAGGTGTGATTTACCACACTGGGACAATTCAGATAGTGTCCGGTAAGTCGTCATCACAGAAAAGTATGAGATAGAGCTAGATTGACTCCCACATACTCTCTTGGGATTGTATAAATATTCTGGGAATCGTTATATTGATCTACAAATCCCTATCTGGCAGGATGTCTAACAATGCAAACCATAAAAAGTATAATGATGCAAAGTAATGCATAAGTTTGATCAAGGTCTGCAATATTGTGCTGCAACTACAGCTGGAAATCACATTAAATGTCAGTGTGACAGTGTGTTAGCCAACGCAGCTGTTCCAGAAAAGATAAAAGTGTTTATTAGGTCTAATTTGGACAGTGGAGGCCTCAGTGATGTCTCTCCCTCTGGTCAGCAGCTTTACATCTGATTTTACAATATTATTATAACTGTACAACATTTGGAATAACATTTTTGCTTCCCAGTATTCCCAATAGTTTTGAAATACTGATACTTTTGACAATTGGACCAAGGCTTCACTGTGGGACCAAAACATGCTTTTCATCCAACAGGACACAGCAACCAAACAAAGAGAAAAGAAAGAGAAAAACAGCACGTAAGAGAACTGTATGAGGAAAAATAGCAACCCTTTAAAAGAAAAAGGAGGAAAAACACAAAAGTATAAAAATTTAATTGAAAAATAAAAACGATGTTATCCCGTAAAAACATTTTAAATGGGCTTGGTAGGGCACTGTATGGCGGGTTGCTGCACGATGTACCTAAGGCACTGCAAAGTGTTAACATGAAAAACACATCAGAGAGAAGGAGGGAGGAGGAGGGAGGGAGGGGCAGAGGAGAGAGAGAGAGAGAGGGGGGGGGGGTATGGGAATGCAGGCATGTAGCTGATACTCCTCGCTTTGTAATTAGTGTGCATGTGCTATATGGTGCAGCGTATACTTCATGCTCACCTTCACAGGCGCAGAAACATGCTCTGCATAGTTGCATGTGCGAATGATCTGGTTCACAGTTTTACCATTTAAAGTCTTGTGTATTGCGCCCAAGATAGAGACTCAGTTTGTTGCTGTGGAGGGAGAGAGATGTTTGTATTTGGGAGTATTTGTTGTGTTCTTTTATCTTTCTATTTTACTTGATTTGATTCTTTTAATGCAATGCATTTTGCTTGTTCTTTTATATGAATTTTATCTTTTTATCTGTCTTTTATCTGCCTTTTATTGATGTAAAGCACTTTGAGCTGCATGTTGTGTATGAAAGGTGCTATACAAATAAAGGTTATTATTATTATTATTATTATTATTGTATGAAGGATGCTGCTTAGAGCTGCACTAGGTATGATTTTAATGTAAAAATACACCTTATCAGCCTCAATCACAAAGTGGGGCGGCAATAGAGAAGAGCGTTGCATCCCCACTAATAGAAACGCCACAGATTTGCCCTGTATGCCAAAATAAAATTCTGGTGTCAAGTATGGACACTTCTCCACCCACAGGAAGGGAGGAATCAAAGCTTAAGAGAGAAATCCAGACGGTCTCCTCAACAGCAGTGAGCGGAGAAAGCTGGACTCACCAACGTTAGATCTTCTCCTCTCTCGTCTCTTTGGTTTTCTTTGGTATAAAGCATCACAGACCGGCTGGTTGGTAAACATGAAAGTGCTGTGTAATGTTTACTGACGTCATGTCGCAGGATTTCTGGGTATTGAGGTTCATCGGTTATCTCTCGCTGCCACTTGGAGCCGCCGACATTTGTGGTTGTAGTATGTTTTTATCATAGAGATCAATTATGATGGCTTGTATTGTTTCCTTGCTTTTGTATGGTACAAGTAAATTTGATCCTAGATAGTATATTCCACAACATTGAGATACTAAAGCTTTTCTGGTGAGATGCAAAGACTGATGAATCCTGCAAACACCTAACATCTAGAACCTAACATGGGTTCCATGATCAAAAATCATATCATAAAATTTATATAACTTCCTAGCCGTTCTCCATTACCACTATTATCCCAACTGTTCTTTTAAAATGCTGCTGCTGGAGTGTCAAATGGGTCGGGGGTTACTGCACCCATTCAGATAGAGACAGGTAAGTTGTCATTCACACAAAAGAATATTGACTTTCAAATACTTTCCTGTGATTTACGGCACTCAGCGTATCGTCCCATTTACCAAGGCCCCACTCATCTGGCTCCTAAAGCTTAAACAAACTATAAAAAGGTTGGCTAGCGCCTAAGAAGTTGCTGGTTTGAATCCCAAACAAGCTGCAAGCTGGAAAAGTGAATTAGAAATGCTCAATCGACTTTTCCCAGGATAAATACAGGTGAAAACTGTATATATTTCCGTGCCAAGCAGCAGTCATGTCGATGTTTTTCCCCTTTTTGGGTTTTTGTTCGAAGAGAATAGTTTCAAAGACAATTTTTAATTTCCTGTTCGGTGGAGCGAACAAAGTTAAGACTTGTCAGGCCCTTGACGGCGCTTTAATTGGAGATATAAAACACCTCGGGCAAACCAACATAAAGGTGTGTTTGTTTGTGGGTTGGAGGTGTGTGTGTGTGTGTGTGTGTGTGCTGCTTGTCTCCAGTATACACACACACACACACACACACTTTTCCCCTCATCCTTTGATGATGAAGGGACGGGGCATGTTTGTTTTGCATATCCTGGATTCCTGGATTCTTCCGCCACTGTGGAATGACTGAGGCAAAGTAAAGAAAGAGCAGAGAAAAGAGAGAAAGAAAAACCGGTGGAAGAATTAGTCGGTTAAATATCTCTGGGACTTTCCCGTCTCTCTCTCCTCTGAGTGTTTACATCAAACCCGTCTAAGTATCAAAGTTTCTAGGAAGCCACACAGGACCCGCAATCATACAGTGACACTGACAGGAATGCCCTAAAACTATTAGCTCTCTCTCTCTCTCTCTCTTGCTCACACACACACACACACACACACACGCACTCTAGCTCTCTCTTTCTCCCTGTCTCTCTCCCTTTCCTCTCTCTCTCGCTCTCACACACACACATTTGAGAAGAAGAACAGTGGAACAGTGGTAAACACAGGCGGATGAGTGCACAACCACACTTGAGTGCATCTATATGGGTACGTACACACACACACACACACACACATGCATATACACACACATGCATATACACACAGACACCATTTCCAAACATTTCACACAAGACACAAGACTCTGTCCCATAAGCAGCAGAGTAACTAGCGCTCTCCCCCTCAGTCGATAACAGTCACTATATCCATTATAGGTAAAATACGCCAAACCAATATGAACTCCCTCGACCTCTCATTAAAAGCTCTGACCACCGTCGCCCGCTGAGGTCATCTCCACCCTTAACCCCCGGATCTGAGCTCAGATTACAGCACCTCTCGTCCGACCCATCGCCATTACAAGATCAAATAATATCTGATCCAGAACCCGCGCGGCTAATAGCCGCCGCGACCCGCTCGGCTCCGGACACATAATGGAACGAGCGGCGCTGTGGACTTACTGCCGTTGTTTGGCCCGGGGCTGTAATCAATTTCCCCCTGTGAGAGGCACGGAGGGCCACGGAGTTCACTGTTCGCAGGGCTTGATAAGGGGGAAGCCAAGCAGGGACCTTTAGTTTGGACTAATGTCAGGTTCACCATCAGATAAACAGCCTGATTCGATCTCGCTGCTGCGGGGAGGAGGCGACCGCTGCTGCACTCAGTGGAATTCTTGCTTCACCCAAAGGAGGTGGGGGGGTGTGTGTGTGTGTGTGTGTGTGTGTGTGTGTAGGAGTCTATGAGCTAGGAGTGAGCTTGTGTGTGTATATCTGTGAATAGGTCTCAAGAGTGTGTGATTAAGCTCTGACTGTGTGTCTGCGTATGTGTGTTTGTGTATCTGTGGATGTGTGTAAGAGTGCTTGAATAATCTGTGTGTGTGCGTATTTGTGTAAAAGTGAATGAGGGAGCCTGTGTTTGTGTGTGTGTGTGTGTGTGAACATGTGTGTGTGAGAATGATTCATTAAAGGTTCTACCAGCAGATTTCCCTTCAAATCCAACCCAACAGCACACAATGTAAAATATAGAGGCCGGTAGAGGCTGACAATCTTCTCGCTGATGAGTTTTGTTTGTTTATGATATTTATACAAATATCTCAAAACTAACGTGGCAATGATTTACTGATGTTAAAATGCTGCATGAAGCACATTTAAGTTAGTTGATTAATTGAGTTGTTAGTTGATTAGTTGAATTAAGTTGATTTATTGATGTTAAAATGCTACACGTATACAATATTATTCATATTCATATTCAATACCTGCCCATAAACAAGCCGCCCATTATGATTCATCCCCACCATTACAGCCATATGTAATGGTGGGGATGTTTGGATGACATCATAGCACATTCATATATTCATAACACCTGAAAAAGTGCTTTATAAAAACAACATGACACATTCACAAATGCTGATTCAATCCTTAAATCAGCTTTCATAAAGTGTCCATGTAATATTATGTCATTTGTAACAGTGGAACAATATGTCGATTTATTAAGCCAGAATTTCAAAATAAATGTCCTCTTGGCAACTACCATTTTTAACTGAAACCCCTCCGGTTTAGTGATGAAAATGTGTGTTGCGAAGCTGTTTTTCAGGCTGTTTATTATATGCGCCAACCCTTTGCATCGCCCACCTTTCCATGAATGTGCTTCTAATTATGAAGCTGTTTATTATGGTGTTATGAATGTCTTACAGTGTGAACTACGGGTCATTTAAACTGTTAGTGTTTTGTCTAATACTCTCATCCGTCCGTCTCACCATCACTCGCCCCTTTTAATTGCCTAAAACACTTCAACCACTAAAGTCTCAACCTGTTCACATTAGATGAGCTCTGTTTGTGTTTCGATAACCTCTCTCAGGCGGCTTCTCAACAGGAAAGCTGATGAGAGGGTATATTAAGGCTGTTAAACAGTTGAGGAGGGCTGGGGGCCTCTGGGAGCCCAAAGAGACAGGAGCCTTTATTGGAAATGTAATTTTTGTTTGTCTGCAATTACCTCCCCGCTCATTTGTTTTACAGACATTGTTGTTATAGTGAGGAGAGAGTACGCTGGATTCTCCTTAGGATTGCTCTTCTGAGAGGCTGCAGTTTATTACAAATGGGAAAGCTTTCATTGCAGATTGCCCCAGCGCTGTTTAGAGGTACGTGACCCGTCTCAGGCATGCAGGGGTCGGATCTGCAGGGTCGGATTTACTCACAAACTGCAGAGACAATAGCTTGATTGTGTGTGTGTGTGTGTGTGAGGACGCGCACATATGAATTGCATGTATGAATATTATGTTTATAAATGAGCTAGAGAGTGAATGCGAGTTAGATGGCATGAAATTAAATGTATGAAAAGTCTATGCCATAAAATATGTGTGGCGTACACGCCCATATGGTACAACAGTGTACTATTGTGTGCAATGTGCTGGTTTATATTTAAGCATTTCCATCTCTCTTCGCTAAGGTATTCTCATTCTAGCCAAGGTATATACAATTGTAAATCAATGACATGCATGCCACAACTCACAAAGGTACTGAAAGGTTTGATTTCAAAATGCTGTAGGCCTGCGTCCAGTTTGGAAAAAAAAGGCACCTGATGTTCACTGTTTAACACTTAAAAAACACAGCTGATTATTACCTCCAACATGTTTACTGTTTGCAATTAAAAGCCTCGAGATGGCTAATAACTTCTACAATATTAAGTAGAGTTTTACTTTCATACCAGCCATCATTTTGTCAGTGGGCATCACATTCATCACACAAACTTCTTAATGAAATGAAACAATGCAAAAGTGGACACATTTATGCACATATTTTGCAGATGCTCCCATGATGTAGATTACAGGACATGATTTGTGTGAAGCAGACAGAGACACTGAAGCCTGAGGCCGCGACCACACTGATCCGCTGTGTCTGTCCGTCTCCGTTCATTTCAATTAATTTTCAATGAGAGCTGTCTGTTGTCTGGACAGGGCTGATGATGTGTCTGTCTCCTTCAGATTTCCATCCGTTTTGATGGACAGAAAGTTCGACCCAGTTGAACTTTGTCAGGACGGACGGATTCATCACCATCCATTTATCAGAGGCACTCCTCCTAAAATAGTGGCGATCACAGACACAACTGTACGGCCAAAACAAAGATAAAATGGAGAAAGCCCGGTATAACGTTGGGCTGACTGTAGGTTTTCCAGGTCAGTTTCTTATTTAATTCATACTGTAGTCTGTTTCTTCTTTTTTCTATGAAGTAACTCTGTTATGAGCAAAGCTAGTTTAGTTTAGTTTATTTGTTTATTTGACAGGGACAGTGCACATTAAAAAGAATATGCCAGAATTAGCCAAGAAGGCTAGTTTTCATCCGTAGTCCCTGGACTCCCTGGACAGGTATAAAAGAACAGGCATTGGACATTATATAGACATACATTGGTTAATAGAAAGAGGGCGTTACAGTGTCAATGTCAATATACAGTATATATACACACAAGTCAAATAAGTAGAAATCTTAACATCAGCACAAAATCAATATACAGTTAATAAAAGGAAAAAAATAAAGATAAAGTAAAATCTATCCGACTAGAATTAGTGACTGCATAGTTGATTACTGATGAGCCATGATTTCAAGTGATTGGAAAATGATCTGTAGGTGGTACACTTTCTTATGTTTTCTGGTAATTTATTCCAGTCATGAGATGCTTTAACTGAGAATGCTGCTTGGCTGAATGTGCTCTGTCTGAAAGGTATGGAACAGTCTCCTCTCACAGTGGCGCTGGTGAGAGGCTAGGCTGCTGTGTTTCTGCCTCTCCACCATGTTGACGCTCCAAAACAAACCGACGGACAGAAATCTATCCGTCAATAATTCTGTCCCTTTCAGTGTGGCCGCGGCCTCACGATGGGAACATCCACAAAGTGTGTCGGGCTATAAGATTTTTATTATAAGTCATTCTGTACATGCTAGGCAGCTTGTAACAACTAATCACTTTATCATCAGGGCTTAAATCCTGAATGACCGACCTCTTTGTATCACCAGTATACAAGTCTCTCCATCTCTGTGATCTATGTCATTTTAAAACAAATAAAAGGACAAAAAGCTCACTTCACAAAAAGGTTACTAGACATAAAGACCAAAATGAAAAAGCAGACTCCAGACATTTTGTACATGCACTAACCTTGTACATTTACGACCAACATGTGCCTTTTTAGTACAGCACCCCGCCCCCCCCCCCACAAGACATTGGAGTCATACCATGGGAGAATCTAGAAAGTATTCAGTTCTACATTTTCATTTTGTGCCTTTGTATACATTTTAGCCAATTAGTAAGAGCTAATCACTTTATCATCAGGGCTAAATTCCTTGATGAGGTCCGTGACCCCTGACCTCTGCCCTTATAACAGAACGGGACGGCTCCAGCCATTAGTCTACCCCACACTGGCAGGCACCATTATCGCTCGTGGGATGAGGGTGGGATGGGTGGGGGGTTGGAGGGTGGGGGGTAGGTAATTTGATTGGTGCAAAATTAGGGACTCTTCTGCTGAGGCATTATGGGAGAGTTCCTGGTGGGTCATTTTAGCTTCACTTCCTCCATATTTCTCAGCTTGATTAAAAATTGATCGGCAACGGCAATGTGAATATATTATTGGGGCCATTATTCACTCCTGACAGATAATTGGATGGTACACACAACTCTATTTTCTTTGGGGGCAATGCCATCGCTTGTGTGGCTCTGTGGTGTGTGTGTGTGCATCTGTGTGTGTGTGTGTGTGAAAGAGAGAGAGCGTGAGTGAGTGACTCTATTGGGTAGATAGATGGTTTAGCTGAAGCCTTTTTTCTTTTCTTTTCTTTTTTTTTTTTTTACTGTAAGCTAATCAATCATTCCCTCTCCTCCTCTTTCAAGCTCTCTCCATCCCTCCACCACTCCAACCCAACCTTTACTGTCTATAGCCACACATGATGGATATATTATTGAAACATCACGCATAGAAGCATACAATCATTTTTCTGGTAAATCATTCATAACCTATTCTCATAAAAGTTCTGAATATTGCCATGAAATACACTGTTAGATAAAACCAACGTAGATTTGGATTTTCCTTTCCTTTGTGCTCATACTCCATCGCACATTCACTTATTACCAAAGATTGAATTTCGGTCTAAAAAGCAGTAAAGCGGTGGAAAATGTCTGTGAATAAGCCAGTCTGATAGCAGTTAGCTAGCATAGCCGTGGGCACACATGGATATTGGAATGAGCCAAACACAATGTCTGCTCGGTGGCTAATGCTATTTGCTATTCGCCCAGGGCTTAGCTTGCTGCCATTTTCACGCCTTCTTAATGTCTTAAACTGCGTGAAGAAGAGACGGCTTGCACAACATGGACACAGTTGTCTGTTGTCTGGAAACGGGGCATGTTGTCTGCGGCATGTTGCCTTACAGGGATACTTTGACATTTCGGATTTTCATTCAATTGTGAGAAAAAGTTTATGCATTTGCCGTTCAGTTTCCTAAAATAGCAATAGTTAGAAATGTTCCGTGTGGTATTTCTTTGGTTGCCGTCTTTGGTGCTAAGCTCATGCACATTGCACTGCACTTCCCAGAGATCACCTGTCAATCAAACAGTGTGGGCGGAGCTTGGATCTTCTGTTGATGCAGTTTGAGTTTCTCTTTTCTTTGTCTGTTCAGCCATGGTGGCTATCGCTGCTCATGCTAACTACCTAGTTCTTCCTCTTCTGTTTATTCCAAACAAACAGGTAAAGGTAAAACACATCACTAACTGTGCGGCAGAGGATTTTTCCAAGAAATGACCTACCAGACTCCGGGTGTTTAGAACAGCAAATGTAAAAGCTTCCATGAACAGGCTATAGATTGAATCGCTATTATGTTATAGCAATTGGTGATAGATATTAGCAAAAAGGACATTTTTTTCTATGAAAAGTCAATGAAGATTACTTTGACATTCCCCACTGAAAGCTAAAGCAAGCTGTGCCCTTTGTTTTCAATGAGGAATGCTAATAATGCTAACAAGACACTTTGGAATTTATTCTTATAATTATTTCCCCCTTAATTAGACACGTCTTGTAAAGAAAAACAACCGGATCAATTCCAAAATGTCAAAGTATCAGTCAGTGGCAACTTCTGCAAAAAGCTCTTACTTTTCTACTTTTCTACTTTTCTACCTTTGTGTACCAACATGAGATTATTAGCACGGATTTACTCCGATCCGCTCCAAGACCAAAACCAAGCGGGTCGAAACCGGTCAACACCAAGGCAGGGCAAGCTGAGCCTTTTTTAAGATCATGGTATTTTAATTGGTGGAATATACAGAATATTATATGACTGGATCTCAGATGAAAATATGGATGAGCTACTGTATAGCAACAGTGGAATAATAACAATGCAACTGCGTGCAATGAGTTTGTTGTTTGTGAAGTAAATAATTGAATAGATAGATGGATAGATAGCTTATTATTCTTATACATGTCTACATACAGGACTTGAGTCTTACAGCCTGCTCATCTCACTGAACGTCTCTCCCCACAGACAGTGATACTCCACACTGACCAGCCCATCATGTGAAAAATCTAATTAGCAGCCATGATCTCACTCAGGGCTAGGCTTCCTGGGAAATGACATGTGACTGTAACATTACAGCAGCCATGTTAACTCCCACAGAGTCCAGTCGAGTGCAGTTTTATGGACTAGCGACTTCCGCTCTGCTCTTGCTTCCTGTCTCAGTTCACTTCTCTTTCTCTCTCTTTCTTTAGCTCTCTGTCTCTCTCTCTTTCTCTCTCTAACTCTATATGGTTCATTCTTTCCTCCTGCCCTTTCCACTCATAACTTTAATGTAATGGCACTTCTTCAGTATCAGTCTCTAATTCTCTCTCTCTCTCTCTCTCTCTCTCTCTGTGTTCGTGGGGGGAAAAACACTGCTTTCCCCCTCACAAAGGAGCTTCTCCTGAGTGGAAATTACCGGCGGAGATTAATAACGACATTAGGCAGTAATGATGCCGCGCCGAATGAAATATTTATTAAAGATCCCTCTGCTAGCAATTAGCATGGCATGTAATCGTTCAGCACAAGAAATCAAGATGATTGTGCCGCAGTCCCCCGTCCCCCCCCCCCCTCCTCTCCGACCCCCTCCCACCCCCCACCCAGTTGAAACCAACCCCCTGTACATCGCCCCCCCCCCCCCCCCCCCCCCCCCCCCCCCTCCCCTGCTACCATCACCGCAACCATTTGCATCCTCTTCCCCTGACGTCTTCTCACCATGACAACAGTGGCTTTGGGATGCGGTGGGGTGGGGTGCGTGTGGTCCCGGGCATCCAGTCTTAATTACAGGCACTCTGCCCCAAGCTGGGGGGAGAAAACACTCCATGAGGCAATTACACTGTCAGGGATGCAGACGTCAGGAATCGCTGTTGATCGGCTCAGGAGAGCGTCGAAGTCAGACCGCAGGCGCGTCAAAGAGCGCCGGAGTTTCGTCTTCGTTCCAAATTCCTGCCAAGTTGTCCAGGGCAGGAGAGGAGTGGAGAGAAAAGCTGTTATTGGATGCCTGTCTCGCGTCTCGGAGTCCACTCATTTCCAATGCCTGAAGGGACGGGCTATCACAACTCGCATCGAACTTTTCCATCCCTGAGCTTTCACTCGCACAACTTTTAGAAAAACTTTTTTTTAAAAATATGTATACTTCTTAACTCATATGCAGCAAGGACGCACCAGCGAGGGCCGTTACCACTCCGTACCCAATGCTCGATTTTATGTTTACAAGATAATGTGTCATACGGTGAGGTGTGACATGAGAATAAAATCATTCATTCATTCATTCTTAAGTTTCCAGAGGCGGTAAAATCCCGCACCAAGACCTTTCAAGGGTGGAGCGCCCTTGTTTGTGTTCACACGAGCGTGACCTCATTTTCAAGCCGTCACCTGAGGAGGACAATGGAGAGAGGAGGCGTGAAGGAGACGAGGAGGAGGAGGAGGAGGAGGAGGAGAGGAGGGGGGGAGGGTGTTACACAAAAGGTCAGAGGTCAGATAATCAAAAGTGTCCGTTTATTGGCTACATCATCAAACCTCAAGGAGCTCATCAATGCAGCCAGTCAGGCGCGGCGGTCCGCTAATCAGCTCTCAAACCAGTGTTTAGCCATGCCGATGCCATCCTCCGCATGACAAGAAAGAGACAGAATGAGTGAAAGGAAGACAGAGGGGAAGAAGGGAGATGGGGGGGGGGGGAGGAGGGGGAGGAGAGTGGGCTAATGTAATAGTAGTTCACTTCACAAACCCTGACAAAGGGTGGCGGGGAGAGACGGATCAATTTGCAATATCGTGGGCTGCGGCCCCGGCAACAAAGGCAGGACATGAAAGCAAGCACATTAAGGGATGCTCTTGTATGAACTGTGGCAATCAATAAACATCAGGGGCAGAGGGGGGCGAGCGAGATAGAGAGAGAGAGAGAGGGGGGGGGGGGGGGGAGAAAGAGGAGAGAGTGCAAGCAGAAGAGAAGGAGGGGAAGGAAAGAGAATTAGAGGGTGAAAAATAGAGCGAGAGAAATAGAGAGCGATGGGGTGAAAGAGAGAGGGGCGAGAGACAGAGCAATAGATGGAGAGAGCGAGAGAGAGAGAGAGAGAGAGGGAGAGGGAGAGAGATGGTTGAAGATAACACCCTGATATCTATCTAACGGCGGAGTTCTTTGTTTGACAAACTTTGTCACTCTTCTTCACTCATATTGTTAATTAGATAGTTATCTTTAGCCCTTTGATGGATTAGATAAGCTGTTAATTAATCTTTGGATCTAATTAACTGTCTTACTATTAATAGGTTTGGCCACATTTTTGTACCTTTGACTGTCAAAGCAATGAAACGAGAGTTCAGGAGTGAGGAGTGAAGTGCCTTCATGTTTACAGCCGCTGCAGCTTTAATAAAGTTCAGTAGTTTCATTCTAAAATATATAATTATACGTCCAATTTGGATGATGTTTGCTTCCTGCAATTCATGAATCAATATATCAAAAACACAAGTTATTTCATTTCAAAAATTGTGAACAGTTTTAGGTAGAAAAGCAGACGGCGACTAGTATTTCGTCGATAGTCCATAGTGAATTTATTTTGCATGTCAGCAATCATTTCATCAGAGTGAAAGTGATGCTTTGTTCAAATCATGCATATCTCATTTTGTAACGCGACTCTTCAGTTCCTCTTGAATGCTTTTTATCTTTCTGCCTGCAGTTTGTCGCAGGCCAGAGTGAGTTTCTGATTCCCACATCTTGTTGGATCTTTCTGCGTCTTGTTCTATGCAAAAACCAGATGCACAGTAGCGTATGAATTTTCATTGTATGTGCATGATGTATTTTGATTGTCTGTGATGTATGTGCCATATTTAACCTCAACAAAGGATACAGCAATACCCACACACTGAATCTTGCTCCCAGCATGCTTTACTGCGACATTTCAACTTAATGCATGTCTCTGTCTGGCAAGATCCAGTGTGTATATAATCTTTTTCCTTTGTTCGGTATTGACTTGAGCTTGTACCCCTGCACCCGGGATATATTTCTAGTTGCCATGTGCAGACAGTATTTCCTATAACCTGACTACAAAACTAATTTCCCTTTGGGACAATAAAATCCACCTTGACCTTGATCTTAAGAATGCGAATGGGAGACGGGGGAGCTGAAGGAGAGGAGGACAAGATGGAGTTGAGTGAGAAAGAGAGAGGAGACAATTTTTACTTACTCATTTCTTAAAACCTCTTATTTATCCAGATTAATTCCTCTGAGATCAAGGGTCTCTTTTACAAGGAAGACCTGGAAGCCTCATTTATAGAAAGGTCTTAAGATCATATTTAATCTGACCTGGAAAATCACAGCAAAGTTATTTATAAAACCTCAATATGACATGGAAACGGAGGCGAAATTGAGGCGTGAGGAATGCAAGATTCATTATCAGCCCAATTATCACAAGACAAACTAATTGCAAAGCGCATTGTTGAAATTGAAGTTTGTTATTTATATATTACAAGTGCAAAAGACTTTAATTAAGGGAGCATACGCAGCTTTATTCAGTCTCAGATATTTATATAAATCAGCTGTAAACAATTTGAAAATGATCTCAAGATCACGTTAAAGATTCAATCTAAGCACCTTGTTATAAATTAAGCCTCTGCCCAAGACAGCAATAGCACATTTAGGTATAGATAGTACAACAATAAAAACATTTCATATTAATTAATAGGCAATCTCAGATGTGGGGAAGGAGAGGAAGAGACAGGGAAAGGGAAATAATTTGGGTCAGGCAGAGAAGGATAAAGAAAGAGAAGAAGTAGCAAGTTAACTAGTTACAACAATGTCCTAAAAAATATAAAAACAAAATCAAAATATAAAAACAAAATCAAAATATTTAAAAAAAAGCGCTGATGAAGCCTCTCAGATGAGTGGAATGTCTTCAACTCTTCATTTTAAGTCCAGTGGATTTTGTTTTTATATTTTTTGGGGAAATCTTACTACCTGGATCACTGAAATGAATCTACACATATAGTTACAACAATCCTTTTTTGACAATTTTTTAGGCCTCTACTTTTACTTTACTTGAGTATTTACTCCTACTTGTCCAGTAAACCAGACTCTCTGGACTTTTACTTCACATAACTGACAGTATAGCTTTGAAACAGCAGAGAAAACTCGTGTTACAGTTCGTTCCTTTGGGGAGGAGAGGGGATACGAGGCCACTGTCAGCCCCCCACCTCACCTGCATGGTGTCGTATCTCAGTCTGCTGCAATGGACCTTTGTGTGTGTGTGTGTGTGTGTGTGTGTGAGTGTGTGTGTGTGCATGTAACCGGACCTGGGCCTGAGCCATTGTGTTGGTGTGACAGAAGCCTTTGCCCAGTCTTTGATGCTCCCTCCAGAGTTTTCCTGCATCCTCTGACATGGGCCTGGCTATTCCATCACACACACACACACACACATGTACACACACACACACACACACACACACAGTCTCTCCCCGCTGGGACCAGAGAGCTTCATTTGCATTGTGATGGCAGGCAGATTAAGTACATTCCACTGCACACTAAAGGACCTCAGAACAACACACACACACACACACACACACACACACACACACTTGTCTCTGGGCCAGTAAGGCAGGCTTCGAACAAAACTGGTGCCCAGTATAGGGTACCAATCCCATTACTTGCCCCGTCCTCCGCTGTCCCCTCCCTCTCTCCAGAGAACAAAGGACGGAGAGATCGAAAGGATCTAAACCTCGACGGAGCGGAGCGGGGCGGGAGGAGGAAGAGAAAAGCCGAGAGATGGGAGGAGAGAGGAAAAAGATGAGAGGAAGGGAGGGTGTCAGGGTGGGGCTGCTGCCGGAGAGGGAGAAATAGCTCTGACAGGCAGCTAGAGGGACTAAGCTCATTTAGATAAATCGACATCCCCAGCTGAGATAAAACCAATGATGATTTGTACTGTATCTTCGGGGGATAAAAGCCCTTCTATTGGATTTCATAGGGCCCCGGCGTGCAGGGATTTCACAGGCCCCAGCGCGGAGGGACGGGCCGGCGGAGAGGGGAGGAAGGGTGACTCCCGCCAGGAGAGGGGAGAAAATTCCCATCATTACCGAGGAATGTCAAACACACCACACCAGGAGGGAGGGAGGGGCCGTGAGGGGTGATGCCAGGGTCTCTCCCTCTCTTTCACTGGGTTTGGTCTCTTCCTCTCTCTCTCTTTCTAGCCCTCCTTCTGGGGCAGAAGGCACTCGCGGCGTTTCCTCTGTAAACTAGTGTAGTAGTGGTGTGTGTGTGTGTGTGTGTGTGGGGGGGTTAAGTTGTGGTTCCACACTCTTGTTTTGGTCCCAGTTAGGAATTAGTACTGGTAGCATTTATGAAAATGTAAATCTTTTAAGACATTATCATTATAATCATATTACCTCTGAACATTAGGAGAATACTTGTTTTTAAAGTTGCAATGGACAATATCTTTAAGTAAAGATACACTGATTATTAGCTTAATTCATAAATTGGGGCTGCAACAGAATTAAAAGTGAGATATATTCCCATACTTGATAAATGAAATTCTGGTGTTGGTATGGTCAGTGGCAGGAACCTGCACTAAAAATAATCTGCACTACTTATCACAGACGATGGGACGATGCGATCGTGAATGGAGTGACAGCAGCAGAAATGTTTGAACCATGAAACACCAGCTAGCATGGCAATTTATGGGCAAAGAAAAGGAAAAAAACAGCACAGGTGTGTTTCTCTGAAGACTGTAACTGTGTCTCCACCAGAGATGAAAGGCAGAAAGTTTATCTAGCTAGCTAACAACTGAGAGAGTTGGCTTGTGTTGGCTAACGTTCCCTGTCGTGTTCTGCGTGCCGAAGGTCTCGCTCTTTCTCTCTGAAACTGTTTTTAACATATGGAAAGCTATCTAGCAAAGCTAAAGTGAGATGTTTTCAACAAAGATGAAACTGTTAGCAGTGTCAGCACTGCAGAACAACAGCAACAGGTAGGATGCCAAAGCAAAAGGACAATGATAGAGAACACCAAAAAAAAAAGAACTATGATATTCAAAATGAATTAATAATGTTATTTTACCAAAAAATAAATGAAGCCTTTGCAGATGCCTCTCCTGTGTTTATAGCATCGCTTCAAATGAATTGGGTTATTTAATGTAGCATTGAGAATCAAGCATCACAGTATACAAAGCAAATGTATAAAAATATTTATGTAAAATTGCAGGAAAAAAAAAAGAAATTCTGTGTGACGTCCCCCCCCCTCACCTTGTTCAGATTTTGCCCCCCGACATTTAGACAAAGTTAGGCGTCCATGCATGTATTTGTTATCTGTGTTCTAAATGTACATGTTGAAAATTCACCAACAAGGTGAAAAATCCTTTTATTTTGACTTCAAGAGGGAAATTTGTCAACATTTTTCAACATTATACTAATACTTAATTATATTATACTTAATTTAATATTTTCTCCTTTAGTAGCTGTAATGCTATTGTTGTGCTGAATAACTCTGAATACTCAGCTCAGTGATGGACTAAGTAAAGTCCAAAAAAAAAAAAAAAGTCAAGGAATATTCCAACCAACCTAAAATGAATTGATGAAATAGAAAAGTGTTCTGTTGAAGCAAACAATACAATCAATCCCCAACACAGAGAAAATATGAGTAATAATTTCTTAAAGATTACATTTTGAATCTGGAAAGTTCTGCTTGGTGTGACCCAGAGATTTCAGACCTATTGAAGTGCTTCTGTGTTTTCCCCTCATTCGACCTCACGACACACCCCTCACTCGGGACAGTTTATTTGGTTTTGAAGGCACCGATGCTTTACTCATTCAATATAAGGCAGCCTGATCGCTTTCTTAAAATCCCCTACATCAAGTAGCCTCTCTCCTCCCCGCCAGTCATGGCCCCAGGTAAGTAAAGAGCCCTAGGTCTGAAAAATTAAAGAGTCTATAAAACCTTCCTGATGAATTAAAAAGTAATTAATGTCCCTACCTTGAATGTACAGTACAGACCTGACTGCATCTCTAGCTATGCTGTAAAGTGGTCCCTTCACAATCCTGCATTTAAGTGGAGGTCTGGAAACTTAGAAAAAATCCAGATCAACTCTCCATTGCATTAGGGCAATTAGACCATCTTGGCCTAAATAATAAACTTAGAACCCCACCGTCCGTGTTCAATATTTCATCTTTTATTCAGGTACTGGGAGTGCTTCTATAGTGAGTACACTTTCTCCACAGCATGGCTCTGTAATGCAGGTATTTTTCTTGGGAGCCTTTTAGGGGGTTAGTTAGGTAAAAGCCATCTGAACGGCCCTTCCCTGCCCCTTCCTGGGGTTGAATAATGAATCTTTTACCTGCGGCCCTACGCAAATGTTTCTTTAGCATATCCAGGTGGCCAAATGGGATGGAGAATTAATATTAAGCAGCAGACTGCAAACTCCAGACATGTCAGTGTGTGCAAACTGTACAGTACTCTATTGTAGTTTACACTGAAGGCAACTGAACCCAGAGTGACTTACATTGAAGTGAGCAGGTTAGGGACATCGGCTGTAGCAGAGATCACCCTTGTGTTTTTTCAGTTATGTGTTATAAGTGCTAGGCCACCCAGACTCATTTATTTTGACAGTCAAGCAAAATATATTAATCATTTCATGTTTTTTACTATTTTAGTTTTCATCAACTGTTGTACACAGCAGCAATAGTCTTGACAAATGGCACATGAATATTTGACAAAAATGAAATCCAAATAATTTGTATGTATGATGCAAGGACAGATCCATGGACTGAACGGCCTGTTGTGTTTTATCACAGCATATATTAGCTAGTTTCCAATACTTATCCTTGGAGCAGACCGGGACACATCCGGTCTCGCGGCAGTTCGTGAAATAGTCACGAAATTTAATCTATTGATTCGTGTACATGGACACGATTTTCCCCATTTTTTTTGTGACATTCAGAACGACTTTCAAACTAATATATTTCAATTGGAAGTATCTTTCGTGCCTGCAGCACGCTTTTTTTTCTGTCAATCGGGACTCAGGAAGTAGTGTGACACTGAAATAAAATGGTGGTGGATGGGCGTATACGTTTGCCTTCGATGCCGATGACCGGGGTTTGATTCCCAGCGTGTTCAAAGTACATTTCAACCGTAAGCCATATTTAAATTATTAACGAACGTTTTTCTTATTTAACCATGTCCAAACCATTTCTCTAACCTTAACCAAGTTGTTTTAGTTGCCTAACCTTAACCGTAACACAAGTTGTTTTATTTGCCTAAACTTACGTTTTCAAATTCGTGGTGGAGGAACGTAATTCAGGGCGTGGTGGAGGCACGTTTTTTAGGTCGTGTTCATTTCACGAAAAAAATGCGAAAATCGTGTCCATGTACACGAATCAATAGATTCAATTTTCGTGACTATTTCACGAACTGCCGTGAGACCGGGTTGAAGATGGAGGTTAAAGTAATCAGTAATATTTTCATGTAAATAAATGTCCATTTTGCTACTCTCTATCACCAAGTGATATAACACAATAGTGATTCAAGCTTTATCCAGTTCATGAAAGCTTTTCCACTGTCTGTTATAAACACCCGGAGTCTGGTAGCTCTTTCCTGGGTAAAAATCCTCTGGCGCACAGGAAGTGATGCGTTTTATGTCTCCGGCAGCAGCAACAGCGATTTATTTGTAATAAACAGAAGAAGAACTGGGTAGTTAGCATGAGCAGCGATAGCCACCATGGCTGAACAGACAAAGAAAAGAGAAACTCAAACTGCATCAACAGAAAATCCAAGGAAAAAGACGTCACAGTCCCGCCCACACTGTTTGATTGACAGGTGATCTTTGGGAAGCGCAGTGCAGAAACACCACAGCAATGAGCGTTGAGCAGCAAAGATGAAGACAATATATAAACAAACATTTTGCAGGTTACCACTTTTAATTGTCCCTGCTCAGTATTGAGTATTGAACCAGCAGTCTCTCATGTCCCTCAGTGTATGGGTGGATAAAAGCTTTCTTTCATGGATACTGATGAAGGGAAATTTAGCGCGAGGCACTTTCAAAATGCAAGAAATCAGCAGAAGAACTGACAAAGATTTCACAGGTGTAAACCGCAGACTAACGCACACAACGAAACAACAAGCAAGAGGTCAAGAGAGGCGAAGGAAAGGCAAATCGCTGCAGATATCTTTTCATGGGGACAGTGACCAAGCTAACACGGTGAGCGGAGTTAGCAGTAATTAGCATTGGTGGGTGCCCCGTTAAATTGAATTTAACGACAACACAGCAGTCTTACTCAGTGGGAACTAATCCTGGACTCCGGAGCATTATGGTTAATGGGCCCGAAAGAAAATGATGGCCTTTCAAAAGCAAAACCAATTAACACAGAGTGGAGATGTCTAGTGCTGAGCTTTCCAATTCTCACAAGAACTTCTGCCCTCATATTATATAACTGGATTTCTGTTCATTTTGAATAATGAAGGAGGTAGGGGAGCATGGCACAATATAGCTACCATAACTCTGAGTCAAATGAATGAAAAGTGGAATATGTTTCACAGGACAGCAGCAGCGGAAAGAAGACTTTTACTCTCGTTTAAGTGCTGTTACTTCAGTTCCATTTTTACTCAAGTCAGAGTATTTATCCAGAAAATCACCAAGCAGCTTTCATCATGGTACTTTTAACCATCTCTTAGAAATTCTCACTTACCTGTCATATTGTTGGTAGAAGTCAGGCACATCTGGGACTTTTTTAAAAACTTTTCACCGGGCAATTCACTGTTTTTTTCGGGGACAATTTACCTAAAAGTATCCGAGCTATTTTGACTCTTCTGTTACTCCAAGCAGGTAAGAATTATTTACCGTTACTGTTTGATTTTAAAGTCTGAAGCAGGGTCATTTTGAAAGCCTGGAGGGCCATTTTAGAAGTCCCCCCCCCCCCCCCTCCCTCCTCTCCCTTACCCCGGCCGGTGGGAGAATACATTTTGAAGTAAACTCATGAATAGTAATGAGACACAACAGTACCTTTTTCAAGACCGTTGTCGCCGAGTCAAAGCTGCTCTTCCGATCTCACCGTGACTTGGCCTCAATTCCCTCTCTGTCCTGAGATTCTCCCTCCCACCTGCTGTGCGGAGCGTCTGAAGTATGCCGGGACTGAAAGCAACGTCCACGCTGTGACTGTATGTGTGTGTGAGAAAGAGTGAATGAGAGTATGTGTGTGTGTGTGTGTGTGTGTGTTAGGGTTATTGGGCTTTTATTAAATATCGGATATTGTCCACCTCCGATATGATGGAGGCTCCTCTCTCGCCACAGCTACATAAAAACAGTCTGTAAAACCTGCAGTGAAATTTGATTTTCTCTGCACTTGGTTTTTCATGTAATTGTTCAATAATGTTTTTTGTAAATTATTTCTTCATTTAAAGGCCCAGTGTATCCCAGAGTTCCCCCTGCCATTGACTGTGATTAAGGACCAGGTACCGAGTTTTAGTGTCCCATAATGGTCTAAATGCTGTTTCAGAGGCTTTTGCAACCTGATAAGAATAAAATCAGTTTAAAATCAGTTAAAGGTAATGGGAATTTAAACGGAATATCAAAATATTGACTATTGACAGCATCCCACATCGGTCAAACCCTACTATGTATGAGTACAATGCATACGTGTGTGTGTGTGAGAGAGAGAGAGAGTGTGGGAGGTTGTAGTCCGGTGGACTTCCTGAATTTCCGCGGTGTGGAGGCCTGGACCGGCCATATATCAGCATAATTAAAGGCTGGTGTAATGACGCAGGGCCTCGGCAGCATGATTTCTGTCTGATCGCCACGCTGCTTCATTAAGACCACTCAAGCTAACGAGCTGTGGCTGTAATAAAGTCCTCCCCCCGGTCTGCCGCAGTGATGAAGGAGCTACCCAAAGCGAGCCGAGCCAAGGCCCTGGGTAGCATTAGCATTGGAAACGCTTCGGCTGAACTTACTGCGCGGCTGCTGGTGGGCTGACGATGTGGTCAAGGTGCTTTTTGTCTGGGCTCGCCACTCAGGCTATTTATTATGATTGTTTCCACTGCATAAGCGTACCGTACCCTAACTGGCACCGTACGGAACATACTGGAACTATTTCACGGTTTGGTTTGGTCTGGGTATGATAGAAGCGCACTGGTAAGGCACCCCAACATATTTGGGACTGGCCCACTACAGAACCACAGTATGGGTGTCATATATAAAAATGGACTTAGATTGAATCTTTAACACACATTTTTCAAGTTATGCTTAAGCTTGATTTATATAAATATCTGAGTAAAGTTGATTTATGATTTTCAAAAATATCTGAGACTGAATGAAGCTGTGTATGCTCATTCAAAGTAGCGTAGCTGTCTCATGCACCCACAGTATAAACTGCACATCAACTTTTGAACACACGTGAACTTGCTTTGCAATCAGTTCACCTCATCAATGCAGCCCAACAGTCATTATCCCATAAAGCCAATGCAACTCTGGTTGAATGATAATTATTTGATTATTGCAGCAGACTACCTATAGGATATCTTATCCTGTCTTTACTGTAAAACACCTTGAGATTGATAATGAATCTGGCATTCCTCATGCCTCAATTTACAAGTTTCTGCACACGACCAATAATTGGCAGTAATTTGATTACAAAGAAGGGTCACCATGTTCCTGTACAGTCACTGTGAAAACACACTAACCAGAGAACAGATACTTTTGAAAAAACTGTTCGATTTTTCAAGAACATTTTTAGGGGCAAAAGAGAGTAAACGCTAACATCATTTTATACATCAGTGCTGCTTGTAGATGATGATATGAACACTTCACCTTCCAGTCTCCTAGAATAAATGAAACTATCCCAAAAATAACCAGATTACATAACTAAATTGACTAAATCGACTTGACTAGTGTTACATTATTGATTAGAGCTTTAAGTGGTAATCTGTAACAGATTACAACGGATTTAAAAGCCTCCAAACCCTTCCCCTGCGTGATTTTAATCTGTAGAAAGCAACAGTATTTTTTTATTGAAGGAAATCTCAGCACTAAATCTAAATCAATAACATAATATAATCTATACTAAAGAGGTTGGAGGATGTTCTGATTGCATTGTGGGAGTGTGTAGTGTGGGGTCAATATAGGCCTTTGAAGAAAAGTATAAGCCAATTGTGTGTGTGTGTGTGTCTGTGTGATAGCGAGAGAGAGAGAGAGACAGACAGAAATGTATAGGTATACCTACTGTATGTGGATCTTTCGAAAGAATAGTGTTTTTCTTACTCTATACCAAGTTCCCAGCTTTACCGAGCGCAGTAGCAGCTGATTACTGGAGTCAGAAGGCCAGGAGGTCTCCAGCAACTTTTCTTTTTGAAGCCATCACTCTGATATCAGCTTTTAAATGGATACTTCAGATCCCCCGTCATCATCAAAACACCTTATTTTTTTTACAGTGTATTTTCATAAGAAACGAGCGCGAGCCGCATTTCCAATTTTTTTCGCAGCAGCCTCTGATTTCCCTGATTTTCTACCGGTTCACCGAAATGGTTGGCTGTGATTAGTCACACAATACGACATTAACCTGTAAATTAAAATTCCTCCATGCAATTTGATGGGTGATTTAATTTCACCAACGTGCCACCCTCCCTCCCCTCCCCTCCATCCCTCCCTGCACACTCTCTCTCTCTCTCTCCCCGTTTCTCCCTGTCCTCATCCTCCAGACATCTACCCCCACTCTCTCTCTCTCTCCCTCTCTCTCTCTTTCTCCATTCGCCGTGGGCTAATCCCATTATGAATTCTTTATATAGCCTTTTCCCTTAATGATCAGTGGGGCCTGCTCCAATCCTGATTACTATTGTACACTTAGCACTACATAAAGCAGGGGATTAATATGCCCCGCTAGGATCGTTGCTATGGATCCACTCGTTGCCTTCCGAGAGATGTTGCTGCCGCTTCAATTGGCCATAAATCGCTCTCCCCAGTGGCTTCCCACGTACCAGACGGGGCATGGAAGAATGGGGGGTGAATCTCTCTCTCTCTCGCGCGGCCTCTCTCTCTCTCTCTCTCCCTGGCCCCAGACGAAAGTGATCTGCTCTATAATTCATGACCCAGCGTTTTCTCTTTCTTCTCCTTCTCATTTTTTTTCACCCCCTTCGCTCCCAAAGATGCTGTAGTACACCCTCCTCCTCTGTCACCCTTGCACCCGTGAAAGGTAAGAGCGGGTGGGCAGTGCAGATTAACACAGATTGTGAAGGAGTGGTGGTGGTGGGGGGTTTGGAGGATGTAATGTATTCAGACGAGCGTTGTGTGACATCAAACATGGACAGACAGGATGGAGAGTGTTACAGGGATGCTTCAGCGAGATCCGTGCAGCTAGCTGTGCTCCATGGTTTCAATGAGGAATTCTGTCAGTGCTAACAAGCCATTATACAGCAACTGCAGGACACGTGTGTAAACTTTTTTCCCATGAGTTTCTGGCGAAGAAAAATAACCGAATAAACTTAAAAATGCCTGTATAGGACATGAAACACTTGATTCCAAAAGGCTATCCATTTTGAGAAAGAAAAACAAACAAAAAAACGAAATACGGATGATTCAATCTTCAAAAATAAACGTATTTTATAGATAAAGGTGTTTGGATTGCTGATACCCTAAATTATATATATTCCTTGGTGAGTTTTACTTTCATGTCAGCAGTTACAGTATTTTGTAAGGCTATTTTTCACCTCTTTCAAATGGAGAATGAGTCATCCTGGGAAAAAAAAAAACAACTCTTCATAGGGGGAAGAAACGGAGAAACCTGAGGAAAGGAGCAAAACGCGAAAGGGGAAAACTGACAAGACGCCTCAAACCTTTCCTGGTGTCCTGTTGACTCCTGTAACGGTTGGGGAAGACTTCTCTTTTACAGTTGGCGCTAACATATCCCTGCTCTTTCTTCTCCGGTTTGAAGTGAGCAGTGAAACAAGTCAGACGGTATAGTTTGAGGCGAGGCTCAGCGAACTCTTGGGACACCTGCCGAGCAAAACAGCGAGAATCACCTCTTTTTGATTCTCATCCCTTTGTAGTTATAGTCTACCCTGTGAGTGTCTTCATCACAGGCCGACTGCATCCTGCTGTTCTCTCTTCTCCCTGTATTTTCTTTGTGAAGCTCAAAGCAGAAACAGTTGACTCTACAATGGACTCTACATTTGTGATCCTGAATACATAATGTACTTACAAGGGTATAGTAACACCATGAATGAAAGTATTACACTCAAAACTTGCCATCGTCAGCTTGAAATTATAAGGTTCTGTCTGCACAGAGTAGTTTTGAGATACTAATAGTAATAAAAGTTTTCAAACCCCCATGGAGCAATACCAATAAAACCTTTGTAATTAGCATTTTTTTAATCTATATATATATACATTTTCCAAAATCCAACTTCAGCCACATGTAGAGACCTATAAGTCAAGCCACATAATGACTCCTTTTGGACCAAATTGCAAGCTTTCGTGAAATGAGCACAGTGGCTTAAAATGCAAATAATGTGCTCCGTGTATGAAAAAAACAAACAAAAAACGACGTTTCCGCACCATGAAAGGATTACATGGAGGAGACTAGAAACAGGCAGTAAACTGACATTAAATTGCGCGGTGGAAACCAACAGCATGGAGGTTGGGGTGGTGGATGTTCAGATACATTTGCCTTCAAATCTGGCAACCTGGGTTCAATTCCAAATTTATGTGAGGTGGTTTTCTACTGTGAGTGAAGTTTTCATTTTCAGTGAAAGTTTTTCTCATTTAACCACAACCAAACCCTTACCCCAACCTTTATCAACTAGTTTTAGTGCCTAAACCCAACCCTAACCTTGAACAAAGTTGTTTTACTTGCCTAAACTTAACCGTTAGCTAACCTTTTCACATGACGAATATGTGAAAATGGTGTGTCCAATTCGTGCTATTGTCTCATTTTCAGCTAAAGATTTTCTCAACCTTACCCAAACCTTAATCAAATTGTTTCAGCTGCCTAAACCTAACCCTAACCTCAAACAAAGTTGTTTTACTTGCCTAAAAGTAACCGTTAGCTAACCTTTTTACATAATCCTTTCTTGGTGGAGAAATGTAATCTACGCTACACTTACTTCACACGATTGCCTCTCAACATTGGCATCTACAACATCATTCTTACTTCCTCTCCTCCCCTCGTTCCTTCTCCCTGTGGCCGGGCTGGCTTCCTGGGTGTAGGGGAATCTCACAGGGTGGGTCAGGTTTTGAGTGAAGGCCAGAGCAGCAGCTGTGGGTCACCGTCTGGCTGCCTCTCTCTCTCTCTCTCTCTCTCTCTCTCTCTCTCACATGCCAGGTCACATGACTGAACAAGATGGCTGCCCCAGATGCAGCAAAGGTGACTAAAAAAAATACCATACCGCTGATGCAATGATGCACACATTGTACTGTTGTAGAGTTGTATAGTTCTTCCTCTGTTTATTCCAATTTCCAATTTGTTTATTCCAGTTGAATCACTATTATCGATCGGCAATAGACAGCAGAAAAAAATGATATTTATTTATATGAAAATATTGCAGATTGTTTCTTTAAGTTAATGCTTCTGAATATAGATATTTCTACAAAAGCTAAAGGCTTCTCTCAGTTGACCCTTGAACTTCCACCCTTCCACCCCCCCACCCCCCCTCCATCCTTCCACCCCTACAGCACCTCCCTAACCTCACAACCTGACAATGTCAAGCCTCATTGCCCTCCATGGGTGTGACATAGTATGGTGGCTCCAGCCCATGACTGCTTTGGTAATATCTGTTTCAAACCCCCCACCACCCCCCCTCCTCCCCAAACCACTCACACACACACACACACACTGTGATCTGGGCCAGGTCTACCACCTGCCCTGGCCTTTGCCGCCGTTCCCCCAGCCAAGGAAGCTCATGCCTGGGCACTCTGGGCAGCATCCCAGCCTTTCACATCCAGGTCCAGGGCCAAGAGACAGGGGCCAACAGCTGGCGGTGTGCAGAAGGAGCCTGGAGGCTTCCACAGCAGATGAATCACCATGGATTAATATTTAACTCCAGACTCCTGCTTCCCTCGAGCATCTCTCCTTCCTCCCCCCTCGCTTCATCCCACCTCTCTCTCCCTCGCTCCCTCCATCCGTCCATCGCTCCATCCCCCAATCCTGCAGGTAAGCTGGCCTTTGCTCACCAAGCCTACACTTTAAATATGTGATGGGGATGCTCTTAAAAAGTATTTTTTTTTTATTTTTTATTTTTTAATGTAACAGCGTTCGGGGTACAGAGTGTTCCCAACTCAAGCATGTTCCCCTTGTCTTGGCATTTTTAGAGGTTGGAGGAGAGGTGGAGAGATGTTGGGTGTGCAGTATTCTGGTTGCAGGGCTGGCTGTCACCCAGCTTGTAATGCACTACTTTTATCAAACTCTACCTACATATTTATAAATTCCACACTCTCAAAAATCTGATACCAACCTGTCTCATATTTGTTTTACATTTTAGCCATTTAGCCGATACTCTAATCCACACCGACTTAATGTGCCACCACAGAATAAGCTTCAAATTCCTGTAACACCCACAAGACAGCAGCTAATAGGGAGCTCAAGGGTCCAGTGCTAAGAAAACTGAATAAATAAAAACATTTCTGTGACCGTGGAATATTCAAGTATCATCAAAAAGCACGAAGCCCGATAAGAAAATAGTGCTAGATAATAAGCAACAAAACATTCAAATTCCTTGCTTCAGCCAAACATTTCAAATTGCCCACCATCCTGAGGAGTTTTCTTGATTAAAAAAAGTAGGAATTATGAGCACAAAACAGGTGAAGAGAGACAGGGGAGACAAGGGTCCGGTGGGATTTCATCCTCATCAGCAAAGTCGTATTATGTGTGTTTGTGTGAAGGTTGTGTGTGGGTGTTTGTACGGGTTTTATGGCTGTGGGTGGGATAGTGGAGGCTAATTTATGCAGCACGAACTCTATGAACTAAATGTCTATGCTGTGAATATTTCTATGCTTCTATGTTATTTTTTATGAATTAAAATTTGTGATAATGTTTTTACCCTCGCAGACCTGAACAAGACACATTTCCTACATACTTTTGCTCAATAAACTGACTCATGTTTTCTGTGTAGATTCATTTCAGTCATATCCAGACAGTAAGAAGAAAAAAAAAATCCACTTCATTTTAAGTACAGTGGATTTTGGGACACTGAATCATGTTTCAGAGGCTTTAGTCGCTACACCATCGCAGCCTGGGAATCCACCAACGCTCTGACATTAACCAGGCTCCATTTTCAGCAGGTACTAAAGCAGAAGGCCTCACTGCTGGTTCTGTCAGCCCGGTAGCCGCAGCCGCAACCAGAAGCCCGGGCCTATAATGGTATTCTCAGATGGGATCCGTCATGATGACTGCATGCCTGCCTCGCTCCTTCAGCACAGCATCTCTGATTTTGTGATTACAGAACCAGACTGCCTTCCTCCCCTCTTTCCCCCACTCTCTCCATTTTCTTTTTCTCTCTCTCTCTCCTTCTTTCCCCTTAACCGTCTTCCCCTTTCTCTGCCTCTTCCCCTTTTCCCTCTCACTCACCGTCTGTCTTTCCATCTTTCTCCTTATCTCTTTCTCCGCCTCCTACCCTTCTCTCTTACTCCTTTCCCTTCTCCCTCCCTCCCTCCCTCTCTCTCTCTCTCTCTCTCTCTAGCTATGTGCATATATGTCTGTAAAGATATATCGGTCCCCCGTGGTTCCCTCTCATTCGCATGCATGTTCTGTGAGCCTCAGCCATTCGAGTGTACATAAAACCCGCTCTTTATGGCCGGACATAAAAGAGAAAGGAGGGAGAAGAGAAAGGAGATAGATTTTCTTCTGTTCCTTAAAGAAGGGAGGCTCTGATCTCGCTTGTAACGGATTAACCTTTGAAGCACCCCCTTTTCGTTTTGCTTTTTGTTTCTCTTTTCGAAACGCTGTAAGTTTGGACACAAAGGCAATTTTGCCCCGACTAAAAAGGGCAATCTACTGTTATCTGGGTCATGTTGTGACGGTGAATGAAATATGATTTTTTTTTTCTCTCTTTCTGTCTCTCTCGCTTCGCCCCCCCCCCCCTTCTCGTCCCTTTATGGCTGTGTTCAAGGGGAGCACGGTGGTACATCGCTGAATGAGTAACCAACCAACGGGCCAGTGGAATTGTGGGAATTCATGGGAATCGCCGTGGGGACGGGGGTTCTCGCAGGACCACTTCCTGTCTGTCTGATTCAGGGACACTCAGGGGTGCTGCAGCGTCCCTCCGCGCCGTCCCCGACGAGGCCTCAGCGGAAAATTTGTGTCTTTGTACGGGACGGGGCTGAATGCACTGAGAGGGGCCAGCAGACTCCTCATGGGCTTCGGAGTCCCCATTGTCTTTCACACCGACCAGGGTCCAAATATGAATATGCATATTCATAAGCGAGAGTTCAGCCATTTTCATAGCTCCCCCCCCCCCCCACCCCCTCTTTATTCATCTTTTTATAATGTCCTTCCATCTCATTTTCAATTCCAAATGAGGCGTTCGGCATATGAAAGGTTATCGTGTCACGCCCCTAAAGATTTTACAGTGGTAGAAAAAGAAAAAAAAAAAGAAATGATAATTACATTCTTCGCCTATGCGATTCTGTGATTAGTATCGGATGATTATTTCCGCAGATTGAACATGTGTGGGCTGATACCGCGAGGTGAGTCTCGGTGGGCTTCGGAGAGACAAAAGTACTTAACTGCTCAGTTTTTCATGAGGTCAATATGATATTATTTCCTCTGAACTCTTCTCTGTAGTTAAATTGCGAGAGACCAAATCCCACGCTGTCTGGCACGGAGAGGCCTCTCCTCCCTGTCAGCCAGCGCTCATCCTCGGTGTAATCACCAACGCCCTAATAGGACCCGATCTCTTCCGCTGAATGTGAAGCGCGCCCCTCTTTAAAAAGGCAGCGCTTTAATATCTCTGACATGTTTTAGTTGAGCGCGGAGGGTTAGATGCGAGCCTTCGCCGCGCGCCGAAAAATCAATGGCGCTATCGCTAATCACAGTTAGCGTCTTCTTCTCCCCGCCGCGCGATGAGAAGCTGCTGGATCGGGCCTCGGCGCTCGGAGGGATGCGGTTACACGTGAAGACGAGGCCCCGTCAAACTTACACAGCGCAGACAACCGGAGGGAGGCGTTAGATCTTTTCACCCGTGGAGAGCATGTAGGTGGGTAAGAGAGGATAGACGGGGAATATCTTGTTGAATCTTATTTCAGCACTCAAAGTCATTTTTAAGCACTTCCACTATTAAAGATAATTTTAGGGGGTTTCTGCTTCATTACATAGACCAGAATGACAGGAAAATTGGTAGAGAGAGAGAGAAAGGAGGAGGACATGGGAGGAAGTTTATAAGTTTAAAGTTTAAATTTCAAAACCACAACATGGTATGCAGCTTAGTCTGTTGATCCTCCAGGCCGACCCCACATGAATCCAGTCTTGCTTATTACTCTGATGTATATAGCTGTATTTCATCTACTTATGTATAGGGGGTTGTGCTGGATGCGTTCATGGATGAGTGTGTGGGGGACGATTGAGTGTGAGCGAGTGTTTGTGGAGAGCGGATTACTGTATTATTGTGGTATCTTTATGTCTTATTTTATTACACTTTCCCTGAAGGGATAATCAAGGTTACCTTGCACCTTGTATCAGACTCTCCCTGAAACCTGTGGCAGCCTGTGGGAATCATCTGAATTAATGTGATCACGTGAACTGAGCTGTTCCTCTGCGGTTGTGCCTAGTTGTTCCTAATCAACCACCTATAGAGGCACACAGGACATCAGGGGGTTTTTGGGATACAGCAAACTTGCTACCGGTCTCTGTCTTTGCCTGTTAGCATTCCCAAATTATTAATTCTTACCCTTTTACAGGCTCTTGACAGCAGAGACAGACACATTCATAAAAGCCAACATGGCTCACATCATGACAGACTAACACAAATGCAAAATACATGTTCAGATTTGATTCACGGCTAATATTAAAGTAATAATCTGTGACAATTTCCTATAAATGTCTGTTTTGTTGCCTTCTATTGATATAACACAATAGTGATTCAACCTTTTACATTTAAATCAAAGCTTTTACACTTGCTGTTCTAAACAACCGGTGTTGGGCTATGCAGCAATTCTAATTTTCTAAATAAAGAATTATTTTTTGCGTCTCAAGTTGTGTCATCTCTGGGAAGTACAGTGCAAAAACAGCACAGTAATCACCGCTGAGCACCAAAGATGTCACCAAAATAAGAAAAAACAAGGATCTTGCAGATTCCCATACAAAAAGTCTTTATTTTTAGACTGAAGTCTCCGACAGCCAGTGTTTTGTGCTGATAGTTCTTTAAATTTTACCATTTTGATGCCAAAAAATGACAAGGATTCAGTGTTTCATACAGAATTTTGTTCTTGTCAGGGTGGAAAAGCCTCTGAAACAGCATTCAGACCATCATGGGACACTAAAACTTTCCACTGAAATCCTTACTAATGAAATGCTTTTAGGTGGGTTAGCAGCTCCTTAAAGTCGAGATGAAATGAAAAATGTCTTTTTAACCCTTTTAGATCACATCCCCGGTCATATTGTGCACCTATTTAACAATATATGCAAAAAAAAAATACAAAAAATCCATTTCTTTGTATTCTTATATCAAAATTCAATCATGTTTTCTTCCTGTAAAACAAAATATGCCGTGTGCTTACGTAAGCATGCCTCAACCAATTTCAACCAATAATATCATGACGTCCACCCATCAATCAATCTTCAACTTCTAGCGCACAGAGCTAAGATTCATTAGTTAGCTAGCTAGCAACAGCATGGTACTTCGGTGTGTCTTCGGGTGTTATAACACGCCCACTTTTCAACGTTCAAATCAAATTCCTCCCAACGTTATGTCCCGCCTGTCTTTCCTGTTTCACTCGGAAATACGTCACGATACGGAAGTTAGATACTCTCGAAATGCCGTTTCATCTCGAATTTAAGGCAGCGTGACCAATGGTAGGGAAAACTCTAGGACACATTACTGACTTTAAATGAAGAATTAATTAAAAAAAATGAAATATGAAACATGAAACAATTGAACAGATATAAGCTGTGTTTATGTACAGTAGCTGTGGTCAGGGAGGAACCTCCATCACAACACTGACTGATCCAATATCAGCCCAACATGTTGTCAAACTGATATATTGGTCTAACTATAGCTTGACCCTGGGTCAGTTGTAGTGTGGCCTCCCTACTCACTATACTAGGGATGGGACGATCTGCTTATCTCATGGGCTTCACACTTTTATATTGCGATATATTGAATTTCGATATATCGTCCCATCCCAACACTACACCATCCTACTCGCCCAAATTAAAAGCACCGATAGTCTGGATGGGATTCTACAAACAGAGGATGAGTGTGTTCTTCTTGCGTGTGTCTCTAGACAAAGACAACAACCTGCTCTCCTGGGTGGGGTCTGACATCAGTGTGTGACACTGGAAATCTGGACGCGATCATTACCAAGGCCTGGAGTCAAGGCCATTAGCCCCACTCCCCCCCGCACTGAATTATGGGTCGTCTGTCTCAGGGGCCCGGTGTCCGAGACCTGTCACGGTGAAAGATGAAGGGGTCCTTGCTCTCTCCAATGAGCCGTCCATGGAGATGCCCGCGACAAACGACCCATGAGCGGAGACACACCTTTCATCTGTGACAGCGATGGGATGGCTGTGTGTGTGTGTGTGTGTATGACCTGACCCTTTAAATACCCTTCCCCCCCTTCTACTGCGATCCATATTTTTCCTTTTCTTCAAGGCAAAAAGGCTTTGGGGTCGCTCAGGACATTTTCTTGGTCCCTACTGATATAAATGTAATCAGACACCTCTGTCCAGTTATAGAGCACATTATCAGTGATGCACACAGCAACATCGCTGCTTTATGCTAGGAACAGAAGACCGATGCAGATAACACACTCTGGATTTGCATGCGGTTGGCCTGCCTGAATGCACACAGTGATAAAATACTGAATGTATATACAGTATGAAGACTTTTGCTCCAAAATGAGATAAAAAACTGACACCTACTCTTATAAAACGATTTGTAAGTCAAAATCTAAACCTATTAAAGGTCCCATATCGTGTAAAACAGGATTCCCCTTGCCTCTGTGATTATAAAGGAGTTGGATGTGCTATCTAAACAACATGAAAGTATCTAAATCCACACAATCCATATTAGAAAAGCGAGCCTCTAAACGAGCCGTTTGGACTTCCGTAACTTTGTGGCGTCACAGAGGTTCGCTCATTATCATTTTTGAAAGAAATAATAGGCTAACAAAGTGTTTTTTTCAAATAAAATAAACCACTGGGAAGTGTAGAATATGGAACCTTTAAGGCAACTTTTTAACACTAGACAGGCCAAGCTAACGTTAACTGACTGCTGTTGTGGATTTTAGCATTGAAATATCTCAGCATTCAAAATGTCCCGCCACAAGGTTTTTTTCTTTATGTACAAGCCAGTGTTCGATTTTCAAAATCACGCAAGGAAATAGAAGTTATAATTATATTTATCCCCTTCAATTGAGGTTTGTCGGCCTTCTTACACTCCCAAAATCCACTGGCCCCTCTAGTGTTGAAGGATAGCAGGTCACTTAAGTCTTAAGACAAAATTATAACCTTTTTCCCGACTAGGTCCTACACATTTTGAATAATGAATGTAAGTAGAACACTTCATATTTAGAGTGATATGTATAATTTTTTGCATGTCTTCCCTGTCCTTTTACACTGAATGTGAGGCCCCGATGTCCTTGTACCATGTGTTACTAGGTTAATAATGATTATGTCCCAAGACAAATTCCTGCACATTTACTCTACTTGCTGAATTAAGTGATTCTGATGAGGAGAACGGTTCCCTGATGAAGGTACATTTGTCCAAACATTGGTGCTTTTTCAGTGCGTTTAATAAAGCGTTCCTTGCAGTGGCGACTCCTTAGGATTCAGTAAAAAAGACCACAGATGTATAGGAACATGAGTCATAAAGTTATTTTGAACAGTCTCTGGATACATGCAGTAATTACACCGTGAGTCAAGGCAAACAACAACTCCGGCACGTGTATCCCCTCCAGGCCTCCGCCGCAGATGAATCACCGCAGTGTCTCCATTTATGATTTATCAAATTATTTACAAACATGCCGTATATATTCTGCATGGCGCGTATATAAATAAACACGCTACACGTTTTATTATTTTTTTTGTCTTGGGTGCGTTTTCTGAGGCTATAAGTAAAAGGGATGTATCTGTTCGGGGCGGTCGTGTGTGATGTAATCATTTATTTACATATTCCAGGTATCATTTTTCATCCTGTCAGTGGCAGCAGTGTAAAAATATTCCCCGGTGCGGTTTGGGGCTTCGCAGAGTCTGCAGCAGGAACTCCAGGCAAGAGGAAGTGGCGCTAACTAATGCGCTTATTTGGAAAAGAGCAGCCAATACCCCCCTCACCCCCCCACTCCCCCATCCCATCCTGGTTTGGCAGGAGACTTCGCTGTCACACTGGTTTCTATTAGGATTCACTGACTCTCTCTCTCTAACTCTCTCAGTCTGTCTCTCTATCTCGGTCGCTCTCCGTCTCTCTCAGTTCCTTCCCCCTTTCTGTCTCTCATACATTTTTTTTTTCTGTTCCTCTCTTTCCGTCTCACATTTTTCCCTTTTCTCTTTTTCTATACTTCCATCTAAACTGAGACTTTTCTCCATTCATTCCTCCCTCTCTCGCTCGCTCCCCCCTCTCTCCTCTCTCACTTCCACCGATCCTCCATCCCTTGTCATCCTTTTCCTTTCCATCACTCTTTCCAAGCATCAACTCTATTTCCAACCGCTCTCTCCATCTTCCTCCACCCTTCCTCCCTCTTTCTAACTTCCCCCCCATCTCTTCTCATTCTTCAACTCCCCCCCCCCCCCCCCCCCCCCCATTTCTCCTCTGTAGCGGTAGTGTGTGTGTGTGTGTGTGTGTAGACTGTGCTGCAGTACGCTCCGGGCAGAAAAAGTAGGCCAGGATTACTCTTGCTGGCTTGTCCCCAGTGAAGCGTGTGTGTATGTATGTGAGTGTGTGTCTGTGTCTGTGTGTGTCTGTGCATTTGCGTGTGTGTGTGTGTGTGTGTGTGTGTGTGTAGGTGTGTGTACAGGCCTGGGAGAGAGTGGGCATACAGGCTGGCCAGCCAGCAGTCAGCCAGCAGTCAGGGTAGAGCTGGGCATATGGAGCCTCAGTATTGGGCCAGCAGGTATTTTTCAGCGTCTGCTCTCTCCTCCTTTGTTTAATATTTCCCTGCTTCTCGGCGTCCTGGCCCCAGAATCCTGTTTGCGCTGCCAGCACAGACCTACAGTATGGTATAAGCTCAGATGGAATATCGCTGCTGTCGGATGAACACCCGGTATCCTCAGAAAGTCAGTGTTTAAGGAGTTTAGAAGAAAAACAGCTTTCTTTTCACCTTGCTAGCCGTGCGTTTGGGTAAACTCTAGCATGGGCGTCAGAATGGGTTTGAATCGGTTCAACTGGGCTTTACAGTATTGTTCGTGAAAATTCCCCAACCTAGAAATTATCATGTAAACCCTCAGTGAAAATATGAAAATCACCAAAACTGGAGTTATGAGGATTTTCTTCGTGGCAGCAGCAGCGATATGCTGGCAGAAATGAGGACGGTGTTGGAAAGCTGTTTGTGTGAGCAAGACCGAGGCCAAGTGTTTGGTTTTTTTTTTATCTAGTGTTGTGTAATATTTGCTTGGATTTGATGTGATATTTGTACAGTGAGTGAGCAATAGGGATTCAGTCTTGCTCTACACACTTTAACGTGACACATGGCTGTTGATGTGGGGCTTGACCCCGTGACCTTTCAGTTACAGGACGGTCTATCTAACCAGTATCTCACAGCAGCTGCGGTTACATGAGCCATATTTTTTCATTCTGATTGAAATCATTCTGACTGAAGATTGATGTTTACATGAGCGCTAAATAAAAGGATTGCATAGTGTGTGTTTACTCCACAGTATGTAATCAAAATAAAAGTTTCTGAATACCGAATCCAGCGCTCTAACATGGGCTTACATTTTTAAAAGATGGACCTTCGTCGGGGCGCTTGGCACCGTTATTTATCGCTATTATTTACTGCTGTTCTTTCTGATGAAGCAGCAGTTTTATCACAACATACGACTCCAAAAGTGTCAGCAACAGACGTTTTGTTTTGCCCTCACAATGATTCAAATTCTTCCGGAAAAAACATAAACGTCATTGAGGTCACTTATGTCACATGGTATGGAGAACATGGGCGAGCGTGTGCAGGAAGAGTATAGATTTTCCAACCAAAGAAAGTGATCAGAATGAGCGTTTACATGATGAAATTTTATCCATCGAATAGATTATGAAAGGTTTATACCAGCCCTCTCAAACGGAATGAAATTTAATTCGGAACGGGACGGTTTATTCTGACTGAGGTGGTTATATGAGCCATTTTCATTCTCATTGGGCCGCTATTCTGATTATTAGTGGAATAAAAGGCTCAGTGTAAACGCAGCTAGTGTCACCATATGCACAGTATTGTGGCATATTTTACACTGCTGAAGCTCTGGCAACAGTCTTCACTCTTGTAGATGCTATATGATCTTGATGATCACACACACACACACACACACACACACACACACACACACACACACGGCCCTCATTTTCAATTCTCATCTCCTCAAACTTAATTGTTCTCTTAATTAGGTTGCAGAGCAGTGCTTATGGCTGGAGGGAACGCATGTGTGTATGTGTGTGAGTGTGTGTGTGTGTGTATGCATACCTCTGTGCATGCATTTCTGTGTGTATGCATGTATGCGTATCAGCATGTGTATGTGGCTGTGTGTATACGTGTGTATATGTTTTCATCACCTCTGTGTATTGCACGGTGTGCCTGAAGGAAGCGCAGCTCTGATCTGTGAGCACCAGCAGCTCCGCTGAGACCCGCGGGTGCCAAAACCCCAAATCCCCGCTCCAGTCTGACACTCACCGCCTTCCTCCCTCCTTCCATCCTCCTCTCTGCCGCAGATAGCATCGTTCTCCACTCCATCTCTCTGAGACGGATAGTAAAAATATACAGCATAATAGACAGTCTTGAGTTGTTTTTTGTCCACTTACTTTCTGTAAGTTGCTTTATATTTTCAGTGTTTCAGTCTTACTTTGGCCGCCTCATTTAACCTGCTGTTTCTCTCCTTATTTTGGGACTAAATGTTCCACTTTTCTGCATCGTGTGCTGTGCTGGATGCTAGGTTTTCAACATTTTAAAGCTGCAAACTTTTTCCCATTACAATAACAATAAATAAATAGGATATATTAGACTTTATCAGTCTGTGTCTGTCTGTGAGCTTGTATGTTCATGCCTAAATCTCCCCGTTTTCCTGAAATTGGTGTTTCAGTAATTTTCGGGACATTTTGGGGTGTTTACCATTTGCTGTGGGCGTGGCCAGCGGTGAGCTGGGTTGTGGCTATCAAGGTGAGGCTAGCAGCCACAGAGCGGAGAAGTCATAACTGCAACAACAATGGAGGAAAATGGTAAGAAATGAAAGAGCAGCGAAGCTAAACGTGTGGCAGACGAGACCTGTTCAAAAACACAGTGAACATCGGTATTGCTTTTTTTTTATTGCAGATTGGCTGCGTTCGCTGTCTGGCTTTACCTCAGCCTCGTGCTGGATGCCATTTCAAGGTTGACAGCTCATCAGGATGAGTGACAAGTGGGGCGGGAACTTGACCAACTGAGGGAGAGGAGGGCGGGGCTAACAATACACCTCCTGTCTCAAGGCGGAAAGTTGCATATTGTAGCTTTAAAGTTTGTAACTGTGTGTTGTGCTGCTGGTAACACTATCATAAAGTATCTATCAGTCAGTCAGTATGTGGGCTTGAAAGGCAGGGTATTCTCAATTTTTACTGAAGTTGTAATGAAATGAAAAGGTTATAAGCGCTATAAGTAGTTGCCATATTTTCTCCTCTGGTGAAATTTCAGCTGTGGGAAGATTACATGACAATACCAAGCAGAACGCCCTGCAGTCATGAGAGTCAGGGTAACGTCTTGGGCAACAGCGTTCAAGGAGCTGCCTCAGGATTGTTGATTTAACTGTTTAGGACAGATTTGTTGCCAAGAAACATTTGAAACAGAATCTTGACCCGACGGCTCAGTTTGTTGCCTGTTGCTAGGAGCATTGCCTTTCTACGTTGCCCCAAAAATGCCAAGCGTATCACCATCCTAAGTATAATACAATGCCATTTCCACAGAGTAATTCGGCTCCCTGGGGGAATATGATTAAAAGTTGAAAACGTAGCTCCGTCCAGGTGAAAGTGTTTAACGCTGGGTAACGTAGCTGTGCAGGTGAAAGTGTTTAGTGCTGGGTAACGCAACCTCTCTTGGCCCCCCGTTCCTGCAGCTGTGCATAATTATAGTCTCTCTCTCTCTCCTTCTCTCTCTCTCTTGATTGCTTCCCTCTGTATGTGCAGATTAACCAGAGAAAGGACATGTTATACAGTATAAAGTACAGTATGCTCTCCTAATCCCCACACTCACATACCCTGCAGCCGTTTTGTAATAGCTAGTCAAAGAATAGCTGTCGTATAAGCCGTTATCATTCATAATAATCTTGCATGGCATTGCTATTTTTTGTATTTAAGAGTGCTGAACTGGACTAGACTGGATTGGAGTGAATTGGACTGGTTCCACTCTGACAATAGTGCAAAATATATGAGTAATAAAACCCGATAGAACCTCTCATGCTTCCCAAAAAGTCATTCAAAGCAGTGAAAACAACACAATACATTGCAAAACCTACTTTCTTCCACCTGTTTCTGTTTATCCTTAGGTATTTGAGGTATTAGGTATTGCCTGTTTGCTGGTTTCTGTGTGTACAGTATATGCACACACGTGCGTATAACGGCGGGTGGAAGGTTGGGAGGGGGATGGTTCCTTCAACCCCCAGCCTGTAGCTTTCTGCTGGCTAATTAACCATCATTTTACCCAGGGCCTGAGCCGCGCTGATGGGGGATAAGCTAGCCTTTGACGGGGGAAGGCAAGCATGGCGGCTCCTAATCAGGGGGCCTGCAAGTGGGGCGGAAAACACCTGTTCTGGGTACAGGTGTACACCCCAGCACATGGCTGCACTCTTCTGCCCCCTCCCTCCCTCTCTCCCTCTCTCCCTCTCTCTCTCTCTCCTTTTGCTCAATTGCTGACTCACATTCCTGCACTCTATTTGACTCAATTTTCCTTTCGACTCGATCTCTTGGTGTCACTAGCTTTACATGCATGGACTAACCCGGCTATTGGCCATATTGGCCGTGGTTAAAGGATAAATCCACTCTAAAAAACGTTAACACTGTTAATATACAGCTTTCGGTGATATATCTCGCATTTATTGGCCCATTTTGTTGTTTGGTGGTGTATTTTTCTTATTCCTGTGAATATTTCCAGTGTAGCTACAATGTAGTTTGATAGCACAAAATGTTTCAGCGATCTAAAACATCAGCGGTAAACGTCAGGTTTTGGTGTCAGTCCCTCAGAATCAAAGAGCGAGGGCTTCTTTCTAGAGCCGCCATTTTGCACCAAGAGACGTTCAACAATCATACAGGGAGAAATCCATCGTAGAAGAGGAGAGAGACCAGTTTCTCCACTGACAGCAACCTCAATAGACCAGAATGCAGTGCAGCCACAAGACGAGTGTTTAGCTAGTTGGCTATCTAGCTGGTGCGAGACGGTGCTTTTTAAACACTTTTAACATGTATATGCTATGCATTAGCCAATAAATAATAAAGGCTTTTTACTTTTTGTTTGGGAAGAGTGCCTTGGATACATTTTTTCTGCCGAAACATGACCCTGTCACTGAAGCCTCAATGAGCATCTCTCCATACTACACTGAAGCCAAAGCAGCGTTCCTCTTTCGTTAAAAAGTTTGAGTATTGTTTTATTGATTTATTGATTCAAACCTTAGCATCATGCCTGACAGTGGGTATGGTCTCTCCTCTTCCACTGGATATCAGGCTGACAGAGCGTGTATTTTTGGAAAAGAAAAGTTAATGTTAGGATGTGACAAGGTTGTATGTATATTTGTTGTGTGTATCTTTGTAATCCATATAATACTGCTTCTGTTGAAAAAAAAAAAGCTTTGGAATGAAGTGTACAGTCATGTGACTTCCCAGCAGCATAGGCACTGATAGTTATTTACTGTATGTAATGTCCATACAGTGCTGATGTTACTGATGTACTCTGCTCTGTATGTGCGCAGGTTCCTGATGGCAGGACATTAGTATTCTCAGTGAAGGTGTACACTTGCACGTCTCCACCGTCTCTCCCTTCCTGAATTTCCCTCCTCTCCCCTTTTGTCTTCATTGGAAACAGCCTGCATCTTGCTTTTCACTGAAGGAAGCAGTGCATGGATAATATGGTTACGCCGTTACTGATGCATAAAGCTGCGTGTCTGGTTCTTGTCAAGACCTTGCCACCAAAGTCAATTTGCCCGTGCCCTGGCAGAATGTAATATTTCTTTAATCAGATCAACACGGAAATTACGTCGGTGGACTGTATTGATACGAGAGGAAATAATTAAACTTGGGGCTCCAGGAATAATTTCACCCTCTGAGCATTACTGTAAACCCCATAAAAAAAAAAAAAACACCCTCTCCTCCCTCCTTTGCAGGATGAGATAAAGAGGAAACCAGGAACGCAGATAGACGGATGAGATTTCATTTATCCAGCCTCTGTTTTCCCTCCAGCCTTTCAGCAGGTTCCTCTCACCCAGTCTTCCCCTAATACATCATCATCATCGTCATCATCATCATCAAGCATGATGTCCAAAATGGCCGACAAAGTTTCAGCAACAAGAGATCCGGTCTGAGTGGCGGTGAGGGCGATCTGGCAGCAGTAAATACAGACTCTGAATCTAGTTTACACTTCAGACAAACACTTTTATGAATTCATTCCTTCTTTGCACATAAATCTGACGGAGAGTGTGTGTCCGACGGTGTGTGGTAACGAACGAGCCTGTTGCTTTGTGCTGCTGATAGATTTGCTGCTGCTTGTGTGCTGTCCGCCCCTGTGTAAGGTTGTTAACTGTGACGCTCAAATGAACCAGACCAGACCCCTCTAATGGCTCTTATTGGATCTCGCTGGGAGGGAAGATTGGCCCCACCTGGGTCACCACCACTGCTTCCCTTACCCATCATGCCTCCCTCCCTGGATAATAACCAGGAAGGGGCGACACCGATGGCACAAAACCTTCCCCACGCCTTCACCAAGGGCATTCGTGGACAAAAACATTTGGAAATACCCGCCTGCTTTAATGGAAAGGTGACAGTTCTGGGGTAATGGGATGTTGAGCTTTGGTAGTACCTTGGGTTGTGTAGCTTCCTGGTCAGGATAAAACCCCAAAAATCTGCTATTCTCTGTTATCTGTTGCTCCGGTCGCGTTTGAAGAATTGCGTTTTTTTCGCTCTCCATTCACTGTCATTGTATGGCGAAACAGGTCTGAAAATCACACTTCTAGCACATAAACGAACGCAAACAAAGCAGATTCTGACAGTATATAAAACCAGTACTGTCGCTCACGTGTGGTTAAGTGAATCGCTTTCTTTATGTTTATTAAACCTTTCAGTTTGAACAAGTGTAACACCGAAATCCAGTCAGAAGAATTTCGGTGTTACACTTGTGCAAAGTGAAAGGTTTAATAGCATAAAGAAAGCAATTTGTTCGCGTTTGTTTATGTGCTAGAAGTGTGATTTTCAGACCTGTTCCTCCATACAATGGCAGTGAATGGAGAGAGAAAAAAAACGCAATTCTCCAGTCTTCTCTACCGGAGCAACAGATAACAGAGAATCACCAATTTTGGGGTTTTATCATGGAGGAAGCTACACAACCCAAGGTACAAAGTTCAACATCACTTTAAGCTTTACCTAGGAAAGGTACAAAGATCACACATGCTCACACACATATGCCCTTCTTCGCATTCATACATACAACTAAACACACTCAAATACTGGCCATTACAACCACAATCTTCTATTTTTGACCATTAGAGTACCTAGTTTTTGGGGGAGAAGAAAGCATTACCCGTTCACTCTCCCCACAGCACCTAACAGGTTTGGTTGCGACCTGTTTGCTTTGTCTCAAGGTGACCGCGGCTATATTGACGCTCAGCTGCACTCGATACAGCTTGTTACTAAATGAAGATTAAGCGTTGCAGGATTAAAACACAATGCACCTTGATCAGGCTCTCAAACGGAAGATGAATTTAGCGTTCTCTTGAATGAGCAATCCCTGCCGGTCCGTAATTATTTAAGTTCCATTTTGGGTTAATTATGGTCATTAGCATTATGTGTTCTAAGTGAGCGGCTAATTTCGAGAGAAGTGGCTGGAGATTAAAAAAAAAAAAAAAAAGCAAAAAAAAAAATAAAAAAAGCACACATGAGCCTCTGAAATGAACAGATCATTTGGTTTTGAGGGGCGGAAATTGATAGAAAACAGCAGGGAAACAGCTGAGGAGGGAACAATTATTCTAATGATGTGACAAACGCAGATGCTGCAAATTAGATTTAGTTTAGCATAGGTGCTCCCCTACCGGTTACTATTGGGAGGCTGAAATTGGTGGTGGTGGTGGTGTGTGTGAGTGTGTATATGTGTGTAAAATCGTTTTTTTTTTTTTTTTTTAAGTTGGAAAATGTAGTACACCTGCAAATGCTCTTGTGCTGAAAGATGTCCAAGATAAAATAGAAAGTTTGCAGAGTGAGATTCATTATAAGCAGAAGTTTGCACAATGACATAAGAATGACTGTTGTGATCATATGGTTTCTCTCTCTGTTCTCTCCCAACCTACAGTAATGACAGTTATAAAGACATTCTGTATTAAACCTGCACTTAAGTCAAAATCTTTATCTTTAATCTATCTGGGGTTCCTCGATATGAGAAAGTTCAGGAACCCTTGCGCTAACAGATGAAGAAATAGAGTGTGTGGTTTGCAGCGAAAGAAAGGTATAGCAAGAGGAGAGGGAGAGGATGATGAAGGCGTGTTTGGCTCTCCTCTTTTCTCCTCAGTAGAGCAGCCCAGCGTGAGGAAAAGCTTGTTAAAACCCTAATAGTAGCTATCAAAGGCTATTGATTATCTTTCCCGCCCTGTTTGGGTGACAAAGTGAGCATTAGCTGGAGCCATGGAGAGCTTCTTAAGACACGTTTCCTCAGGGGCCGCCCCGTCCCAAGGGGCCGGTGTTGAGAGATCACATGCACATGCACACACACACACACACGCACACACACACACACACACACACACACACACACACTCTCTCTCTCTCTCTTTCAAAGCTAACACACAGCTATCCTTTCACCCTCCTGCCACCAGATAATCCATTTTACAGCCAGGGATCAAACACTGAGCCCTCTGGCTGTGTGCTGCAGTGACTACTGTAACATGCACATGCACATGCACACCTACACACACACACACACATAGCGGTAAGTCCTCATATAAAGCTTGGTTAGGAAAGTTTCTTTGCCCCATGGAATCCATTTGGTGGTGTTTTAGTATCTCTGTTCAATTTTGGCCATGATGCATAAAGAATGCCGAGCCTAAACAACTCTTGTCCCCGGAGAAGCCGAAATGAACATTGCACCAATACAGAGAACAATGAGCACTCTCTCAACATAGGTCCTGGCCAATGAAGTGCAGAGCGAGCTGCATAGCCAATGAACTCCCACCCCCATTCTTCAAGTTAAAGTGCATTTCACCTCCAGCGGTTTCAGATGCCGGCGAACGCCCGAAGAAATGCAATAAAGTATGGTATGAGCAGGAGGAGGGGGTTATATGAGGCAAGCTATACATAAGGCATGATAACAACCAAATTAATGGATGTCTGTTAAAATATTCACGCGATTAACCCCCAGATTTGGAGCGGGCTACATGGAAATTCAGAAACTCCAAAATGGTGTGTTTGTGTCCTTTTCGCTTGGCTGATCTGCATCCAGTTTGCAGACCTGGAGATGTCGGGTTGCTTCCAGCACACTCCCTGTTCTCCGCTTTGTGTATTAACCTGCTTGGAGCACCAGATGGGCGGGGCTTACTGCAGCTAGTCAGCTTTGTTGTCAGTCAGGGAAAAGTACACTCATCTGTCTAAACTTTTGAACAGTATTGTTGCAAAACCACACAGATCTGGTGCTCCAAGCAGGATAAAGCAGTGCTGCGTTCATGTCATATTGGAGAAAGCGAAAAAACCAGGATGACATCTTATTGCTGCATTTGAAAGCGTTAACGTGTTTGAACTCCCACATCCGAAATCATTTTTATTCATGAATTTATCAAGCGTAAAAGAACTCCAGCAGACATTGCTCATTTTTCATTTGCTTTTTGAGTTGATTGTATTAGTGAGAATTAAAAGTGTGACCAAGTCAACTTTGCTCGAGTCCCAAGTCAGTGTCATGTCTTGAGGCACAAGTCTCAAGTCAAGTCCCAAGTCTAAATGTAGATTTCCAAGTCAAGTCCATGTCATTAATGTCAAGTCTCAAGTCTAAATGTAGAACAGCAAGTCAAGTCAGAACAAATCAAGAGTCCAGTGTCAATTTAATATCTTAAAGAAAACTAAATATCTAGGACTTTTCAATGCAAAATGGTTTTAATAAGATAAAAACTTGGTAAGAGCATCATGAGTTTGATTTATATAATCAGTTTCAACTTTGATAAATTAAATCATTCCATGCAACAGAATTCAAAGTCGAGTCCAAAGTCAGCAGAACCCAAGTCAAGTCAAGTCTCAAGTCTTCTCTTCATGCATCAAGTCAAGTCTCAAGCAATTAAAATTGTGATAATTTTGATTATTACCTTGGACTGCCAAAATTGGTGAATTGCTGGCATGTTTACCACCTGTGTTGAGACACTTTGACTTTCCACGTATCTTACTTATCACTGCTAGACGGTCCGAAGCTTGTATTTACGGTAAATCCCATCTGGCATGAACGCGGCACAAGAGCTCAGAGTGATTTGCATACCGAATCTGACCCAGAACTGGCTGATTGCGTGTCTCCTCACTATACATACAGTGAAATTACTTAAAAAAACATGGTTCCTCATCCATAATGCCTGTGTATCTTGGTGACATCATATGACCTAAATGTTTATATTCTTATTGTAAGTGTTGCTGGGAAGCACCGATCTGTGAAGTATAACAGGCATCACCCATCCCACAGTAGCGTGACACTGCAGACCTATTTAGTAGCTTAGTAAGGGGATATTCAATTTATTCATGATGCAAACCACAGGGTTGATGTGTGTGCATGTGTATGCATGCATGTGTGTGTGTGTGTGTGCGTGCGCATGGTGAGTGTGGAGTGAACCATGAAATGAAAACACCCTATAACCATTTCACTGCATCTCTCAATTAGGACATCGTCTATGCAGAGGGAGCATTCATGAGTGGCTTCTTTTTTATTTACAATTACACACCGCAGTGCAGACAAATGGGGTGCTGAGGGGGAAAAGCTTGTGCGATCCACTCTGCACAAGGTTTAGGTAACAGAAAATCAGACATGTATGACTTGCTGCAAAACCCTTTGCAACTCGTGGGCCAGAGACTCGTCAGCCTTAATAGTTGACATCGACTGCCAGGTCGTCTGGACAGATATACTCTCACTGAGAAAACTAAACCACTAAACTGCACAAATCCCAGACAGAGGTTTGACACTTTTTCATTTCAGCTGAGTCACTTCAGCATCGGCCTGGGACCCACTCTTCATTAAATACTAGTTTTGTTACCCTACAGACCCACCAGAAACAGGCCCACCCTCCATTTTGGATCCCTATCCATAGTTTAAGAGACAACGCCTTGCAAACCTTTCCAAATTAAGATACTGAAGTCTATTTTCCTGAAGGGGAACTTTCTTGTATATGACATTGAAATGCATGAAGCTAGTGGATATTTTGAAAGTTTTATCACACATTGCATTATTATAGCCTCTCTTTTTGTCAACAAATCACTATTTCTTCAACAAAAGCTTCAAAACTTCACTTTTTTTTTTTGCTTTTCAGAGCAAAAAAATGTTTTCACAATCTCAAGATTCTGATGTCAAAAAAACAGATAAAACGTCTGGACAGCAATATTTTGCACCCAAACTTAATTAATGGACAAAACTTCTCAATAGCTTTTACACTTCAACTTAATAATTTCTGTAAGTGTTGTTACATTGTGTCTGCAGGTGTTCTTAAATCTCATTACTGACGCATTACTGTGAGAAATTGAGTTGTGTCCAATGTCTTGGCTCAGCTAGTCCCTAAATTTCCACATTTTGAGCCATCAGGTGAGGTCAACAGTTTTCACTCACACCGACAACGTCTTGCAACCGACTTTCGGGTCCCGAGCCGCTGGTTGAGAAACGCTCTGACCTGCCTCCTCTACACAGGCAGAGACAGAGAAAGACAGTTTTAAAGCGTCAGTACTGTCCAGGGATCAATGTCAGAACCGGTTCATACTGGTCCTTCATCATCCGGCACCCGCTGTGGGAGTCCAGGTGTTGCCGGGCTTCATAACATGCAGCTAAGAATGCAGCGGTCCATTCAGGCCTCATTAGAAATGCAGGGCCACTCTATTCCTCTGATATTTTATACATGAAGCGAGCCATTTACAGTCTGATGAGCAAATCTGGCTTATTAATGATATGGCCGTGCTCTTAGGGTGTCGGGCGCCAAGCAAATACTCATGTAAAATTAAACACTATTTGTTTACATAGCCGTGCAAATCCGACCACTCCGGGGCTTTGTTGCAAAGCCTGATCAAGCACTGCAAGCACTGATTTCAATTAGTTACAAAAAGATTCTCACTTTCTAGAATTAGTTCACACGGGGTTTTAAGACACAGTAGTTTAAAAGTCCAGTTTAAAACATTCAAACGCTCTGGAAACTTGATCCCTATTTACTTTGTTTGAGGATTTTTTGGCTCACACATCTGCTGAAGGATCTTCAGTTTGAATGATGTCATAAGTCTAGTGAACTCCTGACAAGACTAGAAGGCTGAATTATTTAATGATGGCTCCACTTTTGTGGAATTATTTTAAGTATTATAATTGCGGCCGGGCTCGCCTTGGCCTGCCGGTGGAGAGAGTGAGGCCCTGTGGGGAGCGATCAGCATCAGTCGGTGGTATCAGGTTACCGCGGGCGCACCAAAATACACCCTTAATGACGGCCAAATTGGGGGAAAAGCATTGACCTGAACTGAGACCAAACATAAGACAATATTTCTTTAGATGGCGAAGCCTGCGTCGATGGTCCTCACATGGCCTTGGGAGCTGGACACCATGGCGAAGGTAAACATAGAAAAACACAAGTCAAACACCTTGGCTGCTGATATAATAGTGTACAGTTGTTTCCATTGTATGTTTACTCACTAAACTTTACACATTGAGAACCTCAGAATTTGGTGATATTGTATTGAAATAATTATAGAGGTGTAAAGTTGAAATTGTACCACAAAGCTTTTTTCTCGCCTGCCTAGCCGGCTACTCCAATATTAAACTAGAAGGAACTTGGAGAGCGCAAACCTCCGCAACGCTGAACAACTTGCTGTTGTTCCAACTTTCTGTTACATCCAAACACTTCATTCCTATCACTTAAATTTTTTAATTAAATTGATGCGTTGACCCAGCAAACATCCCCTTAGGATTTGGATTAGTTTCATAGTTATGGCTAAAAAAAGATAATCATCTAATGGCAGAAATCCCAGATCCAGATCACCACCAAAATCTAATCAATTGATCCTTGGCCCAAAGCCATATCTTTCCACCAGATTTACCACCAGAAATCTGTTCATAAGTTTTTTAAATATCCTGCTGACATACAAACCTCTTTGGTGCTGGTAAAGATAAAAGTGCTGGCTTATGCTTTTGCATAATGTGATGTACTTTTTTGCATTTTTGTGCATTTTTCAGTAATTAAGAAAAGAATGCTTCTTTTCACACTGATTTGCATGTATTCTTTAAATCATACAATGCAACCCTAACCCTAACCCAAAGTTCATGAATCACATTTAACATTTAAATGACTGTTTAAACTTTCAATTCAGGTATGAAAAAGAAACACACTAAAATTGCACTTATGTGTTTTTGTCTCAGATGCAGCAAAAAGTCAGTCGTCTATAAAGTGATAACAGTGGCGACGTGGTTATGCGGGATGTAATGTAGTTGCAGCGTAAACATGATTGTGTTGGACTGTGTGTTCTGGCTTTTGTGTGTCGAAAGGAGAGATGGGTGTTTTGATTGAAATTTTACCAGAGACAGGAGTGGTGCGTTCACAGTCTGACACCGGTCCAGTAAAGTGTCAGGCTATGACAACCCGCCGCATTATGTTTCCGACAGGGACAAACTTGAAGAGGGATTATTTTGTCATCAGGTGCAATGAGGAGTATCAGTCGGCATGAACGCCGAGTCCGTCATTACAGCTGGGCCATTCCCAGCTCATGCCGCTACATGCGAATAAAAAAAACACACCCGCGAGGTTAAGCCAACAAGCGATCTCGCACGTCGCCACAATCCCGACTCGATTAACCGAACCTGGCTGCGAGTCAAGATGAAAACACACTGAGCTTTGTTGAAACCAAAGCTGCAACCACCGTGTTTATTCTGCAGAAGTCGTTAAGTTGCCTTGTCTCTTGGTGTGATGAGAAAGCACACTGTAAAAAAATCTCCATCTTAACGAGCCATTTAGTCTCTTATTGAGTCCTAGAATCGTAATTTTTGTAAAACAAGTGAAAAAATAAGATGATAGATAATAGATAGATAATTTCACTTGTTTCCAATGCAAATCATCTTAATACTGATACTAATTTCTAGAAAATTCCTGAAACAAGTGGAACTATTTCACCTCACTGGCAGAATTTTTCTCTTGTTTTAATAAAAATAAGATTTGAAGGCTGAATATGAGACTAAATGACTTGTTAAGATAGATGTTTTTTTGCACTGTATTATTGTTTCCACGAGTCAAACAGGGGTCACTGTGTTTTTGATTCCTTGGAGACATAACGATGATTTGTGACTGGAAGGTTGCCAGTTTGAGTCCCCCGGTCGGTGGAAGCGAGTCGGTAACAGCAGCAACCGTCCAAATGCCCTCGAGCAAGGCACCGAACCCCCAGCGGGCCCGGTGGAGCCGCTCACTGAGGTCTGACTGTGTAAATAGATGCAACGACTGTGAATCCCCCAGGCTGCATCTGTAAATAAGAAACTATTCCCGCTCAATTTACCTGGTTAAAAAAGGGTTAAAAATAGATTATTCTGGATTCCCAACAGGAGTAGAACCTACTTGTTTAAAGAGAAAACGCTTGTTTCTCAAACTTCTGTGATGAGTTTGTCATCGTACTCAGATAATTATGCGGTCTGGGGAAATTATGCCTACATTGTGCTCTTGAGGAGATAATTACGGTGCTGAAGCCTATGCATCACATGAGGATCAAGCCTCATTCCACAAATTAAATGCATGAATGTCATTAACGGCCCTATGTATATTTTCAGCTGCCGCTTGTATTACACTGTGTAAGTTCCTGTGTTATGGTATATTTCCCCTGATGATAACAAACGAAAAACAAAATTATTGTGTTAATTGAGCTGTTGTCAAGATGAATAATCATGCGTGTCAAATTCCTCATGGGAAAACAACAGTCAAAATTAACTTTAAGAGGAAGTACAATTTCCATAATTTCAATATTTTTTCTTTTTTTAATTGTAGTGTTTTTTTTCTTCATTGTACTGCATATTTCATCAAGCAAATTTTAGACCTGAGAATTATCGGAATAGATTTGTTAAACAGATAAATAAGCTGCTCGACATTAATGAATTCCTCAAATATAAGATCACACTCCTTGTCGCAGGTGTGGAAGCAGGTTGTGATTTAGGTTGATGGACGACTAATCAGGAAATCAATTAGGCCTTGACCCAGAAACTGAGACAAAGGGAGAGAATTATTTTCTTCTTCTTTTCCTCTGGCTCTTCTTCTCTTGACTTGGACCCTCTGGTGTTTCTGATTGGACCAGGCAAATCCCCCGGGGTTTCAGAGGTACATCTTAACAGACTACATCAGGAAATAGGTTCTTTACAACTTGATCTAACAATAGAGAACAATAGAGTCAAACAGAATTCCAGTGGATGAGTTTGTTTGTTTGTTTATTCAGATCCATATTAGTTCTAACCAAGGTAACAGTTATTCTTCCTGGGATCCACAAAAAACATTTCCATTCCACAGTTCATTAACATTAACTGTATGTACAATTTTGAAAAAAAACTAAAACAAATCATCCCCCAAGGTTCATCAGTCAGTTGCTCTGAAATAGAAGAGAATCCAGTCTGCAGCAGTGTTTGTATTTTGCTAACCAATGACTTACATTACTTATTACCCATTAAAAAGTATCATAATTTGTTTCAGTTTTGTGGTATAAATCATTTTTTAGAGGCAGGTGTCACTTTTTTTCAAATGGCGATATGTCATTTTGGAATGAAACTCTTCAGGTGATGTGTGCAGACAGTTCTATGATTAATTGCTAAAAATGTCACGCTGCACTTAATCAAATTATTCTTGATAGTCTTAATTTTAATCATATCATCAAGCAGTTAATACCTGAATTATGGGATTTTCCTGGGATATCTGTCTGGGCAGACAGCAAGATAAACAGCCTGTCTCTGCCAGGTACCTCAGGCTGAGAGACAGTGGGGCGAGGAGGTGAGGTGCAGACAACGTTACACACACACACACACACACACACACACACACACACACACACACGCCTCTGTCTCGCATCAGTCTGACCTCTGGGGGTCAGACATAAAGGCTCGGCTTTTCAGCAGCATCCACTTAGCGCTGAGGAAGAAGACAGACGTCTTATCCATGTACCTTTGTCCATCATATTCACTTTGTATTGATTGAGTCAAACAGAACAACTGTGTCTTTATGCCGGCAGAGGTTCGTCTCTCTGAGGTTTCTCTGAAGGGGGATAAAAGAGAAGAGCGGTGAGGGGGGCGTGCGGCTAGTTTCAGCCGGGCAATCTGATTGGTCAAACACCTGGTCCATCCACGCTGGCTAGCCGCGCTCCATCCAAAACAGAATTGGTTGCTATGCTAACGCTTGTGGCAATTTCTTTCTTCCTTTAATTTTAAATTCACACATTTACACTACTTTGAAAAAAACCTTTAAGACAATATATATGTGTTTTGAAACTGTTATATAAATACATGCTACAATGTTATATAAAAACACATAATAGCTAGCTGGTGTTCTTTACTGTGATTGTGGTATTTAAGCGATGCAGATGCACCATTGTACTCAGAGTAAAAAGCATCTTCTTGAGTATTATTGTTGTATGTTTATAGATCTGAGGTTTCTGATTTGTGTGATTTAAAGTTGCACGAAGCAACTTTGCACGTTGGTGGTTCCAAACGGCAGTGAGAAGTAAATTTGACCTGCAATAGCCAGAAATCCTGTAACGTGACGTCAGTAAACAGCACACAGCTCGCTCATGCTGTCTTTATACCAAAGATACCAAAGAGACGAGAGAGGAGAAGATCTAACGCTGGTGAGTCCAGCTTTCTCTGCTCACTGCTGTTTAGGAGACAGTCTGGATTTCACGCTCGAGTTTCGATTTGTCACTTCCTTTGGGCGGAGAAGTGTCTATACCTGACACCAGAAAGCAAACAGGACAAATCTATAGCATCTAATTTAGGGGCTTTTTTGACGCTTTTCTGTATTCAGTCCTACTTTGTGATTTAGGCTGATAAGACGGGGGTATTTTTACATAAATATCTCGCCTGCTGCAGCTTTAATCCGTGGTTACCTCTCTGGCCTCCAAAGGGTGCATGACTATTGACTGTGCAGCTACCTTGTGCACATGCCCAGTCGTACCTGGCACGCACCGCGCTGCTCCCCGCCTGAAAGATGACAACTATGTGTACGTGTCAGCTGGGTGCGCTCACTTTGGAGGTGTCAGGTTGTATGTTTTCCAAACTCCGCCTGAGGGAATTGGCAGTCGGTGCGTTTGCACCGCTGGATGCCCACGTCTTTAGCTGGAGGTGTGCGGTGCGTCTGCTGAGCTGTTATGTGTCAGACAACTTTTTGATTTTGTAGAAACCTCATGTCAACTTCACACAGAATGTACCGGATGAAACTTAAAAAATGCACAAAGTGGTTTACACTTGCTGTAAGTGGCGGCTTTGTTTTTGGAAACGTGCCTTTTAATTACCTAAATTAATCCCTAGATTTTACTCATTTTATGTCCTTGCCTGTTATTGTTTTGTCTTCTTTGGTTTTCCAGAAGACACCACGCTCCCTACTGCCTCTATAACCGGTGAACTAGTTTTAAGAGGTGACATTTTACTGAAATAAGTGGATTATATTTCTGAGTGAATCTTAACATTTTATAATCTGTTAGGTTTGTGTGTTTGTATGTGAGCAAAGAAACATTAAATTGCCAAATGGAATGAGAGTTTGCCATGACATTTTCTCCTACACAAAGACAAAAGGAGGACTGAATGAACTGGGAATAACTCCAGTATCGACTAGAGAAAACTTGCTCCTCTGTGTGATTTTCATTGCTCAAATCACTCAGCCTTTGCACATACAAAACACACATTTGATTAAACTTATTGAAAATATGTTGCGCAGTCCAGGGTGAATTTCGGCTTACACCTAAAAAAAAACAACACTGTTCATCCCACTTTGCATTTTGTCAAAGACACTTCAAATATATTATCACTTTCAAATGAAAATTCCCTCGGTTCCTGTGAGTAAACCTTCCAAATCCCCAGCTCTCATCCCTATTTTCCTCCCAAAAACGAGCATTAGAAGGATTGCCCCGCTATTGTTGCTCCCCTTGGGAGCAAATCTATTTCTGCAGAGATGGAAATCGTCGGTCCCCACAAAGCTGCCGACACACTCTCAATGGAGGTGTCAATTCTCGAGGCCTCGCCATTGTGGGCTGGATAATTTAATTGGAGAGGCACGACGGTGTGTCCCCGGTCGGCGCATTCAAATGTTGTATCACCGCCTGTCCCAGCGCTGGCTCCTCTCCTGCTGGGGAGACTCAAGATTCAGCTCCCCTCCTCCTAGCTCCCTCTCCTCCCCACCCAGGGGGGGACTCATCGCAGGCCCGGGCCCCTGAGAGGGCCCTTTGTTGGGGGGAGGGGGGGGGGCAGAGCCTTGTGGCCTCAAAGTCTCAGCACGGCTGTTCTGGAGGGGTGCAGGAGGCGGGAGGGGGGGGGTAAACCTGCACTGCCATTACCTGGGAGTCGTCTTGGGGGCAGGCACAAAATTAGTCAGCAGATAATGAAGCTGTCTTTGATTGCAGGAGAGAGCGAGGGGTGGAGGGGGCTGGGGGCGGCGGGAGGGGGTGGTGGAGGGGGCGGTGGAGGGGGGGGTAGGAGTCTCCTGTACAGGGGGCCTCCGCAGGGCATGAGAAGCATGTCTTTGGAGGAGCGCCTGCTGTCAACGGACGCTCTGTTTCTCCGAGATCCTGGCATAGTTTAGGGTTGAAAGATGCACGAGGGCTGGAAGAGAGCGGAGCCGAGCGCATTCCTTTGTGCGGCTGCTGCAGGTGAGCGGGGTTCAGAGACAAGTGGGTGGAGATGCACAGGTAGACGAGCACACACACACATCTATGTGCACACACACACACACAAAGACACACACACACATACACACAAACATACACATTGCTACAACCTTTCCTCTTTCAATTATTTAAAGTCTTTCAACCCAAAACAGTTTTTAACACCCCCCAGCTTATATATCCTTGCTTTAATTTTACATATCTTAAACTGATTATTATTTTGGATTCTTGTATGAACCCTTTGCCTTTGAAATGTAGCAGTACATGAACTTAAAAGCTAAATCAAGCTAACATTATTCATATTTGTAACAGACATATTAAGTTTTTTTTGCATCACAAGGGTATTTCTAAGATGATGAGTGTGTCTTTACTAAGTTAATTTTCATCTCTATCTTTCTGTGTGTGTGTGTGTGTGTGTGTGCCCGTGCGTGCGCTTGTGTCCATGCACAGTTGTCACGACAACCCCGCTCATGGCCGCCCTCCAAGCCCAGACAAAGCTGTCGTCGAGTGAACCAGGCGTGTGTCCACCGGACCTGAGGGGTGCCGCCACCGCGAACAAAACACACAAAGCCCCCCCGCCCCCCCCCCCTCGCCCCTGGCACTGGCCCTCACCCTGTCTACCCGCTATCCTGCCCCCCAACACCCCTCCCCCCCCCCACCGCTGCCCGCTGCCCGCTGCTTTGTGCCCGCTCCAAGAAGAGGAAGTTCCTCTCATCTCCATTTCAAGGTACCCCCTGCCACCCATGCCCCTTTTTCACACAGGCGCAATCAAATGGGAAACACACACACACACACACACACACACACACACGTTAAACACATGCTAAACAGACACACACTCTTGTCTTTGAGCCAGTAAGGCAGGCTGGAAGCTAACATTGTGCATTTTTGTAATAGACAGGGTGTACCTAGGGTCATGAATGTGTCTTTACTAATTTCATTTTCATCTCTATCTTGAAATACACACACACACACTCACTCACTCACACACACACACACAAAGGCATTCTCTCTCTCACACACACACGGAGGAACAGCGATGAAAACATGCAAACGGACACACACTCTTGTCTTTGAGCCAGTAAGACAAGCCTCAAGCTAACATTGTGCATTTTTGTCATAGACATGCAAGTTTTTTTTGCATTGGAGTATTCCTAGGGTCATGAATGTGTCTTTAGTAATTTCATTTTCATCTATATCTTGAAATACAAACACACACACACACACACACACACACACACACACACACACACACACACAAAGGCATTCTCTCACACACAGACACTGTTAGACAATGTTAAGTTTTATGTCTTGTTTTTATGTTGTTTTTATGTTTTGTTTGGACCCCAGGAAGAGTAGCTGTTGCATTATGCACAGCTAATGGGGATCCCAATAATAAACCAATAATAATAAACCCGGAAAAACATGCAAACGGACGGACACTCTTGTCTTTGAGCCGGTAAGGCAAGATTTTGAAAAAACTGATGCCGGATGTAGGTGAAGTGCAGAGTCCCTCGTCACATCGCACAAGTCAGCAGGACCTACGAGTGTTAGAGGAAACTATTCCACATGTAAAGACACATTAGATCTGTCAAGGCGACGGCATTTAAAATGTAAAGAGTGGAGACAGGCCGTGTCAAGCGGCGAGTATAAATTCTATGGCATGTCAGTCACTCTGTGGTATAAGATGTGACACTCAGCTCACGCATGTGTCACAACAGCGCCGTGTCACCTCATATGCATACCTGTATGTAACTGAGTGTGACAGATCAGGCAGGGATTTCAGGTAGTGCTATCAGTGCAAAACCAAAAAAATGAGTTAAATCTTACCATTCCTCCTCTCTCTCTTTATCTGTCTTTCACTTTTTTGCAATTGTCGTTTTACTTATTGCACTGCAAAAACTGACAGACTTGTTAAGTTATTTCATCTTGTGTCCAGACTTATAAAGCTTATTTTGATTTTTTTTTTGTGAAACCATCTTACTGCACTGGCAGATAATTTTACCGGTTTCAGCAAATTTGACTTTTATTCAGGATGATGTTACTTGTTTCAGGACATTTACTTGGTAAAAGTTAAATTGTCCTAGAGAAAGTTTCTTGTTTCCAGATTTTCATTGTCATATTGGCAGTGCAGTGAGATAATTTGACAAAAAAATATCACGAAATAAGCTTGATAGGTCTGGAAACAAGTTAAAATCACTGGACATCATTTGTGTATTTACTTATGCTATCCTTGACCTAAACAGGACTAAATAGATATACTGACCATTAAATGAAAAATGCATTATTTTGTGATGAATTTCTGTAATTTACTTTTTTTGGTGAACCCACTTTCCCTCAACCTGCCTCGTCTACTTCAGGTAGTGATTTCCTACATTTTCCAGAACGACCCGCACCCCTTTACTCAAAGCAGAAATACTAGTGGCTGCATTGCATTCTGGTCTATTGAGGCTACTTTTCAGTGGAGAAACTGGCCTCTCTGCCTCTTCTCCGATGGATTTCTCCTCTGTATGATTGTTGAACGTCTCTTGGTGCAAAATGGCGGCTCTGGAAAGAAGCCCTCGCTCTTTGATTCTGAGGGACTGACACCAAAACCTGATCAAACTCCATTGTAGCTGCATTGGAAATATCTCAACGTGACATCATGTTATCTACATTTGGCCAGTTATTCTCCACAGGAATAAGAAAAATACAACAAGAAATGCAAGGTACGTCACCAATAGCTGCTTTTTTAACAGCGGTAAAGTGTTTAAGAGTGGATTTTTCCTTTAATTCAGAACCTTTTGCTTAGATTCTCTGATGACCAATAATCACCAGTAATTCAAAAGTGACCATTAACATCGCCTTGAAGTCCCGTTTCCCTTCCAACAAGTCAGCGCAGTAAAGTCTTCGCAGCGTTAGCAAAGCCTCGTCTTAAAACAGGATCCCCGTAATGAAGGGGATCCAATAATTATCTCAGCGGTGAAGTCATGAAGGTGGATGAAAGAGAGCGAAATACAGTTTGGACGGCGAGCGGGGGGCCTCCAACCTCTTAATGAATATGACCTCCGAGTCCTTCCCACAATTCCCTGGGCTCTCATTCCCCCCTCCAAAAAAAAACCTACAGTGTTTAATGATTCCAAGGACTCTGGGGTGAGCTCCAACTCTAATCAATGAACCCCATCTACGGGGAGCCGGTATCCCTGGCGACGCTGTTGCCAAGACAGTCGCGCTTGGCAACCCAGGTTCACCATGGCGATGAGTTCCCGTTAGAATAGATTTTTTTTTTTTTTTTCTTGCTCGATGTGAAGCGTCTGGCTGAACTGGCAGACCGGGTCATTATATAACGTTTTTCCCCCCCCTTTTTTACCACGTCTGCTCTTTTTTTTTTTCCGCTGAGAACAAGAGAGTTGAAATATGCAACTTGTTTGTTTGGAAATTTCATATTTTGTTGTTAACTGCTTTGGCAATAGGATTTCTGTTTTGCAGTCATGCCAATACAGTAATTGAAACTAAAAAAATAGAGAGAGAGAGAGAGAGAAAGAGAGAGGAAGAATGGGCAGGAGGGCAAATGAGGGGAGTGACAGGAGGAAAAGGGACAGGGAGTTATCATTTTAGCATTAGATGGTGAAAAACTGGGGAGAAGTGGGTGAAAAAAGGTAGCGAGAGAGAGAGAGAGAGAGGAGCGGAGTGGCAGATTGGTTAGGAAAAGCGCCCCGGCCTAATAATCCCATCTGCTAAAGCACTAGAGGAGGTGAGGAAGGAGGAGATTGCTTTGGAAATGGAGACGTCTTCCGCTGCCTGAGTAGCGGTGGCGGCGTTTCTGTAAATTTCATGATAGCTTCTGGGGGAAAAAGTGCAACCGGCTTCTGGTTCATCCTCTGTCTCCTCCGCAGTCTCTTTATCTTTCTCATTTTTTTTATCTTTTTTCTTTTTTTTTGGCACGACTTCTAAATTTACCGCACGGATTCCGATAATTCACACAAAAGTCGCCGTGTTTTTTCGAGGCTTCGTCGCAAGCACAATCGTTTAAGAATTACCGTTTTTTAACGCAGCTTTTCAAAGACGGTTTCATGTACTTAGCATAGTGAACTGACACAGAAGAGTTGCCTCCTGCTTTGCCTTTTTAAAAGACCGGAGGAGGAGAGGAGCCCCCCGAAGAAAAGCTCAAAAAAATGGAGGGAAGAGCTTTTTCCACTCCTCTTCTCATTGATGAAATGTTTCCTCTTCCTCTTCAATTATTCAGGCCGTTTTCATTGGAGAACTCCCAGTGGCACCCGGTGAGATTTGCATCCTGATTTATTTGTCATATATCCTTTATATCTCTAAATTCTTTATACCTCTCCAGTGGCCCCATGCATCTTTCATGGGCTCCTCAGCAGTGTTCGCGGGCCAGATCCAAACACATTTTACACGTCACGCTGCAGCTGGAGCTCGCTTATTTCACCTTGGGTGTGTGGGGCGGATGAAAAATTTATCGGCAGTGTCGTTAATTTTTTTTCTCCTCACACCACCGAGCCTTTGGTGTTGTCGGTGTCAAGAGTCGCCACCGCACACGTTGTTTTTCTTCCCCCCCCTTTCTCTCTCTCTCTCTCTCTCTCTCTCTGCCTCTCTATCTCTCTCTGATGAACTTTGAAAGTTGCAAGAGAAGCATCCGCCTGACCTGGAAAGACTGTTTTGTCGAGGATGAGTGACTGACACAACTAGGTGAATATGGAAATGAGGTGTTTGACGCTACCCACAGGGCAAAGTCGAGTCAAGACAAATTTATTTAACAAAACAAGTTCATCACATGGGGAATTTCAAGAACTGCATTCAAGAAAATAGAGCAAATACTGCCGTGAAAATATTTTTTTAAGCCATATCGACGGTTGTTGTCGCCTTTTGGTGACCGCTGACGCCTCCTAGTTTACTTACTTTTTTTTATTTAGGAAGACATCACGGTTAAAGAGGCAGTAACCGAAGCGAGACCTCGCATCTCAGCCCCAGACTCTTTCCTTATTTATTTTGCGCCATTGACAGACAATGGCAAAAAAAAAAAACCCCCAGGGAGATAAGTTAGTGACACGGTTAAATGTGACAAAGCTTTGAACTGGCGTCACACAGACTTTAGCCCCACACCGCCCAGCGCGGGGATAAAGATAAACATGTTTGTAATGGTGTATATTTAATTCTCTGTCTGGCCCGCACTGCGGTTATTCTCACCCACGCAGAAAAAAGCATTCCCAACTGATTAATTCCCCAACAATTATTCCCCTATCTCCCTCTGTCTGTCTCTGTTGACATGCTGCCACTCCGAGCCGTTCCGACGATTTCTATTTCCCCCTAACGCAGGCACAAGCTAAAGCGCCGCATATGTGGCGCGCAATGTGGGCGAAAACGCGGGCCTTTTTTTCCCCCGGATTTGAGCACGGGCGCGCGGAGAGACAGATTGCGATGCTGGAATGCGCCATCGAGCCTTGCAATCTCCATCTGCTTGGGCAAGCCGTGGATGAACGGGGGGGAACGATGGAGGGATGGAGAGAGAGAGAGAGAGAGAGAGAGAGAGAGAGAGGAGGCAGAATGATGGAGTGGCTATTAAATATACAGCAGGCAGTGAGGAGCATGCAGGGTGTTGTTGGGAGGCTCCTGCATTATGATGGCGCATCAGCACTCCATCTCTCCGTTTCTCATCTCTCCGTTTCTCTCTTTTCCTTCTATTTTAGTGCCGGGGCTTCTCTGCAACGTCGAGTACTGTTGCCCCGTTTTTCCTTCTTTCTTCCGTCCGTCCTTTTCTGTCTTTCCCCCTCCTTTCTTCCTTGCTTTTTACTTCCTTTTCCCCTGCTGTCTTTCTTTCCTTCCCTCCTGCTGTTTTCCTTTCCTTTCCTTCCTTTCTTCCTGCAGTCTTTCTTTCCTTTCCTTCCTGTCTTCCTTTCTTTTCTTCCCTTTCTTCTGGCTGTCTTTCTTTCTTTTCCTTCCTTCCTCCCTTTCTTTACCTTCCCTTCTCCCGTCTGTTTTTCTTTCCATTTCTTCCTGCAGTCTTTCTTTCCTTTCCTTCCTGTCTTCCTTTCTTTTTCTCCCTTTCTTCTGGCTGTCTTTCTTTCTTTTCCTTCCTTCCGCCCTTTCTTTACCTTCCCTTCTTCCGTCTGTTTTTCTTTCCATTTCTTCCTTTCTTTTGTCTGTCTTCCCTGCTTTCCCTTCCTTTATTCCAGCTGCCCTCTTCTTTCTTTCTTTTTCCTCCTTGTCTTTTACCTCATTTCCTCTTGCTGTCCCTATTGTCCTTCCTTTCTTCCTGCTCTTTCTCTCTTTTTCTCCCTTTCTTTACCTTCCTTTGTTCTTTCTTTCTTTCTTTCTCTCCTACCCTGCTCATTGGGATGTAAGGCCACCTATGTAACATAAATCAGAGATGAGTCCCACCTCTGGATTTAAATGGACATGTTTTATTAGAATCAGAGTGCGGGGCGGCGGGCGGCGGGCGGCGGGCGGCGGGCGGCGGGCGGCGGGATCCAGGCGGGATCCAGGCGATGTGAACTGAGTCGGGGCTAACCTCCATGTTAATTCAGCCTTTTACAGCGCTGGCGTCTCGCGCGGCGGCGGGGACGAGCGCCGTCTCCGGCTTCGTGACAGCTCGCTAACGCCGCTCCGCCGAGGTGTCTCCGACGCTTTCTCCGACGCTTTCTCCCCCCCCCCCCCCCCCCCGTTCGCCATCTAATTCACACGTTCCCGCCGCACACTCCAAAAAATTGGATGGTAAAACATTGTGAAAACATCCGCGGATGACAGTCGCACCGTGGCGAGGGATGTGTGTGTGTGGGGGGGGGGGGGTTGGGTGAGGTGAGGGGGGGGGGGGGGGGGCACGGGCCATGTATCCTGTGTCCAGATCAGTTGGCAGAGAGAGGATTCTTTGTCTCTCTCTCTCTCTCTCTCTCTCTCTCTCTTTTTTCCAGCAGGCCAAGTCATCCCGAGTGAAAACTGGGTTCATTTCATTCCAGCAGATTCCTTCGTCAGGATGGAAGGAAGCCGGCCTTCTGTCACGAAATACTGTGTGTGCTGTGTGGGGGGGTGGAGAGAAGTTAGGGTGGGTGGGGTGGGGTGGGGTGGGGTGGGGGGTGGGGTGGGGGGTGGGGGGGGTGGGGGGGGCCAGTGAAGCAGCAAGACTGGAAAACCGTGTTCGGCTATTTTTAATTCATGGGATACCACCTGGCTAATGGCGTTTTTGGATCCGCCGGCTCTCCGCAAGCCCAGAACAGAACTTGTTTCAAATAATCAGGCCTCCACCAAATGCGCTGAAATTATTCATGCGGCCTGCATTACGAGCCGTTGATCATAATATTGGAATATTAAAACAGTTCGGAAATGTCAGGTAGCATTAGGATGCATTGATGGCAACCCAAACAGCTCATGTAAGTTATATGGGGAAGTGAGGCAGATCAGAGGGTTTTTCTGCTTTTAGGATTATTTCATAAAGAAACCCATAGCACAGTATGCACAGTATAAAAAGATTACTCACCTAAAAGGAGTATTTTATAAAAAGCATAAAACTATAAAACATACACTACCAGTGAAAAGTTTGGACAAACGCATTTTTCTTTATTTTTTATTATTTTTCACATTTTAGAATAATAGTAAAGACATCAAAACTAAGAAATAACACAAATTGAATTATGCAGTGACCAAAAAAGTGTTCAAATCAAAACTATCTTATATTTTAGATTCTTTAAAGTAGCCGCCCTTTGCCTTGATGGAAAGGCAAAGGCTTTGGAAAGAAATTCATACATAGGATCAACTTCACTATTTATATTTGTCTAAGAAACTAATTTCAAGCATTTAAGCAGAAGCCTTTAGATCAAAAATGGCTTTTTTAAGAGAATGAAAAACATAGTACATTCAATCTAATAATATTGCCACAAATTAATTGATTTAAACATTTAAAATTTTCCATGACAGACAGACAGACAGAATTCAACTTGTTTTTTGTCAAACATCTAGAAACTCCAGAATCTCATGGGTGCCCTTAAGCATATATTGTTATATCTTAAATTCTCCTTAAGTGGATCATAACAATATTGTGATGTCAACATTACAGGAAACGTTAACATAGTCATGATGAACTTACAGTAACCAGCAGGCCGCTGATGTTATCCAGCCCATTGATTTCCTCTGTGGCCCTAAGTACTGACGGCTTCAGCTTAAGATAGCACCAGACCATAAAAGGCAGATTGACCAAACACAACATCATATGATTATATAAAATATTGATAAGAGTGGTCTCCTCTCCCATCAGGCCTCTAAGTGGACAGCTGACCAGCCGGCCGGACTGCAGCAGCTTGTATAATGAGCCGAGGAGCAGAAGAGCTAAACGAAGTGGAAAATACAACCGGGTTTCCAGGCTGAGAGCATGTCCGGTGCAGATGTTCTGATATATTTTTGTGTATGATTTAAGATTTATTTTTATTCAAGTGTCACGCAGGCTGGGTACAGACAGAGCCAACATGGGCTCTCCGTACATATATCATGATGCAGTTGTGCAGAACAGAAACGTAGTCGTAAACAACAAAAAGTTCATATTTTTTCCCAGTGTGTCACATAGAATTCAGTTTTCTCTGAAGCAAATCTAAAGTCTTTTATGTGTATTTCACAGTAAATCATACAGATAATTGCTGGGCTTACTTGCCATGGAAATTAAGATTTTGTCTTACTGGACTTACCTGGTTAAATAAAACTAAAAATACAAATAACTGGATAGATAGACAGATAGATAGATAGATAGATAGATAGATAGATAGATAGACAGACAGACAGATAGATAGATAGATAGATAGATAGATACATACATAGACAGACAGATAGATAGATAGATAGATAGACAGACAGACAGACAGATAGATAGATAGATAGATAGATAGACAGACAGACAGACAGATAGATAGATAGATAGATAGATACATACATAGACAGACAGATAGATAGACAGATAAACAGATAGTTAGATAGATAGATAGACAGATAGATAGATTCAAACTACACAATTTATCTCCGAGCAATTCAAAGTGTTCCAAAATATATGTCCAACGTGCTTCAACAAAGTTTTAAAAAAAAAAGAAAAAATTCAGAGTGTTATTCTGCCACACAGACGAATACAAGCAGCATCACAGAGTTCGGTGACACTGAACGCAACTCTGCTGGTTCCAGACAGCTGGAGGAGGGAGATCAGAGATACCAGGGTCTGTAATTATCAGAGGAAAATTACAAAGATCTGGCATGTGATCAAAGAGCACGCACACACACACACACACACACACACACACACACACACACACACGTAAAGTGGTGGACACTCATATTAATGGCCCCATTTGTTATCTTGTCCAAACCTTTTTTGAATAGTGTTTTTTTTTTTTTCAACGAGGGAGCACTGATATACGATATTCAACAAAGATGTCTTATCAAAGATGTTTTATCTTGATTTATGCTGCAAAGAGTGTAAAATCCGAATAATAGAAGATAAACTTATCTGTCTCAGCGATTATTATGTCTGTCGAAGCGATTATCACAGCAGTTATCTACAGTTTATCAGGAGCCACAGTGACAAAAAAAACAGATACAGTCACATATCTGCAGAATGTCAGCTTTTCAGGAATAACAGCATTAATATCAGATTGATAACCATATATTGTACAATCTCATCATGGATTTTGAATAGTTTGTCAAAGCTCATAGAGTCATGAAACAAAGGATTCAGGTAAAAACATGAAAATTGGCAAAATTAAAAGTTACAAATTTTAATTAAATGTAATTAAAAGTAATTTTGTTTCTGTGACAACACCACTAAAAGCTATTTTAACTCCCCCAAAGCGTATGATTCATTAACCGCACACGTATTTCAAACGACAGATACGGAAACAGTAGTTTTTAACAAGCCTTTAGTTGTTGGGGGAATAAATGTGTAAGCATTCTTCCATCAGCTGCACACATTCCTCTGATGAGACGATAGCAGCTAAGACGTTTATGCAAAGACGCGACCTCACGCTTTCAACTTTCCCAGTCACATGCACGACAACTTTGATGCCATATTAGATGTGAGGCAACAAACTTGATACGGGTATTTACCAACAAAGCCTTTTCACTTGTGGGCGGTGCAGAGTAAGAGGATTAGGTTTTTTTTTTTTGCTGACAGGGTTTAGAGGGCTACAACTTTTGGCTTTAATTGTTGTTCCGTTGTCTTAAACACAAGAATCTGACTTCATGCCAACAATATCAGAAATAAGGAGTGACACATATGAAGCCGGGTAAGAAATTAAGTTTTGTTTCGACCCTTTGATGTGATTTTTAAGGGCATTTTATTTGGGCCTTTTAGGAGGGGGGATTTGATTGAACTATCAAATTATAGATTTGCATATAGGTAAATAAACACTCAATTTATACCACTAAGATTTGTTTTAACTTCTTATCCAGTGCTGGAAACTGGCAGCAGGCCTCACAGAAGAGGATGGAGCTGTTTTCCCCTCTCTGTCCCCAACCAGTCCATCTTCCACACCTCCATTATTCAGTTTTTTTAACCATATCTTTTGCCGATGCAGTGGTTTGTGTGAGGTCGGCACTTTCTCTTACTATTGGCCGCATAGTGCCAACAATTGTTTTCTGATAAAAAAAATGCACACAGTTTTCTCACCTATGATACACTGGAAAGAATCACTGTGGTCATAGGTTCCTACAAGTCACCTACGGTGGCCCATAGGGGACAGTAGTCGCATTCTTGCCTGAACATTTCGACTCAACGAAAAAAGTTGAACAAGGTGAAATGCAACAAAGGATACTTAGAATTATCTGCGTCATGCTTTTTTTTGCCCAGTCATGTTTAATTTCACGGGCGTCTTATGAACTTCCCCCCGCTAATGGCGGATTTCAGCCAAGGTCTCCATTCTGCCAGATTGGGGCTTCGACCTCACATCTCAAAACTGTTGGACACCCGCTAACAGAGGCAGAGGGGAGGAGGGAGAGACGGAGGAGGATGAAGATGGAGCAGGAAGAGGAGGGGGGGAGGAGGAGGAGGAGGAGGAGGAGGAGGAGGGGGGGGGGGGGGGGGTTGTGGCAGATTTTTTACCTGAAGGCAAAAGCAGGCAGAGGAACCCGTAGGTTCAGCGGGGAGCAGCAGTCCCGCCCCAGTTCCAGGAAGGCCCTCTCCGCTGTGATCCATTATTCAGCAACGAGCACAATTAGCCTCTGTCAAGCTATTTTTACGCGCTCCGATAAGATAGATTCAATGTACAAAAGAATGTGCAAGCCCCCCCCCCCCCCCCCACACACACACACACTACCTCCACCCCCCCCCCCCCCCACCACCACCCGCACATCACCACTTATTTATTTATTCGGCACGTTAATGCGCTAGAATGGTATCGATGTAGCTTTTATCCCTTCACTTATTCATCAGGGCTTTGAGTGAGTTTGTTTAGAGCTGTTTAGTGAGGCATCATCATCAAACTTGGAGGGATGAGATGTGTTCGGGCGGCTCATCCGTCTCGGTGATGTAACGATATTTCGACGCGCAATATTTCTACGACTGTTCTGAACGCGGATGGTTGGCATTCGAAAATGAATTGACCTCAAGGACCTGAACAAGCACTTAGCATCAAAGGCAGAACGTAAGCACCTGCCACACTAAAGCAGGCTAATCTCTCTCATAAGTATAAGTAGTTAGTATAGATTGCTGTGCTGTTCTGTGAACTTGCCACTCATTATTCATGATACTGTATTGTAATAGAGAATAAATGTATCGTAGGGTTAGACTGAAGAGCAGAAATTGCCCAAGCTCTCATTATATTTCAGCGCTTTATGTGCAAATTCCACACTTATATGTATGACATAATTCAGCCCAAATTGGCTCACCTGCCATCTTCAGAAAGGGAAGGGAAATATTTTGGCGGCGATGCTCTTTTGCCAAATGACACTGGCTCCCCGTCTCCTTCGCTTCCCCCAATTTACTTCTCCACTTTGTCTGCAAACTTTGTCTTTGGTCACGGCTTTGGGCCTCAGGCTAAGTTTTGCCTTTCTTTCTTGAAGTGGGATGAGGATTTTCTCTGCTCTTGTCTCACACTCCCAGTATGTTTTTTTTTTTTTTTATCAGAGCATCATTTTATCTTAATAAACGTTAATTTGATGAAATAGCAATTTGGGAGCTCCCCTATCTACGATCTGCTTTGATATCCTGGATGTCTGGAAATAGATGCAAAATAGATTTCCTTGAAATATATAGATGGGAAAGCTGCTTCATGATTTCCTGCATGGAGAGTGATTTGTTTCAATTAAATGATGCAGTTAAATACACAAGTAAGGAGCTCAGAGCAGGATCTTGAATGGGGAAATCCAAACAGGCCTGGACTAAATCACTCTTAAGTTTCTAGGGAAATGAGGCTTGAGTGGCTCAATCCATTGAATTATTAGAGCCCAGAGTTTTTCCTGGCTGTCATGCTGTGGGTTTGTAAAAGTCAGGTCTGTCTTCATGTAGCCTCATGTTTCCTTTGCCAATACAAATGAGCCTTATACTTTTTGCATGTCAAACAGTGATTATAATTGGCATGCGTATTTGATATACATTGAGTCGTGCAAGATTGATACCTAAGACCCGACTTGTGAAGCCAGTGAAATAGTCCAGCGCAAGCAAGGGCTACTTTCAAGATGAAAAGATACTGCCTGGTCTATGTATTACCAGTGATTTTTGAAGATCACATACCGCCCTGTTAGCATGAAACTAAATACGCAACATAATTGGCTCTCATTAACATGAGGTATTCCATAACAAGGTTGTTAGCGCATCCGCACGTCCGTACGCACCGCCCGCTCGTTGCAGGTGCCGTCGCAGCACCGGGTCAGGCAGGTAATTAGGTTCCTTTAATGTAGGGGGGTGGATTGGTGGGGTTCATTAGCCCACCCTCCCACTTATCCACCCCTTTACCCAACCCCAGTTGATCTTTACAAGACCTCCCTCCCCTTTCATTCTCTGCCTCCGCTCTCTCATCCCCGGCAGTCTTACCCCTGACCCCCTCCAGCCCCCCGATTCCCCCCGAGCCCCGGTCGGGTGCATCCATCGGGGGTGGCTGATCAAAGTCCCGGGGATCCCCAGGGAGGACATTTTCACAGGCAGGAGGGAATTTAAACAGGCTTGCCCCTCTGAGGCAGGGGTCTAAGCCAGGAGAGCAAGAGGCGAAGGGGTTATTGTGCCTGTTTCCAACCCAAGAGAAGGGCAGCCCCGTCTTTAATCCCCCTAATGAGGGTGGGGATCTCACCAAGGCTGCTTGCACCTGTAAAGGGCCCTAATGTGGTTTGCATGGAGATAACCATTGAAACCTATTGGGTTTTTTTTTTTTTTAAAAAAGGGCGTAAGAAGTGTGAGATGTGAAAAATCTCTGGATTTGTAAGAGCAGCGTGAAGTGTATTGAGGATGACAGAAGCATCAGAAACAACAAAGTGCTCTCTAGAGGCTGACAATATCCTACGTGTGTGTGCATGTGCACATAAGTGTGTGTTTGTGTGTATGCGTGTGCATGCGAGTGTCTCTCTGTCTTCAAGTGTGTGTTGTGAGTGCAGCCTCCCTTTGAAAAGTGTCTGGGCTCGTTGCAGGCCGTGGTGCAGTTCTGTCTGTGTGTGTTTGTGTGCGAGTGTGTGTGTGTGTGGGTGTTTTGGCCTGCGTCTGTGTGTGTGTGTGTGTGTGTGTGTTCTGTCACGTCAGAGACATGACAGGCGCGAACGCTGATTCAGTCTGGCGGCGGCGGCGTCTGAAAGCGCCAGGGAACCTACCAGGAGCAAATGATATTCATTGGTCTTAAACGCTCGGGTTGGCCGGCCGGCCTTGTTGCGACCGCCGGTGTCATGTTACATTATGACCTGAAGATGACGGGGGACGACACCGCTCCGAAGAGAGGAGAGGAGAGAGAGGGAGGGAGGAGAGAGGGAGGGAGGGATGGAGGGAGAGAGGAGGAGCAGTGGCTGCTGGCTGGGGTCATTTAAAGCCCCAATCCACTATTTACTATTTTACATGTGCAATTTTAGCCGTATTGACACAGATTCTTGAAGTGTTTGATTTAAACATTTTGTACAGTTCTAGTGCTGTAGTTGTCAGTTGTATTATGTCTATTACCTGATATTTGCTCTATTCTTTACAGCCTTTTTTTCTTTGCTGTATCCTATTATCTGCAGCTAATACGACCCAATCTAATCTAATCTAATCTAATCTAATCTAATCTAATCTAGTCTAGTCTAGTCTAGTTTAGTCTAACCTAACCCTAACCTAGCCTAACCTAACCTAACCTATAATCTAACCTAATTTAGTCTAGTCTAGTGTAGTCTAATCCAATTCAATCTAATCTAATCTAAAACCTTTTATTTTCTTTCATAAAATACAGGGAAAACTCATGTTAAAGTTGTCATATACTATCGGTTGTTGCACTGAAAGCTCAGCTTGTCATTTTGACATTTAAAACCTGTTTTAATGTAATTGATTGGAGACAAATCAAGACATAAACAAAGCCAGCAGTGGGGAAGCAGTGTCAACAGGGGGTGCCAAACAGCAGCCAGGGATTGGTGCTTCAACCTTTGAGAGAATTTCAACACAGCAAGTCATTTACTACTGTTATTTGACATATGGAAGTATTTTACATTTAATCTATTTTTAGATTTTCTTTGTATCTGTTGTGTGTAGTTTTCATGGGTGTGTCTCTCCCTTTCTCCCCCTCTGTTTCTCTGTGTGTGTGAGTGAGTGTGTGTGTGTGTTCGTGCATGTCTCTCAGAGCCGAACCAAAACATGGTTTTGAGGTTAGTTTGAAGTGTCTGGTATCTTCTGTATCTCTTTTAGAGCCTAACCTTGGACTTCATATTAAAAGATGAAAAGTATTACATTTTCAGATCTGATTACCCATTTATCAGTCTGCTGACAGCGGGGTGTGCACAGTGTCAACAAAGACAGTCGCTCCAAGTGTGCCGACATCTGTTTTAAAGGGGAGCGCTACTCAATCTAAGGATTCCTGCATTATTTCTATATATTTGTGAATACGAACAACTCTCTCTCTCACAAAGCCAGACACAGGAGAAGTCAAACTTGTGATGCCAATGTCTGGAGCTGATGAATGAGAGACACAGACTGTTTTTATACCCTAATGGGATTATTTTATTGTAATGTTGGTGCTGATCCAGCTCAAGTGCTCTCCAACTCACCTTTACCTTTGCCAAGTTTGGGAGAGGGTTGTTCAAGTTAATAAATATTGATTGGAAGGCCCTCCATCATAGGAATAACACAGCGATGTTCCCCTTTAAGCTCCTTCATGTTGTCTTTACTCCTCACTATCCTCACATCTACAGTTTTGAACCCACCATCACACTCATGTTGCTATTCATTTCGACTCGATACATGTGGACCAGGGCCACTCTGCACGAAGAGAGAGGGGGAAAAAAAAATCAAATAATGAGTGAGAGTCATTGTTCGAAAAAGGAGGAGAACTGGCTTGGTTGGAAACCAAACAAAAAAGCCTCTGTGCCAAAGAAGAGAAATCTTTATAAAGACAAAACAATGGTGTCAAGCTGAAACAAAGGAGGCGTTTATTGGTTTGTGGCGCTGAATGGTAGAGGTTTGATTGTGTGCAGAAGGGAGGGGGAACAGCTGTGTGTCTTTATGAAGACGAAATGCTGAGGTCCTCCATTGTCAGTCCATACCTTGGGCATAGAGCAGTTTTGACAAAGCACCATTATTCCCTGTCACCTTGCTCTGGTAGTCAGATAATGAGGATGTTTTCATAGGCAAACAGAAAGAGAGAGAGAGAGAGAGTCGTCAAATAAAACAATGTTATTGTGGAGCTAGTGTATGGAGTCGCTGTTGTAGAAAGGCAGAATGAATGAAATTGTCCCCGCATTTTGTGTGCTGATACAGTTTTTTTGTGGGTTGTTTGTGCCTCTGCCAATGTTGACAGGCTCAGTTTCATTCCCGGCCTTGGCTAGACTTTGTGCCAAAGCTTCTGCTGGAGTCCATTAAGGAGTCGCACTGCAAGACCGATCGGCCCCATCATCAGCCGCACGGATCCAAGCCTCTCTGGACTTTGTTGAAAGCTTATTGGGATTTCGGTGTGAATGGAGGAAGTTTGCGTTACGACAAGAAAATAAATCTACATCTGAATCTAAATAGGAAGAAAAAAAAAACTGTGACTGTCCTCAAATGTTTTGCGATTAGCCAATGTTGAGGATAGATTCAGTGTTTAAAGCTGCAGGAGGCGACGTCGCACGCTGGCGGCTCCAAATAGAGAGAGAGTTAACTGTTTGAAAAATTTGAATTTCAATACCTAGAAATCATGTGGTGCCAGTAAACTGCACACAGCTCGCTCATGTTTACCAACCAGCCGGTCTGCGATGCTTTATACCAAAGGAAACCAAAAGAGATGAGAGAGGAGAAGATCTAACGCTGGTGACTCCAGCTTTCTCTGCTCACTGCTGTTCAGGAGACAGTTTGGATTTTGCTTTTAAGTTTCGATTCGTCACTTCCTGTGGGTGGAGAAGTGCACATGACACCAGAATTTTATTAGCACAAATAGGTCAAATCTACAGCGTCTCAATTAGGTTGGATGGGGTCCCCACTTTGGGATTTAGGCTGATAAGAGGGGTGTATTTTTACATTAAAATCTTGCCTAGTGCAACTTTAAATCCCACCTGACAATCGACTTTGGGCCAATTTAACATGCCAAACTTTACTTTTAATAGGAAGCTTTTGATTGGAAACTTTAAAAATGTTACAAAGATCATGTTTAATGGTTTTAATAGAGTTTAACTTTTGAGTGTACATGTACTTTGTTTCCTGACTTCCTGTTCCTCACTCTCTCTCCACAGTTCTGCAGCACTCTCCTTTTGTTTCTCTGACTCTGGCAGATTTTGACCTCTGCTTCGCCCTCCAAATCAGTCAGGTGGATGAGCTAGCGCTACAGCTAGCGCCCCGGTTTCCCCCTCACACAGTCTGTGCACGTCTAGCACTAGCCGTTAGCCCGAGCGCCTCCCCAGCGCTGCAGCTGCGCCAACATCTGTGCTCTGTGTCTTCCTTGTCCGCCCCATTCCCTCCAATAACCTGCCATCCCTCTGACGGGTATGAATAAAGGAGGGAACAATCTGGATACTCTGTTGCACAACCTGCCGCTGGGACTGAACACATATCAATTATACATTTTCCGGGATGTACCTTCCCCTTACTTAGTTTTCTTTTGCGTTGTGTTTTGTCAGTGGAGGTGGGATATTCCCTTGATGAGGTTGTGCGGTTCCTCTTTTAAGAAAAAGTGCTAAAATTGTGGGGCAGTCCTTTGGGAGGTGTGATGATTTTTGGTTTGTTGGTTTATCAAAGCCGTACATTTTAAAGGTGCATTAAGTAATCTCTGACGTTTATCAGCCTCGATCAGTGACCAGTAGGAATTAACATCATTAGGACTTATCTCCTCCTTCACGGCCCCCACACCTCCCATCCCCTTGAATTACGGTGGCCTCTAACTGACATAAAGAATAAAGTCACATTTTCATAATAGAGATGAGTAAACTAGCTAATTAGAGCAGAGATCCAACAGAAACATCTAGTGAAGAGGTAAAATATCATGATGCAAAATACTGGAATAATAATGCTCTTTTGTCATTTGCTTTTTGGGCTTGAGAACGAAGTTGTTATGCTTGTAGCACCATCCTCCATCTTTGAGCAGTTGAAAATGCAACTTTTTTCTGTACTTTTTGTTCCAAAACAGAGTACGGGCTGTGAGTTTTGAATGAGTTTTGAAAGCCAGCACCTGGTGAAGCAATCTTTCTTTCATTGGTATTGATCAACAACCCTATCAACCCCTCCGCAGATATATTATTTTGTGCTATGGGTCAGTAAAAATCGTACTTATTGCCCCTTTAAACAGTCATGGTATAAGGTCTATACAGTAGCTCTAAACTATACTCATGTATTTAACTGAGTTTGTGAAGTAAATAAAATTGTTTAGGTGTAGGAATGATCAAAAGGCATATAAATGAATGGCTGAACTTTTATTTTGAAATGGAGAAAACTGTGGTTGCTGTTAAATTGTGTTTGGAAATCTATTATTTGTTTGTTAGGGATCATCAGAAACACAAACTCACCCCACATAATGTTGCTTTCGCTAAGATTATATGCTGTAAAAGCTCTTCCAGTTGCATTTTGGCACTTGGTGATCCAGTGCACAAACTGGCATGTAGGCGGGACCATGTTAATATGGTGTGAGACTGCTAATGGCTTTATGATTGGATAATTAGAGGAAGGTGGGTAATTAGGGGAGTAGTCGGTGCTTGGCTTCCCTGTTGGAGTGTGTGTGAACAGGAAGACTCCCTGCTGGCTCCTGAAGGGTGTTTATGTGTGTGAGTGGGTAAGTGTGTGTGTTTGGATGTCATTGCTACTGGCTAGTAGCATAAATCCTTGCTGCGCCAGTTCAAGATTCCAGACCTCTCAGTAATGTAATAGTGAGTTGTAGGAAAACTAGAATTTATGGCTCATAATTGCGGGCAGCATTATGTGATTAAAGCCTTGTTTTGACAACAAGGAGTGAATATACAAGTGATTATTCTGCAGAGTAGAATGTGAAAATGCTCATACTTGCAGGCTTAGTTCATACAGCATGACAAGAACATCACTGACGCCAGCATGGCTCCATTGGGATTTTGCCTTGACTCTGGCTCTTGTATTGGAATTTTGTTAGCCATGTCCGCACCATTTTGTTTTTCAAAATTTGACGACATTTGTGGTTTTGGCAACAGTTTCCTCTGAGGAGCTGGACAATCGATTTTATTGGTCCTCTCAAGTTGGACGAGGCCCAAGAGTGGAAACTGTAAATGGGACAAAATGAAAAAAGAAAGAAAATAACTAAAAACACAAGGTTATTTTTCAAATTTACCCGGTATTCAATGGGTTAAAACTTGTTCTTTGGTAATGAAAAATCCAGCCACTGGTGAAATCGATTGCCTTATGTTTTGGCATCATTGAAAGCTATTAATATCAGTTTCCTGCTAAATAATGAAGCAAAGCGAAATACTAATTCATGATAAGCGTCAAGCAAACCTGGCCCACCCAAAACAGAAAAAAAATATCAATGATGACATCACCCAAATGAAGAACCACATTGCAGAATAAAATTATCTCATATTCCTCCTTATGAAAGCATGATTCAGGAAATCCTCCAAATTTTGCAGCATTTCATATTTTGGCTCCTCGCAGCTCCCCTCAGTTCGCCGGTCCACCCTGCTGCTTTAAGAGTGTGTTTTTAATCCTTGAGAAAATGACTGTGAAGCTAACGACTTCTCCCTCCGCCCGTCCACCATCTCCAGACATCATTAAAGCTAGGCTATAGCCCCGGGCTGCACATGAACCCCTTCTTCAAACTGTACACTTTATCCATAATTCAGCTATCTTCCCTGAATTATTCAAGCAAATAGTGGGGGAAAATAATGGAGTTCACTGAATCTTACTTACACATAAAACTATTTTAATGTTGATTTGAATTTTTGAGGCTTTCCGATGCGGTGGGGTGGGGGGGCTAAGTAGCACATGTGGCCTCCTTTACCTCAGTGCTGATCAGTGTGTCTGTGTGTGTGTGTGTGGGGGTGTGTGTGTGTGGGGTGGGTGGATGGGGGGGTGTCCTCATAAACACATTAGCACAGGGTAGTAAATAAATAAGTAGTGAAATATACACGTGCGCACGCGTGAAAACGTGTACACAGAGTTTTGCACATGCATAAACACTAGAATGCATATATACTGTAGGTGGAAGCAAACAACTGAAATCAAAATACACTTAATATAAACTCTTTTTTAAAGTAAACATTTAGGTAGGTTAACAATAGTTTGTAATTATTGTTGCCGTATGAAATAGGGCAACAATAGGGATATTGTTATCAATAGTTTGTCAAATAAAATATGTCCCTCCCTTAAAGCTACACAAACAAACACTACCACATTATATCCAAATATTTACTGCATGTGCGGCTGTGTGGCATGGCCTCTCTCTCTCTCTCTCTCTCTCTCTCTCTCTCTTTGCCCCTGTATAGCCTCTCCACTCTACATGTTAAAAGGGGATTGGAGGGTAAATGGAGTAAGGCCCCTACTTCGAGCCGTTGATACTGTATCAAAAAAAGGCTGAATTAACATTAATTGCTTACTTACCATAAGCCTTAGTGTTAAATCATTTACTCCCTTTGGAGTGGGGAAGGCCATGCAAATTTTAACACGGGAAAAGAATCAGAATTCCCCAGATGGGAGAAGGGTGGCTCATGCATAAATAAAGCATACAGTACATGTTAGCACTATAACCTTGCTCAGGGGCTGCGCTGGCAGCATGGAGCACATTACTGAGAGGTTTTATACAGTAGCGTATAGATGCTGTAAGCCTATGCTTTATAACTGGGCCTTTGTTGGAGGAGGGGGGGGTGATGGGGGGGAGGGAGGGGGGAGTAGAGGAGAATGCATCTGAAGCAAACTCAGGAACTTGGGAGGACACACAGGAGAATGTCCTTGGGTCATACACACTAACACACTTGTGCATATTCCCACTTGTGTTTACCCTCACTCACCATCTTGGCTGTCTGTCTCTTTTTTTCTGCCTTTGATAACATGCATGCATGCACACACACACACACACACACATACACATACACATATAGGCTATACACACCGCTCAAAACATCTGGTCTTATTTGAATGCAGTGCTTTGCCCCTTTGGCTTCAGTCCTGGTTTGTGTGTTACCGTGCAAAATAGAATAAATCAAACCCCTTTCTGAAAATAATGTTAACAATTTATGCTTATGAGCCATAATCATTGGACAGGTGGTGTTTGATGTCCACTGTAAGGCCGCAGGAAAATCTTACAGAGCAGGCAATGTTTCCAGAATCATCAACCCCCCTTTTATCTCCACGGTCTTCTATCCTAAAATCCTCTCAGGATCCTCTCAGGATTTTATGTCTCAAGGCCCCATATCATAAAATTTTAGCATCTGGTGGGAACCAGGGATGAACCTCGGACCTCATGTTCCCCAAGCAACAACGAGGATACCTTTCCATGGTCAGTACAGTATTACACATGTGGCCATGCAGGCCACGTGTAATCACATGTGTAAAATCTACAAAGAAAGATCAATGTGTTTGTCCCATTGGCCATATAGTATATACATGGGTCATCAGGGTATTTGTGGGGTACAGCTAACAATGCTACCAGTCTCCGTGCTTCATAGCATTACAAAGTTGTTCATTCTAATATTTCAACGGTCTTTTGACAATAGATGAAGACGGACTGAGAAAGAAAGGAAACTCTACTTGAAGACTGATAGAGAAAACTTGTTCAATAAAGAATTCAATAAAGGTTATTTATTAGCGTGCGGCACGGAGAGAAGTGCACAGCACAGTGGCAAATGCAGTTCTCTGAATAGTAAAGCCAAAAAAAAAAGGATATAAGTATGATTTCAGCACAAAGACAAGGAGTGTGTAAGGGGGGGAGGGTGCTGTCTTATCAGTCCCGTGTCCTTGACTGTGTTCTGGAGACAGGAACAGAGCACTAACACATAAAACGTTACACAGCAGCAAAATGTGTGTGAATACATACAAAGGAATGAAAGAGATAATATGTAGGAGTATAATGTGGAATGCAGAGTGAAACAAAGTTGAAACCGCTAATTGAAACATAGACATGGAAATTTCTCTCACACATCTGCACTTCACTCGCCTTTGTAAACACTGAATAGAATAGACTTAATGATTGAATAGGATAGGCAAAATGTCCTCCTCAACCTCGACGGAGATGGACATCATAACGGACACCGACTCCTCGAGCGCCCCTCCCTGCCCGCCGGCTGGGGACTTCCAGGTAGCTAAGAATGACGTGCTGCGGTCCGGGTCAAGTCACTACCTGGTGGAGGCCTTCAAGGGAGAGGGATGCTTCGGAAAGGTAGCTCAGTGTCTTAACTTGGACACAAAGGAGAAGGTGGCTATCAAGATCCTCAAGAATTATTATCATTATGTCGAGGATGCTAAAAGAGAGGTGGCCATGCTGAAAACGGTCCGCATTCTCGACCCGGACAGGAATAACTTGGTGCGCTGGCATGAATGTTTCGTGCACAAAGGACACACCTGCCTGGCATTCGAAATGCTCGACAAGAGTCTCAGGGACTTCATGAATGAGAGAGAATTAGAGCCCCTGTCTCTAAATGAGATTCGACCAATCATACAGCAGCTGGCCGTGGCTTTCAAGGCTCTGAAGAGGATCGGCATCATCCATACCGACCTAAAACCAGATAATATAATGCTGGTCGACCAGGTCAAAGAGCCATTCAAAGTCAAAGTCATTGACTTTGGATCAGCTATTCCTGTCTCCAAAGTGAAGCGTGGAAGCACTTTCCAGGCTCTTTCTTACAGGTCTCCAGAAGTCCTCTTGGGCCTCCCGATATCTGAGGCCATCGATATGTGGGCCCTCGGCTGTGTCATGGCAGTCTTGTACATCGGCTACCACCTCTACCCCGGGGACAGTGAATATGACATCGTGAAACTCATCTTTGAGACGCAGGGCCTGCCGGAGGAGGAGCTGCTGAATGCTGGTACATATACCGGCTGTTTTTTCACCAAGGATCCAACCACATTTACCAAATGGAGGCTAAAGACACCAGTGGAATACAGGAGAGAAACCGGCATCCAGTACAGAGGGAGTGAGGACAAGACCATCAAACACCTGGATGACATGAAGCTTCTCTACGGGGAGGCGAAAGAAGACATCGAGCGTGAAGACCTCTCCGAATTTTTAAGCCTCTTGAAACGGTTTCTCGAGCTGAACCCGGAGAAGAGGATCACTCCCAGCGAGGCTCTGGGTCACCGGTTCATTTCAATGACCCACCTGGCAGACAACATGGACGACAGCGCTCATGTGCAGGCCTCACTCCGGGCTATGTGCGTCTGCATGCGGGAGGACTCGCTGATGGAAGAGATCCCCAGTGTTGGAGCCATCGCTTCGCCTGCTGAAGGGGATTCACCCACCGCTGTCCCATGTGAAGCAGCTTCGGCCACCACTGGTCCTGCCGATGGAGATGAAGTCAACACTGTTCCTGTTGAAGGAGCCTCAGTGGCCATCTCCACTAAAGGTCGCAACGAGAAGAAAAGGTTCAAGTCTATGAAGATTTCCTCCAGGGTGGCGAGGACCTTATGTTGCTGCTGTGGCCAAGCTGAAGACTGAACGTCCAAACACATAACACCAAAACGAAATAAACAATAAACTCAATAAACTAATGGAGAGAAAAAAAAAGTCACGCATTGCTAGTCATCTATCCAACCTGATCTCACAGAAAAATGTGAAATGAACACGACTTGTTAACAGCAAATTACGTGTCGGTGGAACGTAAAGTGTTAAAACTAAGTATTCCCAGCGTTTACGAAGAACATTTCAACCGTAAGTCACATTTTCATTTTTAACGAGCGTTTTCTTATTTAACCATGACCAAACCCTTTCCCTAACCTTAACCAAGTTGTTTTACTTGCCTAAACTTAACCATAACCTATAATTAATAAAATGGTTGCTGGCAGAGATGGTTGATGTTGCCCCTAACTTGCGTGAGTTCTCGTAAATAACAGTTCCGATTTTCTTTATGATATGCACACAAAGGTTTGCCGATTGGCCACTTTCGCTGATGACACGTTTTACGTTGTCGGAGCCGCCATATTTAGCATTACGGATTTCCCATTCTAAACTGATAGCGTGCGCAGTCTCTACGTTTAATACTGTCTCTGGTCTAACATCATGGAAAGCAAACAAGAATGCAAAATAGACGTTCAGATTTGATCTAAAAACGGCTCTTGTGGTTTTCACGGGAATATGGGGATGAGCATGGCTTTTCCTGTCTCCTACCATTTAACCCTGCCTCTCTGCGTATATATCTATGGAGGGATAGGAGTAGAGGGAAACTAGGGACAGGGTCACAGGAGGAATGGAGCGATGTATGTGGGAGGAGAGAGGGATAGAATGACTGGGGTGTAAAGAGCACCGGAGAGAAGGGAGCAAAAGATCACAGCGAGGTGGAGAGAAATGAGGCCCAGACGTGAGAACTAATTTGACACGTTTTCCCAGAATTCCAGCACCGTCTGCCACTATCAACACATTTACCCTCTTTGTCTTGTTATCGAGGGAGATGAGGCCTCGGAGGTCTGGCTCAGGTCTGGCAGATCAAAGAAGGTGCTTTTCCAATAGACGCAGTCCTCCGAAAGCACCGTCTCTCTCTCTCTCTCTCTCTCTCTCTGGCCGTATGAGAAGAAAGAGAGATAAGGGTAAAGAAAAGTGAGACTGACAGTCATTTTCCTGTATTGGGTGGGGGGTAAAATTTGAGTACACTGTGTTTCAGCCATATTGGAAGCATATGAGGTCTTGCTTGGTTTCTGCCTGCAGCCTGCCTGGCTCGCTGTCTCTGTCTTATTGTCTGTCTGTGTTTTTTTCCTTGTCTGACTGCCTGCCTGTCTGTCTGACAGTGTTCAGAAAACTTCTGAACTTCATTCAAATGATCCATAATGGTGGTCCTTCAATTTAATTTATTATTGCCAGTTCTAGCTGCAGTTAAAGTTTAAAGTTAAAGTTTGTACTTTGATTAAAAAAACAACTTGTGTTTGGTAATTTTCTATGTTTAAAAATGCAGCAATGGTAATCCTCATTTAGAGGCACACTTTGGAAATGAATTTAATTTTGTTTTCAACACACATCGACTCTTTTCCTGTCTGTCAGGTGAAAACCTTGTAAACCTTTAACTTCAGCTGAAGGATCACATGGTCCTCTATAGGATGAGGAAGTTTTAAAATTTATGAAACCATTTCAAACTATTTGGATAAACTCAAGAATGCACGGTGGTCCAAGCTAGAAACAAAGCTGTTTTTCTTAGTTAGAGATACAAAGCAAAGCGTTTGCTAGTCCCGCCCTCCTCCTCCTCAGTTGGTCAAGTTCCCGCCCCAACACCTGTCACTCATCTTGATGAGCTGTCTGCCTTGAAGCAGAGTGTTAGGGTTAGGGTTAGGGTTCACTGTGGCCCCGCCCACAGTGAATGGCGTACACCCCAAAACGTCCACAACATCATTGAAAAAAATGCTATTTCAGGCATTTTTTTTTTTCAGGTGATTTATGCATGTACACACTGGGTCACAGACAGACACAGACTAATAATGTTAAATAATATCCTATTTATTAATTGCCATTTTAATGTGAAAAAGTTGCATATTGCAGCGTTAAGGTCTAACTCAAACTAGGGTTTCAGCAAAACGTTTGCCCAGGGTCGGGACTGAACTCGAGACATTTGGCTCCAAAACTTCCTCATCAGCTGTTTGACAGACACATGAGACACTGACTGCTTGTGTGAACTGACACAGTAAAGGCCAGTTGCAAAATGATGTTGTTGTAGGTGTTGGTATGGAGGTTAAGACTGGTGTTTCTGGATGTTCTAACTTTCAGTCTATCATTGCATTTTATGTCTGTAAATAGCAGATACAAGGAGTTTTCACTAGGAGTAGTTGCCCTACCTTTGGAAGGAACATAAGCATTAAATCTTAAGCTCTTGGTGGATTCCATGACTGATTACATCCAGACTAAAACTAGTGTGGTTTTGTTACTCTAGCAACATCTTGTCAGTAGCCCAACCTCCTATTACCAACCTTTGTCTCCTCTAATGAGATATTCACTGTGAAATGTTAATTACACAGACTAAACACAGAGCCGAGTGGCTTCCAGTAGTGACCCCATTCTGATTCAACTTAATAACAATTACTGTAGTTCTCCGCGAAAGTGGGTTAGGAGGAAATGAGGTTGTACAGTGACAAGCAACTCAACTCCTGAAACAAAGGAAAAACCACTGTCCAAGTCTCAGTGTCAGAAATGAATTACAGTGGAGCTATCTTTAGCTTGGAGTTAACTATCCATTCCACCATCATAACAATGTGTCAATTATGATGAGGCAGGTAGTATTATTTTGGCATGTTGTCAATTAGGTAAAAAATAATGTGACGGCATTAACAAAGAGTTTGTTGTTGGCGTAAGTGTGTGAGTATGCACGCGTGTATTATCATTCTTTTGTGTGTGTGAGAGAGAGAAAGAAAGAGAGAGGATGTGTTTGTGTATGTGCATCTGTATGTGTATGTCTGTCTGTGTGTGTGTGTGTGTGTCTACAGCCAGTGCAGGATCGACAGCTGATTAAGACTGTTTTCTCCTGTTTGTATGGCTCTAAATCCATGCGTATCTCCATGAATCCGGCCCTGTGTGCTTCTTAATGGCAAAGGCCTTCTCTGTTGGCTTGGCTATGAATAACAGTAATTGTTCCACCCACTCCCTGTCTATTCCCTTTGTGCCCCTGCCAGCTGGCATCTGCTGCCCGCCGACAATAATATTCACCCCCCCCCACTCCCTCTTCACCACCCCTCCCCATCCCCCCCACCCTCACATACACACACACACACACACACACACACACACACACTCTCCTATACATCCGTGGTCACATGACCTTCCAGCTGTGTCCACGTTTCCTCAGTCCCCACGTCAGCTCAGATGACGCTGGGCTTTGATCACACACGTACACACATGCACACACACAGGCATGCATACACACATATATATATATATATATATATATATATACACACACTCAAGCGTGCACACATACACACACACACACGCGCATGCACAGATACTGTATACAGGCCCACTTATGCATGTGTACACACACATAAACATGCACAACCATACTCATATACAGTATACACACACATGCACACACATATGTACTCAAGTGTGCACACATACACGAACACACACACACAAACACACACACACACACGCATGCACACTAATGGATGCACACACACACACTCACACCCATGAACCTGTACCCACAAACACACACACCTGTACACATATATTCATACACACATACATACATTCATACACACATACATACACACACACATAGGCTATAGACTCATCTGTGCAAGCATACACATTACACTCACACACACACACTCATGCATACTCACAGGTACGCCTGCGCGCACACTGACACACACACACACACACCACACACACTCACACTCTCAGACAGTTCCCCCTCCCATCCTCTCAACCCCCAGTCCAACGTTTTCCAAATGATCTCATCAGATTAGCCCCAGATTGCTACCTATTACAGCCCCGCTACTTATTTAGCAATTTAGCTAGGGGGAAAATTGCCCCCGCTTGATGGCTAATTTCAGAGGTGACATTTTGCCACATTGGGCTGCTGAGCTGAGGGGCCTGTTGTTGGATAGACAGGGGGTCCAGTTGTAGTAGAGTCATTAGGACTAAATGATCCCCTCTGACTTGATTTACTGACAGGAGTCTTCACATTGTAACGAGTGTGGACAGAACAGTCTGGAAGGTGAGGCGGAGGGAGGAGAAGCGGCGGTGCTGTAGCTCCCGAGACCAAAAACTCACCGTTTCAGTCCCGGTCTCAGGCTTTAACTCGCCTCAGTCTTGTCTCTGTCATGGGTCTGAACCTTCTTTAATTTCCCATGCCTTTATTATTTTCTTTTAGTCACAGAGCAGTAGCAGTATACAGTATATAAGCTGCATTGTGCAAACATTCACAATCTAAAATTAATGTACGGTATTTTATTAGATCATTTTAAAATATTAGGGCTCTATTCTAGTCTTGGAAAAGATTCAATTCGTTTTGGTCTTGGTCTCATCTGCAGCGTTCTTCACTACAACGCTGGTGAACGGTACGGATGAAAATAAAATATAGATGTTATGGGTGCTATGGTTTAAAGTGGTAATCTGCGAGAGACATCTTTGGTGATTATTGCTGTGGTGTTTCTGCACTGCACTTCCCCAGAGATCACCTGTCAATCAAACAGTGTGGGCGGGACTGTGACGTCTTTTTCCTTGGATCTTTTGTTGATGAAGTTTGAGTTTCTCTTTTCTTTGTCTGTTCAGCCATGGTGGCTATCGCTGCTCATGCTAACTACCCAGTTCATGAAGTGGATATAGGTTGGATAACTATTAGTATATAGTGATCTATCCTATATCCAGTATATAATGTTATATCAATCAGTGATAGAGAGCAAAATGGACATGTATTATTATGAAAATGTTGCAGATTATTACTTAAGCTTATTTTAATGGCATTTTGTTATTTATTTTTTTTACAATTTCTGTATATGTAAATGATAATTAAGAGTGTAGTGAGTTGGCATACGAACAAACACACATGCGTGTACACACACACACACACACACACACACACACACACACACACACACACACACAATGACAGAGAAAGCTGATATGGATCTGACTACATTCTTGATGATAAAGCTTCCTGAATGTCTGTCTGTCTGTCTGTCTGTCTGTGTGTGTGAGAGAGAGAGAGAGAGAGAGAGAGAGAGAGAGTGTGTGTGTGTGTGTGTGTGAGACTGATGACTACGGTGTGGTTATCAAGCCTGCACAGAAGCTTTTGAGAGGGTTGCAATTCCGGGGGAATGAAGTAATTGGTATTTGTCGTGTGTGTGTGTGTGTGTATTCCTCTCTCTGTCTCTCACTCCGTCTCACACACACACACACACACACACACACACACACACACACACACACACACACACACATAGACCATGCACAGATACTTCACAGACAGCCTCACATGGATCTGGTGTTGCTTTCCATGCCCAGTGAATTACAGGCCTTGACTATAAGCCTTCACTGGGCGTTGTTGTCAGTAAAACAGTATTGACCGGGTCCAACATGACTGAGTGAGCGAGGGCGTGCAGGAGTGGCAAGCAGAGTGAAAGAGTGAGAGATAAAGACACACAGAGAGTGACGCAGGCTGGAGGATGAAACCAAGCAAGGCCTCATCTGACACATAATGCATTTGAATTTTACACCAATGCAATGCTGCGACAGAGAGAGAGAGAAGAGGTGTGTAGTTTCTCAGCTTGTGTCTCTCAAACAACTGCTTCCACGGATCTATGAGAAGAGAACAAACCTGAAATCTTCCAAATTGTTTGACAGACCAACAGACCACAGTACTGCTACATCTGTATGTATGGATGGTGATAGTAGGCATTGTGATGGGCAATGTACATAGGCAATGCACCTAGCGACCGGCAACAAAGTGAGGCACAGGGTCAAAATGTATTCAAATGTTTACTGGAGATGAGATGTTCAAATGTAATTAAAGGTGCTTCTCTTCAGGCAGCTCTTTAGCTCTCTGACAGAAGTAGCTAGCTAATGTAAACAACACCAGCAACCTCACCCAAAAACAAAATACATTTTTTGAGAACGTACCACCACCTCCACCTGCTCCAGAAGAGATACAATCCTCCAAAAAGTATGAAGAAAATAGAGTAAGGGTGTGTGTGGAGAGCTGGAAGACCAGCAGGGACTGGCTACTTCTGTTCAGCCTGCAGCCATAATTGTAATGTAATATAATGACTGCAATTGTAATATAATGTATATAATTTAAAGCATGATTTACCTAGTTAAACTTGAACATTATCTATATCGGGCTTTGAGCAAGTGCCCAAAATCCTTACAGTGGTTCAATGGGTAGAGAATGGCACTAACACTCCATTGCCACCCATGTTAAGAACGTATTCACCCATGATGCTGTAAGGTGCATTGGCTAGTGGCGTCCACCAAATAGCATGTCTTATTTTAATGTGAAAAAACATCAATAATCCCTGGTGAGTTATGAACTGACCATGATTATGGCCCTACGACTGCAGGAAATCCGTTTGAGGCAGTAAAATATGAAACCATGACATTATAAATATGCAGGCCATTAAAAACAGCCAGCTGACACGGCCAAAAATAACCCTGACACACTGTCCAAGCAGAAATATGGCTTATCGCCTAATGCAATACAATTCTCTTTATATCCTTCATGATCTGGAAAACTCCCTCCGCACTCATTTATAATGGATGGAAAAACCTCATGTACTACAGTGTGTTGTATGCTATCCTGATGATGGTGCTTGGAAGATGGCTTTATTATGTGTGTGTGTCTGTGTGTGTGTGTGTCTGTATGTGTCTGTCCCATCTGCTTTTGCCTTTAAGATTGTTTGTTTATGCAGGTCATAGGTAGACATATAGATAGAGATGGAGACAAATAGACAGTTAAGCCTTATTCCCACAGGACTAATATTACCTGGGGGCATGCATTGATTTGCAATAATTGTGAAGATCGTCGGTAATTTTAATCCTGTGTGGATTTGCATCATCTGTAAATTGTAAAGTAAAAATCTCAGCATAAAAAACCTACATACTATATTTTATTGAAGACAGAGGTCTCTTGATAATGCTAATCCTGTGCGAATTGAACTAATTTCATCCGTAAATTTTTTTTTTTTGCACAAAATGTATTTGTCTTTGTCTTCTTCTATAAGGGTAATTCCTATCTTCTTCCTGTCATGAAAAATGGAGGCAGTAGTGGAACCTTAGGTGTCAACTTCAGGTTTTGCTTTGCTAAATCAGAAAGTGACGAATTGTAAAAACCTTGCGAATTCCAGCGAATTTCGTTATCCTGAAATGAGAATGAGTTTCACGAAACAGAGACTTGGGGGGTAATTCATTAATTACATGAGGTCTCCACATAACACTAGTCTTGCGACTAGGGCTGAAGACAATGAAAGACAGAGAAACACAGGGAGACAGCAGCGTCTCCCACCATGATTAGCTGGACCGAGGCATTAGCAGAAGCAAAACAGCGGCATCACGGTCCTAATGATGACCAATTTGAGGGCCCCTGAGGACCCCAGCTGTGTCCGGGGCCAGAGGTATTGGCCCTTGATGAGCTAAACCAAGCCTATTTACCCGTCCGTGCCCCTTCTCCCCAGCCACACACAAACACATATATGCATAATGGAGCAATAATGGAATTTTCTAATAATTTGTTTGGGGCAGACAGGGAAGCAGAGGGCCGGAGAGCGGAGCGCGGCTCTCTAAATGACATGCCCCTGTGGCCTAACACGATTAGAATTTAAACTATGAGCCCTCCTTCAGGTCGAGATGAAATATTGAGATTGCCGCCGCGGCTTTTGCTTTCTTCCCGGCTTTCCGCGACATTCCCCGTCTCTGACACTTGTCTGCCAATCAAAGTGATTGACAGCTAACACGGGGAGAACAAAGAGAAGGTCCGCCGAGCCCGTTTGTTTTAGTCGGTGTGGTGGGAAGAGGGTTGAGTGACACCTCGACTCTGGGAGACTCTCCGCTCTGCTGACTGGATGTTCTGCTGAGTGTCTAGTGTAGAATCGTCTGCTGGAAATGTTGTTAGGCTGTGATGTGCAGTGTGTGCTAGCTGCTGAAGTATCTGTTCTGTTCTGTTCTGTTCTGTTCTGTTCTGTTCTGATCTATTCTGTTCTGATCTGATCTGATCTGATCTGTTCTGTTCTGTTCTGTTCTGATCTGATCTGATCTGATCTGATCTGTTCTGTTCTGTTCTGTTCTGATCTATTCTGTTCTGTTCTGTTCTGCTCTGATCTGTTCTGTTCTGTTCTGTTCTGTTCTGTTCTGATCTGATCTGATCTGTTCTGATCTGATCTGTTCTGTTCTGTTCTGATCTGTTCTGTTCTGTTCTGTTCTGTTCTGTTCTGATCTGTTCTGTTCTGTTCTGATCTGTTCTGTTCTGTTCTGTTCTGTTCTGATCTGTTCTGTTCTGATCTGATCTGTTCTGTTCTGTTCTGTTCTGTTCTGATCTGTTCTGTTCTGTTCTGATCTGTTCTGTTCTGATCTGATCTGATCTGTTCTGATCTGATCTGATCTGTTCTGATCTGATCTGTTCTGTTCTGATCTGATCTGATCTGTTCTGATCTGATCTGATCTGTTCTGATCTGTTCTGTTCTGTTCTGTTCTGTTCTGATCTGATCTGATCTGATCTGTTCTGATCTGATCTGATCTGTTCTGATCTGATCTGATCTGATCTGATCTGATCTGATCTGATCTGTTCTGTTCTGATCTGATCTGATTTGTTCTGTTCTGTTCTGTTCTAGTCTGGTCCAGTCGGTCCGGTCTGGTCCGGTCTGGTCCGGTCCAGCCTATTCTATTCTATTCTATTCCATTTGATTAAATTCTGGTCGATTCTATTCTATTCCATTTGATTCGATAAAATTCTGGTCTATTCTATTCTATTCCATTTGATTCGATAAAATTCTGGTCTATTCTATTCTATTCTATTCTATTCTATTCTATGCTATTCTGGTCTATTCAATTCTATTCTATTCTATTCTGGTCTGATATATTCTATTCTATTCTATTCCATTTGATTCTATTTAATTTTGGTCTATTCTATTCTATTTGATTTGTTTCAATTATGGTCTAGTCTGTTCTATTCTATTCTATTCTATTCTGCTCTGCTCTGCTCTGCTCTATTCTATTCTGCTCTGCTATAGCCCATTCTATTCTATTCTATTCTACTCTGTGGTTTACTGTGTGCTTGGCTTGTTGTGTATCACATACAGTATGTGTGTTTGTTATGAGGACCTTCATACTGCAGCAGTCAGCAGTAAGTTCTGTAAAGATCTTCTGAACGGAGACAGACTTACACGTCACTTTGATTGATCTGATCAGACTGATGGGAAACACACAGGAGGATAAAGTGTGTTGGTGGATGGAGTTCCTCTCTCTCTCTCTCTCTCTCTCTCTCTCTCTCTCTCATGTCGGAGTATGAAGCAGAGAAACGGTGTTTGGCACAGAAGCAGAAGCTCATGATTATTTGAATATTTTTCTCCCTCATGAATAATACACAATATTGCTTGCTGGACAGGGCTCTGTGAGTGTGTGTGTGTGTGTGTGTGTGTGTGTGAGAGAGAGAGAGAAAGAGGGAGAGTGTATGTGCGTGCATGAGTATATAGAGCATGTCTACCCGTCCTTTAATGTGTTATGTGTGTGCATGCATGTGCACATGTGCATACGAGTGTTTGTGTGTGTGCAAGTGAGAGAGAGAGTGTGTGTTTGTTCGTACATACAGTATATATATATCTCTCCATCCTTCTGCTTGTGTATGCGTGTGTTTATTTCATGCTGTATCTGTGTGTATGTTTAGTGTGTGTGTGTGTGTGTGTAGAGGTGAAAAGGTTGCCAGAGTCCGTTCTCCAGGGTTCCCGGCTGCCAGTGAACATATGTTCCTCTCTGTGATCTCTTGGCCCGGCAGCCACACAGCCTCGCAGTGTGTGTGTGTATGTGTGTGTGTGAGTGTGTGTGTGTGTGTGTGTGTGTGTGTGTGTCCCCTCAGACTCGGCCACTGCCAGGAGAGCAAACACTTGGTTGTGGAGTCTGAATGAAGACGAGAAGCAGCGTGCGAGGAGGAGCCGCGCTGCATCACTGGAGTGGATGGATGCTTTTGAATGATAACAAATCCAGGGAAGCAGAGGAATGATGTGATCCGATCTGGTAGATTCAGTTAGGAACAAGACCACCATCGAGTCCGAGTCTGTTCCAAGACAAGATTTAGTCGAGTTTGAGTCAAGACCAGGGGCTGGATTCACAAAACCTTGTTAGGGAAAAAATAAATCTTCTAAAGTGCTATTTTTTTAAACTTTAATCTTAAGAAAAAATCAAAGAACAGTTGATATTCATCAAAATATTTGTAGTAACAGTAGTTCAAAATAGTATTTTCTTAACTTCCATTCTGTTCTGTTCTGTTCTGGTTATTTTGCTTCCTAAGAAAAAACATATGGATAAATCTAGTCTAGTCTTGTTTATATATATATATTTTTTGAGACTTGACTGTGATAAAGGTCTATATAAATGAATAAATGGGATTCTTTAAAGTAAAATTCAAAAATTTGTAATCTGACTGGTCACAGACACGCTAAAACCAGTGGTAGCAAGGAGTTAGCAGCAGTTAGCGATCTTCCTTGCTTCCTTGCTTCCTTGCCTTCCTTCCTTCTCCCAGTTTTTATTTTTGTGTGTATTTACAATTTGGAGAAAACCTTTCAGATAGTACACATGCATTGGTAACTGCTGTCAAAATAAAAGCCATAATACGCTAGAAGGCGTCCTTTACTGTGATTATGTGCACTTCAGTGATTCCAATGATACTCAGTTGTGCTTGTACCTATTGATCACCTGCAGGGTTAGAGTTAGGGATCCATAATCATGTTAAAGGTATTCTTGCTATATTAAACTCTGGCAATTAAAGCTGCAATATGCAACTTAAAATAACAATAAATAAATAGGATATAATGTACATTATCAGGCTGTGTCTGTCTGTGATCTTGTGTGTTCATGCCTATAAATCTCTCCATTTGCCTGAAAATGGCTTTTCAGTGATGTTTGGGACATTTTGTGGCGTTTACCATTCAGTGTGGGCGGGGCCTGCTGTGAGCTGGGTTGTGGCTATCAAGGTGAGGCTAGTGACTACAGCACAAGGAAGTTAGCAACATGCTTAGTAGCTTTAATGCTACAATATGCAAAGTATTGAGAAAGTTTCAAGGTCGCCGATGATGTTTTTGAACCACTGAAGTTACAGAATAGTAGTGAAGTCATATTACATTTGTCAGCATACCCACAAACTGAGATTAATCACAAATGTTGAGATTTTCTGTGCCAGACTAACTGACTCCCATGGTTCTGGTCCCATGTAGAGGATGCCTTCTGCAAAGAATTGTGGGTATTGTGGGATAAAACCATCGATGCTCCATTGCTGCCGCTCCCAGAAAGAAGCAAGAACATCTATTGCCACGATAATGACTTTAAAGTTTGGGGTATGGGGGTCAGCATAACAGAGGGGAAATGAACTTTTACTAATGCACAGGATCTGATAGTTCTGTGGTTTTAGTTTCAGATGTTTTGATGAACTAGGCCCACAACACCTCCAGACGGCTCAACAGTAAATTCTGACATATATCATTTGTGAATAGTTTGCCACAAGAGGGGGCTAGGATAATTGCTATTGTCCATGACTTACTAGAACTTGGTATGAAAACTTTCTTACTTTCCCACATGGTCAAAACAATCCCAAAAACAATGAAGAAAAACCCTCTGCCGATCATACTGTACTTCTGAGACAACCTGAACTTTGGCTGAAATAATTATTTTCTTTTCACAGTTATTTTTTTTTTTTTTGCACTGTTGTTTTTTTTCTGCTTGAGGTATTTAATCAGGATAGTTATTGCAGCTGAGCTTACTGGTCTCATAGGAACTCTGATGTGAGTCAGAAAAAAAGGTTTTCTTCCCTCCAGAACTCCTGCCAAACTGAAGCAACCGGCCACTTCAGAGAGCTCCTCCGATAGAGACGTCCAACGTGCTTTCAGTGGAAGTCATGTTACATTTGGGCTAACTCGGCTTCAATGCGGTCAGAAAGGGAGAGGGAAAAAAAAAAAAAACGGAGAGGTAGAGAGAGATAGAGAGAGGGAGAGAAAGAGCGAGGGATGGCGAGAGGACAAGAAAAGAAAAGAGCTTTTTCCTTATTCATCTGATTCTAATTTGGATGTAAATTGCAGGCTGATGTCACGGCGAAGCGGCATGTTGCTGGGTAATCACAGTGGAATCCAGGAGAATGAAGCCAGAAAAAACTGCTAGACAGGTGCACAACAGAGCCGCTCAATAGAGCTGTCGTTTTATCGGCGCTATCTATCTCGCACACGACAGAACATGGACGGCGCTGCAGACAACGGCGCTCATACACCCTGCGATACAGTACGAGCCCCCGGCCTCTCAAGTTCAGTCTGAAACTCAGGCATGGAGGCTGGACCAGCTGTTACTGCCAACAGCCAGCTCTCTTTTTCTTTCTCGCTTTCTTTCCTTCTCTGTTGCACACACTCACACACACGCACACACACACACACACACACTCACATACAAATGCCTCCCCACCCTCATTCTCATTCTACCCTTTCACTTGTACTCACTCTCTGTTTCCTTCACTCCCTGCCCTGTTTTTTTTTTTTTTTTTTCTTTTACAGTCCCGCTGCACCGCCTCCACCCCTCCACCCCTCCACCCCTCCACCCCTCCACCCACATCGGCCCACTCCTGGGCGGCGTGCCACCGTCCCGGCCCCAGCCATCACATCTGCTGATGATAAGTTTAATTTTGCTCAATTGCCGTTCATTAACGAATAATGACCCGCAGCCTGTTTATTTACAGTGCCAAGGCAAAAATTTGACGTCTAATTGTTTACCTCTCGTAAATCAGCGTGATGTTGTTTCCCTCTCCCCCTCCGCCTCCTGCGCCCTGTCCCCGTCTGATGATGTCAGAGGTGGGGTTGTGGGTTTCGGTTGGGGGCTGCGTATGGCTAAGTGACTGCGAGAGCCCCCGGTAATCCCTCTGTTCAGGACGGGGCCCGCTGGGGCCCAATGAAAGATGTAAGAGGATCCCTCTGTATGCCTGTTTCCCCCGCAGGGTTAAAGATTAACACTAGTGTCATATTCGGCTCTCGCTGCCAGAGGCCGGCCCTCTCTGTCACAGCTCCCTAACAAGGCTGAACATTTCACAGATTTGAGACTTCAAATATCTACAAAGATGCCTGTTGTGGTGTTAATTCAGGATTATCATTTTGTGATGTTCAAAGTCTTTAGGACAGGTCAGCTTTGCACAAGAAGGTAGCACTTGAGGCAAAAATGATCCCACTATTGAGTTTATTTATGTGTATTTCATTGGTTTGAAAGCTTTTATCACTTTTACATTGATTTACTATTCTTATTCTACAAGGACTGACACTATGGCAATAAAACATAAGTTTTAAACGTATTTTGAAAGTGCAGATTCTTTACATTTGTATTGGTTGTGATCACTGCAGCAAAGTGGCCCTGAGTTTTGAGTTACGGTGGGATCTAAAAATTGCAAAAACATTAGTTTCCACAAGTTATATCTTCATAAATCTTATCTTATACGCCCATATTAGATACACTAAAATATTTCCAGGACTGGGGCTTCAACAGTATTTCATGTATTGATACAAGAGAGAAGCCAAAATAGCAACCAAGTCATAACCAAAGGCTTCCTCCTGCGTCTTACTCATTTTTCCAGGTCTGTCTGTCTTTTTTTTTTTTTTGCCAGCGAGCGAGAGCCTACAGCATCATTTCCTTTAGGCTGATGACGTCTGTGGAAAAACAGAACAACAGAAGAAGAAAAGGCGCTGGGAGAAGGCAGTTGATGCTGTGTCAAACCCCCGGAGGAACGGCGACTTTCCGCAAACGTCACGTTCACGAGTCTGAATACGCAGGGAAGATCAGCGTAACCTCCAAACTGTCAGGCAGTCTGGGGGCTTGATTTTGGCAGATCCATATCATAGATGCCACTTGTCTGACTGAAAAAGCACACACACACACACACACACACACACACACACACATACACACAAAGGCAGGCAAGAAGGGAAATAAAAAATAAAGAGATACAAGGCTGCCAACATGGTCTGCCAACAGTTTTGGAGCCAGGGGAACAGCCAGCGCTGACCAGTTTCAGTGGCAGCAGCGAGAGTGAGCTGTGACTTCTGAGTAGAAACCCAGTCTGCTGCAGTTTGGCAAACCCCTGGACCCTTACAGTGTGTGTGTGTGTGTGTGTGTGTGTGTGTGTGAGTGGAGTCTCCAACGCTGGAGAGGCTTCAGAGAAAAGAGAAAGTGTGTGTGTGTGTGCGTGTGTCGGTGCATGCCCACAGTAGTCTGGCAAACCAGACATGCATACATGCACATAGAGGCTTGGTGGTGGGAAAACTCCTCTAACACACACGCACACGCACGCACACACACACACACACACACACACACACACACACACACACACAGGAGTCAGGAGTCAGCTGTCTACCCCTGCTTCTCAGCTCATTAAACCAAATCCCAGGGACTGGACTGAAGAATTTAAATGAGAACCCCCTCCTTTGAAGTTCGGGCAGTCCCCTTTCAGGTCCACCGTAGCCGCAGTTTCACTCCTAGCCTCTAACAGGTACAATACGCCCAGTTTGACACCCCACTTTGCCCCTTCATTCAGTACCTTGTGTGGCCTGGATTGCACCTTTGGGCGTCACACCGGCAGCCTGAGCCGACGCCGGCGACCGAAGGCCCCTTTTTGCATGGGCGCTGACCTTGGGGAGGGGAACTTAGCCGAAACCCTGAAATCGTATATGTGTAAATCCGACAAACCCCCCCCCCCACCACCACCACCCCGCCCCCCCTCTCCTCTACGTTGGTCTGTTCTTTGCAGCTCCGGTCCCCACGGAAACCGGATCACAGCACTGTTTACAAGAGCTCATGATTCATTTGGGATAACAGCGCCTTGCCTGACGGGCCGAGGGGCCGTCCACGAACCCTCGCCTGAAAAGAAGGCAGCGGTAACTCGAGAGAGAGAGAGAGAGACAGAGAGAGAGAGAGAGAGAGAGAGAGAGAGAGAGAAGAGAGCAGCTTAGAGACTTTTAATGAGGACTTGAGGTAACTGGTTTGCAATAATTGGGGCTGATCCTCTTTTATTTACCTTGCCGCCGTTCTCGGTTAAAAACCACATAACTGCAGTTACGGTGTTAGTCCTTTTCTTGCTTGATTTGATATTTTACATGGCTGTTTGTGTGTTTACTGTGAGCTTTGTGATCCTTGGGTGACAGAAACCTTAGAGATAGACAGGAAAGATTAAGAGAGAGAGGGGGATGACATGCAACAAAGGTCCTGGGTTGGATTTGAACCCGGGACCGTAGACCACTGAGCCACCAGGACGCCCAGAATACAATTATACTTTTTACTTGTTTTACCTGACAGCAGTGCTACACTGCTCGGTGGCCTGGAGGTGTGGCTTGTGTTGATGAGATGATGGGTGAAGAAATCAAAAGTGTTTCCCTGAATTGAATGAGTTTTTAGCAATGAAAGTCTTCCTTGAAGTTTTTAATACGCTCCCTGATAGCTTTGACAGCTGTGAAAGTCATCGGAGAAGACACAAGTGAGCAGTTGTCTCCAGCAGAAACGTAAAAAAACCTTTTTCGATGTGATTTTTGGATGTGCCCGTCTTAGTTCATCCCGATAAAGAAGCCAGAGTCATAGTTTTTACCATTTATCATTATTAGCTTTTTTCTTCAGTTAACTCGTTACTCGTTTCGTTGTTTCTCGATTTACACAAGAAAGACTGGAAAAAATGTCTGGAAAAAGTCTGAGAACCAGAGATTCAAAGAAAACCCAAGAGAGCAGCCGTCTGCATCAGAAAGTAAAGAATCTGTATCTCTATTTGATTTTTTTTTTTCCTCTCTGTCTCTGTCTTCGTTCACTGTGAACTTCATGAAACAGCCCCCCACCCCCCTCACACATGACCTCCGATCCGAACCTTGATTCTTCCTTTTTCACCCTTTGCCAAGAAATTTCTGGAAGAGTCCATCCCTGGCTGTTTCTCTATGGAACGATCCTGCCTACCCCCCCCCCCCTCGACCAGGCATCATCCAGCGGCCCTCGCTCTCTGTATCAGCTTTTTGTCAGGGATTTGCCTCCTCAATCCCACAAATCAACAGAGGATAGATGCCTATTGTGCCTAATCAAAGCACTTCCTCCTGGGGTAATCCCTCAATTTGAGCAGGAAGAAAAGCCCAGTGAAGGGGGGGAATGTTCTGGATCAATCCTATGAAGGGCCCATATTATACACTCTCATTTAGATTTCACCAAAGAGACACAGCGAGCCAGCCAGCGCTCTTAACCCCCCCCCCCCCCCACCCTCCTCGCCATCCACCTCCGACTGCTCTCCTTTTCTGTTTGTGTTTATCTTTATTTTACTCCCCTTTTCTCTCTTTATTAATCTGTTTTTCCTTTGGTGTTATTGTCAGCGAGTGTCCTGGCGTTCCCGGCTGGTTAGCGCGTGGCGGCTCTTTCAGCGCTGCTTGTTTACTGGAAGAACGGCGGGGATGATTGACTTGTCGCTGGCGAAAGCTCGCTCGTACAGTGGATGTGGGATGACAGGAGCATCAACCTAGATGTTTCAGTCAGCCTATACACAAAGGCTTAGCCTGCATTCGCCTAGGTGGAGATGTAAATACATTTGTCAGGTTAGCTTCATTGGGAACTTACCGTATGTCATTTTGGTCATTCACACTCTTGGATTTCCTCCATTTTTTCCTGCACATTTTCTCCCTTTCCCAACCTATGACACAGAGATGGGAGATTATATTAAGGCTTTCATTCCAATCACTAGAAACCCATCATGGAAAAATGTTGTCACTTGAAATTCCTCCTGTCAATATTTAAAAACCACAGATGATTCTTTCCTCAAAAACACAACTGTTTTGTAAGCGATAATCTTAAAATGACTGAAACGTTAATAGAGGCTTTGCAGTTATTGTGTCACAAATCACCTAGCAACCACGTGAAGAATTGGCTGCGCGCAAATAATGGCTAAATATACAACAACTGGGCTAGAAAAACCTGAAAAAGATTGTTGTAGCATGGATTTATGTTAATTCAGTGATGCTATAAGTAAAAGTGAATGGTCCATAAGATTTATTCCCACATTTAGGTTACTGTGACACAGTAACTGATTGTCTTTATTAGCCTCTACCCCAAAACACTCTGAAGTGTAGCTTGAGAAGAGTCAGTTAACCTAAACAGCTGATTTTTGGCATTGTTAGCTAGCTAACTAGCCAGCAAGCGAATTTAGCAATAAGCTACACTACTAGCCACTACTAACGCTAATGTTTGCTTCTGCTAAACAGGTTAGCTAGTACGTAAATCAGATGTGTTTACAACAAGACAGTGATGTAAGCTGCTAGCTAACAAGTGCAGATAAAAGTGATCAGATGTATCAGGGAGGAAATGATCAGTTCCTAGTCAAAAACATTCAGTTCTGTTGAGACGGCCAACTGGTAACCCAACAGCTGAGAACCTCCAATATGGCTGCCAGAGGGTGTGTTACATCACCTGAAAGCCCACTATAACTCTCATTATGCTTTCCTTTCATGCCAGCAATCATTTAATGAAAGTCTCACTTTTGTGGATATATCTCATTTTGGAATGAAGCCTTTCATACCATGTTATTGGTTCGCAATGCCAAAACAACCATAAATATATAGCTAATTTCATTCTCAGAGGAGGCATTACTTTTCCTGCTCTCAGCCTCTTTAATGTTGCTATGTCTAGCCACCAACAGATGTTTCTGTTGTGACTGTTAGACCGTTAAGTAGTTGTTGTGTTTAGTCTTAATGACACCTGCAGTTGGGTTCTCTGCTCTCTCGGCCAGGTTCTCCCCTCCTAATCTCAGTGGGACTAACCTGGATTAATAAAGGTTACATAAGGAGAATTACAAAAATATAATACTCCTCCTTGTTCTATACTACTCTATACTATACCACTACTAATATAAACTTCTTTTCATTTTGAGGCCTTTGATGTCGGAGACTTGGCGACACAGAGTATCTCTTTTCCCTACAGATTCATTGATGCCGTGTAACCCAAACTCAAGGTTTGTATATGGGAGTTTCATCAATAGACGTCATTGAACAAAGCGGACAGAACATGACCTTTACCAGAGTTCTGAGGTTACTGTTCTCCAGCGGAGGAAGTCAAAATAGATGAGTGGATTAAGTGAGAGCCGGCGTCCCTGGAGACTCATTAGAATAGGAGAGGAATAAGGAGAGAGAGAAAAAGACCGATCCCAGCTGGAGCGACTTCCCCTTAGATCTGACCTCATCACCAGGAGGACATCATGGACGCCCATCTGGTCAGGTACCCAGTCCTGGAAGCTGCACTCGACGCAGCAAAGTCATCAGTGCTAATTTAACTCTGAGACTGTAAAAATCAATGCCACTTTTATATAAGTCTACACCCATCAGAGTTAATTTAACACTTTTGACATGTTTGAACACCGGCCCCAGAGCCATATCAGCTCTGAGTGGAACAACTCTCCAATCAACAATCTCAAAATAATTGTCCCTGAAAAATCAATAGTTATCAACACTGGAACATTTGTTTGTATAGCTTGGATTCGGTCCGATCATGAAAATCAGTCATGATGCCAAATTGTGGCTGCAATTTACCTAAAACTCATTTACACAGCAAATCTTTCACAGTTCATAAGTGTTGATTTTTCACTGACAGTTATTTGGAGTTGAAAAGTACTGATTGGAGAGTTGTTTGTCCACTCTTAAAGTTTATATGGCTCTGGGGCGGCTGTTCAAAACTATCAAAAGTGTTAAATCAGCTCTGATGGATGTGGACTTCATGGACATGCAATTCATTTCAATTTTATTTTTCCAGGGAAAATCATCTGCTCATGGTTGCTGTTTTCCAGCGACACCCTGGTTCACATTCATACAGTTTCACACGTTCACACATGGGAGCTGCCCAGTACAGCCGCCATCTTCTACTGGGTGAAGAGCCTTGCTCATGGGCACCTCAACAGTGCTTGTTGACGGAGGAGAAAGAGTGTTGAAAAAGTGTTGATCATTCTCTTTCCATCACCCACATTTTCCCAGTTGGGATTCAAACCTGCAACCTTTGGTTTCTCTAACCTCTCGGATACCACCGCCCCTAAAATCCACAAGTTTAAACAAATTTGAGTCATTTTTCAGCACAACATATGTTAACAACATCACATACATGACTTGATAACATGAACACATATTGAGACGACAAATGTTATTATTAGCTGTTGCGTTGAAAACTGTGTTGTTCCAAAAAAAAAAAAAAAACGGTGTTCTAGTCAAGAGCTGATGAAGGCAAACTAGGGCAGAAACATTATATTTTCTCACTGAATAAAAGGTGTTTTGGAGCACAGCATCTGAAACCATAGCGATTACTGAAAAGACTGTAATGATTTAATTCCACCTTTTTTTTTTGTTCATGTACCCCTTCTTGAATTGAGAAGTGTTGGCACCCATTCACAATTTTTTTTCCTATAGTTTCAAAATGTAAACAGCACTTCTCACTGACTGGAAGTAGCAATGCACACACTGTATGTGAAGTTGCACTTAGTCCGTCATCAACGTGCAACATTGGTCCAGTGTAAGATGGCGGCCATGTGTGGCCCAGATTGTGATGATGTGATGGATGGTGTGAGTAATTCTCATTAACTGGGAAATGGCACATTAACATTTATTACTTTTGAAAGTATTATATGATTACCTGCTCCTGCGTTGGGTAAACGCGGCCCTGTGTGCAAGCAATTTAATTCCCAGATTACGCTATCCTCTTATATATGCCTTGTGAAACAGAACACATGACTGCTTATTTTTTCTCGGCTTGCTCGTACTTCCAGTAAATGCTGTAAAGTTCTAGCCCAAGTCTTTTGCATACTGCACCTTCCTCCATTTAGAAGTGTGTGTGTTTTTTTCCCCTTTACCAGCAACAGGATCAGTCCTGAGCAGCCTCTACTTTCCCTCTTTCTCTACCTAACACCCTCCTCTCCTCTGGTGAGTCTGGGTCTCTCTCTCTCTCTCTCTCTCTCTCTCTCTCTCTCTCTGCTCTCTGGGGCCCACAAGTGTCCCAATCCCTTTCTCCGGCCTCGGTTCCTAACCTAGATCAAATGTTAGGCTTTAAAAAGCTAAAGTTTGATGTGGATGAGCAACTGCCTATGAAACACTTTAATCCCTAATGCTGTAATGTATTTAATTTCACACCCTCTGATGGTGTTGCCCCTTCTTAGGATTACCCAAGGGGAGAAGGGGGGGGGGGGGTGTGGTGTGGTGTGGTGAGGGCAGGGGGGCGCAGTCACTGAAGCCCTTCACATAGAGAGATAGACCTAGAGAGAGAGAGAGAGAGCGAGAGAAAGGGAGAGAGGCAACCAAGAGATTCAGACTGTAAGAGGAGGAAAGGTAGGAAGGGAGAGGAAGAGATGGAATATGTAAAAAGAGAAAAAGAAGATGCAAGAAAAGAATTCGCAGAGCCGAGGCAGCGGTATGCGGGGAGAAAGAGTCAAGAGGAAAAGAGGGAGGAGGTGGTGGTGGTAGTGGTGGGGGGGGGGGGAAGAAAAAAAAAAGAAAGCATTTCTAAAACCGGGCAGAAATCTCGCCACGGAGCTGGCGTCACAGAGAAAAAAGAAGAATGCCACTTTACAATTTGGAATGCTTGTATTCAAATAGGAGGTCGGAGCTTTGGAGCCCGAAGAATGCAGCTATATCTGCATTGTCACATCCCCCCCGCTCGGATAAGGGGAAAAGACACCCTGGCAAATCCCATTGTAGAGCTTGGGAGCTTCATAAAAGTTAAGGAGCGATGGATATAGTCTTGGCCCCCTTATGAGATGAGGATCTATCTGGCCTGGCTTCGGAAGCCCTAGACGCATACGCAGGGATATTGGAGGCAATAATTCCCCGGGACGAGAGCACACACAGGCTCCTTTATATCGTCCCCTAATATCCAATTTACGGGCTCAGGCCCTCCGCCAGAGCAGCCCCCGAGAACTTAGAATGCACAAACGCCAGCGTGAGATGGAATTAGGGCCAAGTTCTCTTTTCTTCTGTTCGCCAAAAGTTTGAGGCTTACAGAAATATGAAACTGTTTTTCTCCCTCCCCTCTTTCCCCTCCTCCTCCTCCTCCTCCTCCTCCTCCACTCTCCCCTTCCCCCCCCCCCCTCCTCTCTGTCCGTTAACCCAATTCATCCATTAAATAGACAAGGAACTGAAAGCAATAAATAATTTGGGTCGGGGATGGAAAATGACTTGCTGTTGTGTGGTTTTGGTTATTATACGGCGAGGTTTTCCAACACAGTGAGTAGGAAACATTGTAAACAAGCATCACTGATTGGAAATAATATGCAGTCGTTAAATATATTTGGTTTTCTCTGAAATGTGTCAGGCTGGGGTATTGTGGCCGGGCCAGAGTCTGTAAATACGGAGGGTTTGATTATTTAGAGAAGAAAAAGAGGGATGGAGGGCGTGTGTGTGTGTGTCCCCACTCATGCTTAGATGAGTGGGGATTTATTTAGGTTTTGGGTGAAAAAGTAAAAGTTAGAAAGTGTATACATGCTTAAGAGGCGTGATATTCCCCCTCTGCTGATCTCCTTATCCTCTCCTTAGCCTCCCTAAGCGGTATGTGGTGCACACACACACACACACACACACGCACGCACACACACACACCAAATGCACATACATGTTCACGCGCACACACACACACACAACACAGTGACTTTCCCTCCTCTATTGCTGGATGAATCTCCCATGAACCTTGCCAGCCTCCCTTGCCTGTGGATGTATTTACTCATAACAAGGGCTTAGGCCAATAAGAATATATGGTGATTTATACTGTGACCAGCAGGGGATTGTGTTGCCCTGATGGTTTAAGTATTTTACACTTTGCTAAACTCTCTTGACACCTCCGTGGATAAAATCCCCCTCTTTTGTACCGAGCCCGACCCCGACCCCGTCTCCGCCTCCTCCCAGCTCAAGACACAACAAAACAAAATGTGATCGAACCCCTCCCTGAACTGCTGACACTTCTCCTCCACCGGTTCTGAGTCACATGTAAAGGGGGAAAATGAACCCATGGCCTCTCACCCCTGAAGGAAGAATCATATCCCTACACAATAAACATGTATAGTAATATAGTATACAAGTATAATAATATTGTGTCATGTACTGGTAAATGTGTAAAAGTTGTGAGTGTGTTATATACCTACATTTACATGGATGTATTACCATTTTTGCTACAGAGGCATGCTCTGATTGGTCAAATTTAAAAATAGAATATGTAAATTGAGGCAGAGATGTGAATACTTGCATACAAAATACCCATTTGGGAAAATAATTACCTGAATTTCATCGTCTAATATCTAATATAAGATGAATCCAGTTTGTAAAATTACTATAGTATAAGTTACCTCTTAACCTTCATAAATGATCACTATTTGTTTTCATTTTGTGCTATAAATCCCTTTATAAGAGCAAGTGTCACTGTTTTCACATGCTGGGTATCTAATATCTCTTGTTGAAACCAAACTCCTTCTATTTTATTAAAACTGTGACTTGATAACAAGCAGCAACCTCACACAACCTCTCCTGCTGGCTATTAGTCTTTATCGAAATCCGTCTCTGTCTTAATTTACCAGGTCGTTTTGGCCAAGCTCCCCAAATGGCATCGCATTTGGGAACCCGATGCCGATATTATCCATCTACCTTCCTCCAAAGGTCAAGCAGAGTGTGCCCAAGTCATAAAAATCCCCCATCTCATTATTTGAGCATTTCTCCGGCCGGTGGCAGGGGTGCAGTGCGGTGGAAATGGAGTGATATATCGGAGCCGGTCAATAGTCGATCTATAATGACTGTGTTGTTGGGCTTTCACTTTAGAATAATTTATAACCCCGCTGATCAATAACTAATCTTGGGCATAGTCAGCGCTGAAATAAAGAGGAGAATGATGATGGCAAAGGAGAGGCTCCCCCCCACCACCACCACCACCACCACACACACACATACACACACACACACACACATACGCACGCACACACACACACTTTCTCTGCTCCACCCAGGCATAAAGTAGTTCATCACAACGGCTAAAAAGTTTGGGCTGGAAGTGTACTTTTTGGAGGGAAATTATTGATTTTGTGTTATGCTATAATGATTTGGATTTAATTAGTTTCATAAAAATGGGTTCCTGGTTATGTGGGTGTGTGTTTGCTTGTCTGTATGTATGTGTGTGTGTGTGTGTGTGCGTGTACATACACCGTGCATTTCCGTGTGTGCACATGTAGGTGCATGTGTACGTGTGCATGTGTTTATGTGCGTGCATTTGAGTTGTGTGCACGTGTCAGCTACGTTTATGTGTACGTTCGTGTGTGTGTGCCTGTCTGCGTGTGCGTGCGTGTGTGCGTACATGTCTGTGCGTGTGTGTGTGTGTGTGTGTGTGTGTGTGTTGGCCTGTGGAGCTGAGGGGCTGAACCCTCTGCCCTCAGATTAGCCCCTGGTTGATAGGATTAGGCTCTAATGACTGGGACTTGGAAGACAAAGGGAGTTTCTGCAAAGAGGCTTAGATATGGAAGAATTAGCAGCAACCTTCCATTGCTCTTTCTTTCTCTCTCTCTCTCTCTCTCTCTCTCTCTCTCTTGCTTTTCTCCTGCCTCGGTCTCTCTCTCTCTCTCTCTTCCTTTCTTTATGACCTTTCCTCTCATTGTCTCTTGCATACACTTTGTCTTTGGATCTCTTGTACGACCCTCTGATGCCTTCCATCTCTCTTTTCCTGTGGTCATCTGTTTGATGAATATTTGTCCATGCATTCCTGTGAATTTGGGGACATATCCACCTGTCAAAAATGTAGAAATATACTGATGCTAACAGTTTTTTCCAAACATAAAAAACACCAATAAAAGTAAGTGTTTGCACTTTGTATACCTCCAATAAAGGGGATTCTGGTTGTGAAAAGCGCTCACCTTTCACAAAGCAGAAACTTTGGCAACAAAGCTGATACTTAACAAATCACTCATCAGATCTCAGATTATCAGTCCCGCCCCTATAAGAAATAACCATACCTGCTAGCTTTAATTGTTGATGCAAACAGCTAATGCTGTGTTTTATTGGCATTTTTTTCAATACAAATACCAGTTCTACTACTTTGAATTTGATTCTGCCTCTTAAATGACACCATTTCATTATATTTCTATGCTGATTGAATGCATATTTTATTATGTGACAGAGTAAATTATTTTCTGTTCCTACCATTGGCTTTCCTACATAGAAACATACCACATTCACTTGAGATACTGATACAGAGAAATGAGCCAAATTTAGAGATCCCAGTGAGAGAATCCAACATTTTGAAGCTTTTTGATACGTTTCGATACCATAAAATTGCCATCGATACCGAACAGTGGTCCGGTGCCAATAGTATGGGTTTTTTTGCTAGCCAGCCCTATTAGCCTCTATGCTAAATGGTCTGATGCCCACTCAGGTTCTAATTGCCCAGGTCTCAGATGCTCTTCGAGGAGGAGCGCCAGCCGAGACGCAACACAACAACGGCAAAAGAGAGGGATTTAGGAGATTTTCTGCCAGCTTGCGTAAGAAGAGAGGAGAGCAGCTCCTTTTGGTTGGGGGTGAGAGGCTGTGTGTGTGTGTGTGTGTGTGTGTGTGTGTGCAAAGATAAAACCATTGGCGGATGAAACCATTAGAAGAGTATTGCTCAATAAGCCTTGGTATTTTAATTTGGAGCAGAGCATTTGTGTGTTGTGTTTTGAGTGTCTTTGTGTGTGTGTGTGTGTGTTGCAGCGCGAGGCCTTGTTAGTGATGCCTGTGAAGAGGAAAAACAGCAAGGCAGAGAGATGGAGGGAAGGCGGGAGGAGTCCAAACGAAGGAGGGAGGGGCGGCCGGAGAGATTTGTTTGGGAAGTCATGTATGCCGGTGTGAGTCCGAGGGCCGAGTGTTGGTTTAGCGAGCCCCAGCTGGGCTCTAATCCGGCCGACTTTCATAAACCTGACTAGGCAGAGCGGGCACAAGCACTGGCATTAGTGAGAAGGAAGCGCTATGAGGTTGTCCACCAGCCAATCTCCTGTCAGTCTTAATCCAGTTATTGAGTTGTTTATTTGAAGAGTTTCTTGCCAAAGTGCTGTTTTCCATTTTTTGAAAAAAAAAACCATAACATTGTTACCTAAAGTTCATCATTCAGAATGTCTAGGATCCAAAAATATAGTGGACCCAATCTGTGAAAGTGCTGTAATTTTATCAGCCACGGACTTAAGTGACCTACTATCCTTTAAAACTACCAGAGTGTGTTTTAATTTTGTGCTTTTAATTAATCTGTAAGAATAGCTCTCTTCTTTTCTTACCTCAAACACTGGATATCTCATCTCGGAATGAATCTCTTTGTTTCCACCCAAATATTCCTGGAAAACGAATATATAACGGACCCAATAAGTGACTAATTAGCGGACTAATTTGACCCGATGTGGTAATACTTCACTTTGGGTCTTGGTCATTAGTTCAAAGCCTGGATGTGGAGGTGGGATCTGTGAACCAGCCACACTACATATGTCAGAGAGAGGCCAGAAACGCAGCATGCAGGAATCCTCAAAGCCAAATCAACTGCATTTACAGTGTAATAACGGTGACATCATGCAGTTTTCCTAACTATCCCCTGAGTTATGTTGGGTCCAATTTGCCCTAAAATGCTTACATACATACATAGGCACAGACACACACACACACACACACACACACACACACACACACACACACATGCCTCTCCCCTGCGTTGTACACTGGCAGCCTGTTGGCTTTTATCTTGTGCAGGGTTCTAGATGAGGACCATATGCAGCCTCAGTGCAATTATAGTGTGGTGAATTGGTAGAACAACAAGCGGGCGTTTTAACGGAGCAGTAAATGCAGGTAAAGGTCTTTATTAAGGCAGATCAGGTTGCACTGATGTTGTCAGCTAGAGACTGGCTGGGTCCTGCTGCTGTGGCCCTTGGAGACAGGCTGCGAGTGTGTGTGTGTGTGTGTGTGTGTTCATGCATGCTGTGTGTCTGCATGCAGGCATTTTGTATATTTCATGCACGCCATTGACATGTACACTACCAGTCAAAAGTTTGGACGCACCACATTTTTCTTTATTTTTACTATTTTTCACATTTTAGAATAACAGTAAAGACATCAAAACTATGAAATAACACAAATGGCATTATGCAGTGGCCAAAAAAGTGTTAAACAAATCCAAACTATCTTATATTTTAGATTCTTTAAAGTAGCCGCCCTTTGCCTTGATGGAAAGGCAAAGGCTTTGGAAAGAAATTCATTCATAGGATCAACTTCACTATTTATATTTGTCTAAGAAACAAATTTCAAGCATTTAAGCAGAAGCCTTTAGATCAAAATGGCTTTAAGAGAATGAAAAACATTCAATCAGGTGTGTCCAAACTGGTAGTGTAGTTCTCTGAGTAAGTATTTACCTGTGTTGATTTGAGGAGCATTAGGTTCATGGGGACTGACTTGGCAAAATGTGCACGAGAACATGTGTGTGTTCACGCACACACACACACACACACACACACACACACACCTCGCAGCTACATGTCTGAATGTCTGATCGAAATTGTGTGTGTGTGATCCATAATGGACTTGGGCATGGGACCCCACCAGACACTTTTCTAGTGCCCCAGAGGTCAAAGGTCAATCTCTAAAATGTTTACGTGCGGCCCTGTGATGTCGACTCCCTCGGGAGACGCAGGTTAACCCCCCACTGCACCCACATCACCGCTGGATGTGTTTATATTGCCACAGGAATGAATTCCAAGCCATTACAGGCATGAGTCAAAACATATTTTCCAATAATTATTAGCAATATGTTTTAAGTTTTTTTTAAACTCATTTATATTTCTCTGTGATTGAGAACTTAGCTGATACAATGTGAATTGTCCTGATGCAGTGTGCTCCACCCATCTGGTACTCCCACAACATTAAAACAAACGCTAAGAATTATTGGCAAATACTATCTAAGCCATAGACTGGTAACGTTTATCCACCACTGCCTGCCAAACTTTACATCAACCTCTATGGGTTTTATGCTTTGGGATTATGACAGTTTAGATTTATGTTTATTTATAGGCTGTATTACAGGGTTTGGTGAACTTACAGGAAGCAGGAACATAAAGCTCTGCCACACTGGAGCTTCTGGTGGTTCTGCGGCGTGGAGCCGTTTCCTGCCGTGGAGCAAATCCAACTTGAGAAATCCAGGCACAATCTAATCACCGCTAACGTATCAGTTCAGAGTGATTACCTCAGTCACTGTGTGTCGATGGGAGCGGTGTTTTCAAGGAGGACAAGTCTCCCATCAGGAAAACACGAGCCGCCGGTTTGAAGAACATCCTCTGCTGCGTTTTACTCCGTGTTGAATTAGGCTGTCATTTAGTTTTACAATTCACTTGTGCTCTTTATTTTTTGGCTTCCTTATTTGTTTCTTTACTTCTTTTGAGGTGAAATATGTTTCTGAAGCCCTTGGTTTTATCATTATATGTGTGCAAATAACTAAACTAATGATATTCCTATGTTTCATACTGCTGGTGTCAGGTAAAAATGTATTTCCAAAATGTCAACTTTTCAGAAACCCCCCCAAAAAAACAACTTTGTTTTTAGCTTGACCACCATGAGTTTTTGAGTTTATCTAATTGATTTTCTCAGCCCATAGAGGAGCATGTGATCCTTCAGCTGAAGTTAAAACAACAAAAAAATCAACAAAAGTTTTAGTTAAGACAAGGATATCCAAAGGCCTTCTCACTAAGCTATACAGTCCTAGTTAAACTGGTTTGTTGTACATCATTTTCCACCAGCATCATCATCATGGAGGGTCCAGATGTTCAAAATTCAAAGTGAAAGTGTTATGATTCAGTTCACATGAAGGGTTAAAGTTACCTGGAGTCAAAAATCATCATCTTTCAGCATTTTAATTAACCCTCATAAAGACCAAACTTTTCCATATTTTTGAAAGCACATCACAGGTGCAAGGCTTCATTTGTTTGCTCAAATGAAGACTTTCCTTCCTAAATGAGATTTCCACTGTGGGAACAAAGTGACAGCTGCTCTTGCAAAATGATTCATAGAAAATAAAACAAATTATGGAACTTTTCAAAGATAGTAGGCAGCTAAAGTCCTTGGTAGACAAAACACAAACACTTTTACTGACTAGATGCTCCATAATTTACGGAATGACAAACTTCAGGTGATGATTATTCCCCCCCCCCCCCGCCAAAATGGATATATGGCTCTTTGGAACAGAAATCTTCAAATTTACAGGTTTGTCTGCACTTGGAAATTCAAGGACGAAGCGAAAAAGAAAGAGATTGAGAGAGAGGAATAATTATCCGAAGCAGGTGTGGTGTAATGTGCGATAAACAAAGGAGGAAAGAAAGAGCGACAGAACAAAGGGTATAAAGATAGAAGTGTCAAACATTAACGCGCGCCAAGTCGTCTGTTGTTGTCTTTTGATGGTTATGACAGTTGTGATAATTAACAAAAGCTAAGTGGAATAAATTTACAACAAATCACGCTACCTTGATTCTTTGACAGTTTGCATGCGAGTTGAGAAGAACTTTAACAAGAGAACAAGTTTGAAAAGCCTGGGTGGATTATTTTTTTTTGTTATATGGGAGTATATAATTGCTTTCATTTATAGCCACAAGACCACAGTTAGCGCACAGCAGAGCCAATCCGCTGTATATCACTTTAACTCTGACATTTGTTGTTATGACAGGAATTTATGCTCTGAAAGTCTCTTTATTAGGATCGTGCAGGGACGTATACGAGGGGATCTTTGGCGAGATGATGTGACCGCTGACCTTTACATGGCCTTCGCTAGGGATAACTTTGTTTAGGAGAGATGGGAGTAGGTGCTGTAGCAACCCGCTGCAGCCAATCAGCGTGTTTGGTAATCTGATTCACTTCTACCAGGATGGACTGGTGCCCCAGTGCTGAACTGGTGCACAAGTACCTGACCTGATATATATTTACTCATGGACACACACACACACACGGACACACACACATGCACACACACCATCACATTTTACTTACTTGTAAATCCACACAATTGGAGCCGAAGAAATACCAAAGCTTGGAGAAATTTATGACCATTTTGTTGTTTGGTGGTGAATTTTTCTTATTCCTGAGGATGACTGGCTAAATGTAGATGTAGTGACGTCACATTGAGATGTTTCCAGCAGCTACAACGGAGTTTGAGAGCAGAAAATGTTTCAGCGATCTAAAACATCAGCGGTAAACGTCAGGTTTTGGTGTCAGTCCCTCAGAATCAAAGAGCGAGGGCTTCTTTCTAGAGCCGCCATTTTGCACCAACAATCATACAGGGAGAAATCCATCGTAGAAGAAGAGAGAGACCAGTTTCTCCACTGACGATAGCAGAAAATAGACCAGAATGCAATGCAGCCACAAGACAGGTTGTGTTTTGAGTAAGACTCTCGCTTTTTCTCAACTTGAAATACTCTCGCTCTCTTGCTCTTATTATGTTATCGCTATTTCTCTCTCCACCTACAAGTAAAAGCCACAGATGAATACAATAAGTTCACGCCTGTTCTCCGGGGGTTTGTTGAAAGGCATTCTGGGAAATGTAGCAAATCACTAACTGAAGTAGAAGTAGACAAGGCAGGTTGAGGGAAAGCAAAAACGTAAATTACAACACTTCGCAAAATAAATATAGCGGGTAACTAAAGTCCTTGGCTGACAAAAAGATAGAATTTACAGCCTGACTTCTCTTCATTTTAATGATGTTCAATAGAGTAATGATTCTTTATTCCTTCCAGAATTCATGTGCAGCTGGAATTAACTTCCATATTGTCCAAAAACAATAAAAGTGGGGACTGATAAGCTTCGTCACCTTCATCCCCTTCATAGTGTCACTTTGTGGTTGTGTGGTGTGTGTGTTGCCACTGCAGGTGTGACCGCTGACCATGTGTTTGTTTACTGCAGGCTGGGAGATAAACACCAGCCACAAGACAAATGCTGGTAAAGTTTGGCTGTGGTGAAGTTTCTCTCCTCTACCGGCCACTTTGGCACGTAACCTGCCATCATCTGGAGGAACAGTTTCACTGGACATCTGAACGCTTTGTTTGTAAAGCCTGCAGAAAATGCCAGTATACTTTGTAAGTGTGAGTTACTTTAAGAGTCTGTGAAGACTTTTGTTCTGAAATGAGATATATAGTGTGAAAAAAGTGACACCTGCTTTCGCAAATGATTGATCGCACCAAATCACAACATTAAAACACATTATAGTCCTTTTCAAAGAGTAGAAGCCGCCTGAAGACCAAAACAAAATGAACAAAATGAAAATGCTTTCACAGACCGGACCCTCTGTATTTTAAAGATATCAAATGATCATCTTCAGGTAATAGTTATTCAAATTTATATTGTAATCAATTGCACTGTAATATGTGGATGCAGAGTGGGTTAAAAGCCTATATGAGCATTACACTTGAATAAAATTAAATATCACTTGCATTGATTATCAGATATGGACCTCGCATTGCCTTCATATTTTTCTGCTAAGTTAATTCACTGGTCTAATACATAAAGAGGCAAACTTCTGTATGTGAAGAGTTTCATTTTACAATATCTACTCTGACAAAATGATCGATGCCATTGAATTAAAACTATCTAGAGACGCTTGACTTACAAAACAGTAACATTTTTGAGGCTGTAACCTGCTGTATGATTGAAATATTGATCTACGAACATCAGCAAACAGACATATGTGTAACATTTTGGAGTGAAACCCTTCATATGATCATATAGCCTATAGCCTGTTGGATGTCTCTCTACTGGGATTGCTGGTTTATTACCACCAGGCTATGCTGCGCTCCCAGGCCGCTCTGCTCTCCAGCCTGCCTCACACCCATCCAGGAAGAGATGAGTCTTCACACCTCTTCTGCAGCCTTCCTTCCCTCCTTCCTCCCTATCTCCCTCCCTTCCCTATCTCTCCATTCTCCTCCTCCTGGTTTTTTTTTACAGTTTCTCCCCTCCTCGTCATCCTTCATCTCTCTGCTTTCCCACTCTCTTTTTCTCACTTTCTCTCCCTCCCTCTCTCTCTCTCTCTCTCTCTCTGAGGTGCTGATCAATTCACAGTCTCCCTGGGAGGTGTGAGACTCCCCCCCCCCCCCCACCCCCCACCCTCACCCTCACCCTCACTCCCCCCACCCTGAACGGTGCGACTGGCCAACACATGACACCCCTCACCTCTCCCTCATCCCACTCCTTCACCCCTGCTTTTTTTTTGGGGGGGGGGAGAGAGGAGATACAGGGGTTCATTTGATGATGATGATGATGATGATGATCCACTGGATGAAATCACCCTCCTCCCTTCTCTCACTCCCTTCCTCCCTTCCTTTCCTTCCTTTTTTCACTCTCTCCTCTGTCTCTCCTCGCTATCTCTCTCTCAGAAAAAGTGTCTGCGATGCCATTAGCACACCTGAAATAATAGCGGCGGTGACAAATGCCGCTGGAAGGGGAGGGAGAGAGACACTGTGAGAGAGAGAGAGAGAGAGAGAGAGAGAGGGAGGGAGGTAAGGAGGTGTGTGTGATAGAGCGATGAGTTCTCTATCTATCTGTGGGGTTAATTCAGACTCAGCAGCCTTTGAGAGGAAAAGTGGAGCTGGTGACCCGGTGGCCAGTGGCACAATGTGAAAATTGACTGGCAGCATTCAGCACAGCTATTATTATAGAACCGCTGCTGTGTGTGTGTGTGTGTGTGCTTATTTTGTGTGGGTTTTTGTGTGTGCTTGCTTGTGTGTGTGCATGCAGGTGTCTGTATGTGTCTGTACCTGTGCATGTGTGTACGTATGTGTGTGTGTGTACATGTCTGTGTGTGTGCGTGAGTGTGAGTGTGTGAGCATATGTCTGTATATTTATTGGTCTATGTGTGTGTGTGTGTGTGCGTGCGTGCATATGTCTACATGTTTATGGGTCTATATTTGCATGTCTATATGTTTATTGGTCTATATTTGTGTGTGTGTGTGTGTGTGTGTGTGTGGGTGTGTGTGGGGGGTGTAGGCTACGTGTGCATCTAATTTCACACAGTTCTCACCATAGGAAAGCAGCTGTTCATCACATATGTATCTATAGGTGTGATGTGCTGATGTCAGTGTGAGTGTCACATAGAAGCAGCTCTTATATTCCTATCTGTTTATACCATTTATAATGCTTTACCACAAGATATATCTATATCTCTATTGCTTAGAGCAAAAGAGATGTTATTAACATTTTCCTGTCTTTGTTGCAGAACAAAAACAAAACTTTAAATGATTGCATCTTTTTTATTCAAAGCATAGGAACAGTTTGTTTTACACAGATTAAGATTTAGAAAGCTGATATTCTATAAAAAGCTTTTAAATGCAGTTATGCCGTTTTTGCACCAAATTTAATCCAGGGTTTGAGTCTTGGAGACTTCTATCTTTTGGATGTTGTAATTTATTTAAATTTTGTTTAAAGTTACAAATGTGTTCTTTTGACCTTCAGATAGATACAGTAATAATACTCATTTTCTGCCAAAATGTCACTTAATGCACCTTTTGCACCAAACTCTGCTTTTTACATGAACTGTGAAGCAAAAGTAATGAGCAGACCAAACTCTTCATTCAGCATCACACTACAATTTCAAAACCAGCTTCAAATAAACCATAAACCAAACACATAAACTGACATGCATGGGCAATAAGAGGCAACAAACCAAAAAATAAATAACTTCATTATATTTTTTATTAACATTTCAAATAATTTACATGAACAAAGATCGTTAAAAATATAACAACTCAGTCCTCTAAAGGCTGAACCAGTATATTCTGATGTGGAAAAAGCCTCTCAATGCAGTATGCAGGTTTGAAATTCTGACAGTGCATCAAAAATAAACTGATAGTTTTGCAGTAATGAAACGTCAGCATAAATGTATTTTGCAGGAGTTTTACTTTGGTTTTTATTTGTAATTATCTAAATTGAGTTTTTCCCTCTCCCTCTCTCCATTAAATGTAATTTCCTGGAGCTCCGGTAGAAGGCGCACATGATTAAGCATTAATGTGTGTGGAGGCGAGAGGAGCTCAGAGGAACACTGGGGCCAACTTACCAGGATCCAGCAGAAGTTAATACAGGGGGAAGAAATAGTTCCTCGAGATATGATTTTAACTGATTTCGTCGTTTGGAATGAATATTGTGACAGATTATGCCATTGTCAATTCACAGTCATCATTTTAGACTATAAAGCACACATCTGTAATATTTCAACATGATGTTTTCCCTGCCATATAACTGTGTTGCCGGGATATTAGTGGATGGAGTTTATCAACCTACATTAATTCCTCAACATCAGTTTATCGAACAGCAGCAAAAACTTCACACCATCCGCCTGCGTTACATTAATTAGAGACAAACTTTACATAAAATAATTCCAATTTATACACTTTCATAAAATAATAGCGAGGTGCAAACGATAAGGAAGATAAATGAAACAATACACTCATTTTTTTCATCTGACATTTGACAGTAAATGCATTTTATACCACGCACTTTACCTCAATACACTAACTTTAAAAATAAATCTCCGAGGGCAGAAAAATCATTTGATTGCACAATGCCACGCGCCTTACTGACTGAATAATTTCATACCCAAGCATGGCAGTCAGAGACTAAACCCTAATGAAGCCGGCTGGGTATTTTGACAGGCGATAATATACTAGTAGTTTCATGTAATTAGATAAGCTGTGAAAACTTTCCTGACGGTGAAGCAGATCTATCTGTCTGTGTATGTGTGTGTGTGTGTGTGTGTGTGTGTGTGTGTGTGTGTGTGTGTGCTGCAGTGACAGAAAGCAGAGAGACTGGCCTTTGCAGATCCCAACACGTTTGGGCGCAGAGCTGCAGGGCTGCAAAAAGTTTGACCTCAGTTTGACTCCTCAGGCTGCCAGTTGCTCCCTGTTTCTGCCCTGTTTCAGACTGCAGCGATACAGCAGATCTCTACAATATAAGAGTTAATAATATAAGAGTTAATCACCTGGGCTGGTCTTATTCAAAATACCAAATATCAGAATTAATGTTTTCAATTTGCAATATGTTTTTTTTTAAATCACATTTTCTCTAATCTTAACAATAACTGGTGGGAAAACTATGAAATAATATAATCTGGTGAGGAATTAATTTCTTCGACATTGAATTTTTAGCACAATTATGGATTAAGAACTAACATAAAGGCTACAACTTTTCTTTGCCCTAAATACTCTAAATGTAACAAGTCAGCGTGTGTAGGCCGTCTAATAACGGCTCGAATTGTTTCCCCAGTCAAATACGCTGTCAATTTACATTTGCCCGTTTGAGAGTAATACCTGCTGATTTTATTGAAACGACTCAAAGCATTACCGTCCTTGCAAAGCGGATTAAACAGAAATGACGGTATTTACCCCCCTCCTCTCTTTCAGGATGCCAAAACGCGCTGACCCTCACGAAAGAGCAACTTAAAGAGTGAAAGTAGAGCTCTAGTTTGCTTTTATAGACGCTAATTGAAGCAACTTAATGACTTTATAATGCCATTCTGGTTATTTTACAGTGGCCAGGCGCTGACGTGATCCCCTTTCATGTTAATTTAGCCTAGGTTCTTCTCACTGACCCACTAATTCAGCTTACCTTGTGGTGAAGAGAGTTACCATGCAGTATTCTGTCCTCTTTGCGCTTTAGAAAAACACCCAAAATTGGCCGAAACTGATTTTTAACAACAGCTTCTCGTTTTATGCGAAAGAGCGTCCGTTTCCCAGAATATCTCAGTGACAATAATAATCTTCAGAGTTGTTTATCATTTAATACACCGAGAGAAATCTAAAAACGAGAGAAGGAGAGCTTCTACTCACCCACAAATTATTTAAATTAACAAACTCGACGCGCACAAGTTAACACAGTCTATTATTTCTCCGGTGTCTCTGTGCGTAAAAGTCCGTGCGTCCTGCGCGGCTTCGCGGCTCCTCCACTGTCCGCCCCCCGGAGCCTCGCCGGCCGGGCTGCAGGGGGATTTAATAGTAATTTCATGCCTGTAAATTTGCCCCATCGGATCCCACCGCTCGGGTTTTACCACGGGAATCACCGCTGAATGTGCGAAGCCCGCATTATCATGTTATGACACCGTTTCTGGCACCGGGGGCAGATGATCGATGACGGGACGCTGCTCAGGAAAAACTTCAAACAGCCTGTCACCGACCAGCAACACCTTATGAGCATAATCAGGAGATAATATGGCTCTATTGCCCGCTCACCATCCGTGTGTGATGTAGTGGCAAATAAATAAAAAGGTGGGTAAACTATGTGACCTCCAGTTGTTGATCCTCATGAGGAAAACAAACACCAATATCAACAAAAAACAATTATAATTTCTGAAAATCATTCATTAATGCGTTCCCCTCTTAAAGGTCCCTATTTTCATATAACTTACACCATTTTGATACTTCTTACTATAAAGTAGGCTATACTATGGATTTGTCTCATAAATATTTAAGTCAGGTTAAAAAGGTGGATAAACTCTTCTCTGCAATTTAAAAAGCTGGATAAACTGAATTTAAGTAGGTTTAGCCTCGACTACAGCCTGGTTAGGAATCAAATATACACACTAACTGGAGAAAATGGTAAATTCGAGCTTCTTTCGTCGAATTTACACCCACGCACTGCCTCACTCATTTCATTAATTTTGCTGGAATCACTCGAGAATAAAAGTTTCCCCTCCATAAATTGAACCTCATCAATATTTGACCCAACTTTTACCGCCTCGGCACTGCCAGCCGTGAAGCTTTAGTGAAGGTTTCATTACGCAGAGGCAAAAGTTGGATGAATAAAACCATAATCTGGTTAGACAGAAGAAAGTTGATAATTTCTTAATCCGAGTGAAGATCAGTTTGCTTTTGAGTAGTTTTTATCAAAGTGTGAGTGCATTTGGGAAGTGTAGGTAAGAGATGTGCAAATTGGTGTGTGTGTGTGTGTGTGAGAGAGAGAGAGAGAGAGAGAGAGAGAGAGAGAGAGAGAAGAGAGAGAGAGAGAGAGAGAGAGAGAGAGAGAGAGAGAGAGAGAGAGAGAGAGAGAGAGAGAGATCTTGGTCAAATATTCGGTGTTTTGGTGAATTTATAGCCTATAGAAGCTGACAGAAATGCAAAGTTGGTGTTTTCCATTTGCAGGCGATGTTTTGTTTTGCGCCTCCTCGCCAATGTGGCCTAAAACCGATCAATCAGCTCAGGATCGATCATGAGCAGAGCCAATAGGGGGCTCCCATCCCTGAGCCTCTCTGCCATTGGACAGCCGTGGCAGACTGGAGCGACCCATTCAGCGCTGCTGCGGGGGAGCGGGACGGCCGGCGTGCTCACTACTATTTAGGCATAAAGCATGTTTTGAAAAGCCAGAACCTTTTGATGATTTACTTCTAAACGCAGCAGTCAAACCACAACTCAATGTTAAGATGTAGATTAATTACATTTTTATTTTATTTATTTTTTTTAACTTTTTTTTTTAATGGACTATGTTTGCTTTCACAAAATGCCCTACATTTTAAAGTCTTCTAAATTAAAGAAAAGATTCCACTCTTGACACAAACAGCTTGACAAAAGTTTCATGGTTTATGGCTATTTTATCCGGAGGAGACACATTGCAATGCATTTTATAGGCGTTGCATTGTCATTGATAAACCTCATGTGCACTAATGAAAAGGTGGATAGCAAATAGTCTGTAACCTATGGAAGTGAGCAGCTATAGAGGCCTAAACCCCCGAGACTGACTGCTCACTTGGCTTCAACAATAGCCTATATAATGCAACAATACAATAACAATATACAGTATACTGTAGTGGAGATGCATAGCAGATATGTTGCTGATAATCTGATAGAAGCCTAACTAGACTAGGTCTGCATGTAAACTATTATGGTTAACTAGCTTAATTTTTCTGTCCATAGCTCATTAATTCCCAGTGTCTGTTCTCTTTGCTGACAGAACTGGCCATTAAGGGACTGATGCACATTATCAATTTCCAAATATCTAATCACAATTTAACCTGCGCCTCAGAAACACCAGCTCTGCCCTGATAAGCTATAACTAATCACGGGACGTTGCCGAGTTGACAGCATCTGACATCAAAGTTCAAAACTGTCTGCTTATGTCATTTATAAACTGTTTACAAGCAGAAAAGTGGGATGCTGAACGCGCCGAGCTGCGCTACGAGTCGCAAAGAGAAAACACGCAGATGGTCTCGAGCTTACAGATCAGTCTGGGCTGAGAATGAAGCATGTTAATGAGTAGAAGCGACATACAGCTATAGACGCTGGTGGAGATATTGTGGTTATTCGTGTGTTCTTCCAGCTCGCGGTGCGGCTGGCCGGGCTCGCTGGGTCCTCCCACCCCCCCTCCTCTCTGCACGACTTGCTGCAGCCCGGTGCGTTGTGTAAGACGCGACCTGTTATGGCCACCACTACTTCCGGGTTTCAGCAGTCTGGTCCAGATCCTCCACTCCTCCTCAGCTCAACACACACATCCATTGTACACAAACGGGCAGGCGGCTCACACATACACACGCACACACACACATACAGACACATCCACACACACATACACACACACGCACAGCATCGATCGTGGCTCCTTTAAGAAAGCCTAAGCCAGAATTATCACCCCACCTCCTCTTGATCTCCTCTAGACGCTTTTGCATAAAAAAATCAAGCCGGGAGCCGAGAGTGATCAAAGAAAACGAGAGGAGAGCTGCTTCATTTTTTAACTGTGATTGTGACCATTAACATTTAGGTGGTGCCGATCCCGTGGAGACGCGCGTCGGACCATCATTCATCCGGTACTTTTGACAAGCCCTCGCGTTTTTTGACTGACAGGCGGAGTGGCGAAAAGCCATGAGAGTCGCTAGTTTTGTTTGAGGGGGTATTTTATTTTCATCCTGGTTTTGGAAAAGGAGCCTGGTGCCGCTGTCCCGAGGATAGCCGAGGACCTATTCGCCGCGCCTGGGCTAAACTTGCGCAGAGAGCGGGGGCTGGCTTCACCGTTCCGTGGAAAAAAAGGCATACGGGATTTTGGTTGAAACATCTCCCCGTTTATTTGGATTTTCTTTCTTCATTTCTTCTCCACCCTGGCCTCAGAGGGGATATATCTAAACTGAAAGGAAGACCAGGGAGTGAGGAGGGTTATGGCGCAACGGGTACGTAGGGCAATCCCCCCAAAAAAGTTTCTCTAAGTCTACTGTGCTTGAATGCAATCCTGCACTGTAACGTGGCTTAATGACACACACACAGACACACACTCACTCGCGGCGAAAGTTTCTCTCGTCTTCCCGACACATGGAGACACAATTTCATGTTTTGCGTCTTTTGGCACGGTATTACGCACGGACGCACTCGTTTGCTCCACAAACCGGCCCACTAAGGGACATTGGAAGCGTGATCATATCTCATATCGGCTATTTTTTTTAGATTAGTTATGACAGGCCAGTTACTGGAAGCGAAATGGGGGAGGGCATAGCGGCAAAACAAATCTCCACATTTCTCCTAAAAGTCGATTTCGTCATGATTTCATATCGAGTGGAGTATTTATGATCAAAGAAATCCATATTTTACCATCAGTTATGCTTCATCGCCTATAGGAATATACTTTAATTCCGAAAATTAGGGGAAAACGTGGAATATTAGCAAAATGCCAGTGAGGCAGTTTTTAGTAATGAGGTGATGACAAATGCTTTGATTCATATACTCCTATAGGACTGCTGCAGAACAGGGACAGCGGCTAGGATCTTCACATGGAGAGTAAACATGGTAAAAGCAGAGATGTTGGGAACAGACTAGAAACATTTAGCTGCTTAGTTTGGCACTGGAGCAGCATCACGCTGGGTTTGCACCTCTTTGGCTTTAGGGTCGAAATGTTAGGCTTTAAGTGATAATGCCTTTTCCTCACTTTCCCCGACACTACTTTGTCACTTCCAGAGAGCACTATCAATAATTCAAGCCTCTCATTAATTTGTTAAAGAAGCAGACCTCAAATATAGAATATTTTTTTTTAGGTTTTAGCAGGCCTGACTCAATATCTCCGCCTTTAAAACAAAGCAACAGCGTGTTTAATAAGCGCCAGGCTGATTTCGAGGTGAACGGGACGGGACTGCACATTATTTAGCTCAAAACTGACACGTGAAAAAAGTTGAAGGTATAACCAACTTCAGTGAACATCGTCTGAAAAACACAACACCCGTTTAATTGCGTTTGTAGCGCACACCAATCAGCAGTGTGCTTGATGTGTAATAACATGCTGCATAATTATGAGCCTCTAAAATTAGAAAACACTGCAATTAACGAGATTAGGGCATTTTGTTGTTGTACATATTGAATACACGGACCACCAGGCTTATGCGTTTAAAAACACAAATACTACCTGGCTGATAAGAATCATAATTGAGCCATATTGTTGTATTCATATCTGCTTTGTAGTTATACAATGCGTTTGAACATTATGTGGAATAATTCAGAATTATTTAGCTTTATTTATAATGGCTGCGTAGTGAACTTCTGCGCACAGAGCTACAAGGGTCAAAGTGAATAAGTTTGGAACAAAACTAGTCTCCTCCACTTCAATATAAACTGCTGTAGCTTCTCCACTGCAAACAATGTCCACCTTAACAAGACATTTAGTATTAAATTCAGTTTTAAAATCTTGTTTTCTTTAAAATTGAATAATAAAAACACTGCCAGTGAGGGAAATTAATTTCACTTGTTTCCAATGCAGTTACAACAAGTGACAATATTTTGAAAGAAAGCAGATTAGTCCACTTGTATCAAGAACACTCGAATTAAGAGAATTGTTGAAACAGGTCGACTTGCACTGGAAACAAATGAAACTATCCCAGCACATCGGCACTTTTCTCCCCACTTGTTTTAAGCAAAACAAAACTTCAAGACTCACTTCTCCCACATCAAAAACATCTAAAGTTGGACCGACTTATTGTTTATAGCAAAGTTAAAAAGCAGTGTTTAATATATATCGATTTACACCCATATTATATCTATATTCACTGTGGACCCGCGTGTTTGTTGTGTGCAGTACGAAGACTTGCCCCACTACGGGATGGACGGGGTGGGCATCCCGACCACCATGTACGGAGACCCGCACGGCGCCCGGTCCATGCAGGCGGTGCACCTCAACCACGGGCCCCAGCTGCACTCCCACCAGTACCCGCACACCGCCCACACCAACACCATGCCTCCCAGTATGGGCTCCTCCGTTAACGACGCTCTCAAGAGAGATAAAGACGCCATATACGGGTAGGTGCAAGCCTCCGGTCTGTAGGGAAACTCGCACTCCGGGAGTCAGGCGTGCGGCCAGGCCCAGAGGGGCGGCCGGGGTGGCCTAGTGGGTGCAGAGACCGTCCCGTAACCGGAAAACCACCGGTTCAATCCCCCCTCCCCGACAGCCGTGCGTCCCGGCGAAGTGTCTTTGAGCAAGACACTGAAGCCCGAGCTGCTTGCAGAGGGACTGGGAGGAAGTGGCTGCTCGGTTATCTGTTGTTGTTTTATTTTTACGCAATTTGGAAAGTAATGTTTTGCAGAGAAGTAAAGTTCACCACGTTTACCAAGACTGAACAAATATTAGAGGTGTTAAAAGAAAAGTAGGTATTTTTTCCACTCGTGTATCCCATGAATATCCTGCCGTTTATTATTATTCAAGTCCAAAACATATTTCACACTATAGAATAATTGTAAGACAAATGTCCAGTGAAGATGGGCATTTTCATAATTTATACAATTTAACTTGCTTAGTTTTTTGAAGTTTCATTGTTTAGCCTCGGCCTAATAATTACCTTCTCTCTTATGAAGGGAATTATTTTAATTAATTGTGCTTAATGTGCAAGGCTGTAGCAAATTAAAAATATATTCTGTTCAAAGGAAAATCCCATATATGCATGTCATTTATTAATTTAGAGGAGTTAATTAAAATTTCTAAGCATGGTGTTTGCACGGTGGCTGAACATGCCAAAAATAATTTGACCATCTTACGCCACACTGGCACAACTTTGGGAGCGCCGTATTATTCTCAACACATTACAGTCTGCATTTATTTACTCTGAAGACTTGTAAACAATAAATAAACAGTAAATATACGCTTTCAGGAGACTAAAGCTTCCTAGATTTCGCCAAACAAAGACATGCGATGATGCTGTGATCCAAACGGAGACCTGTGCAAGAAACTGTTTGACTGACTCTAAAGCTTTTATGCTATTAGGCACGCCTAGATTTAATCACAGAAGTCTGCCCGCTGTTTGCAGCCTTTCTCCAAGCCTCTGCATAATATAATAGCACGGGCTGCAGCAGCAGTCCCCATGGGCGAGTTGTTGGAGAGTAGCATGGCTGGCTAAATCTAGCCTGGAGTAGTCTTGACCCCGGCGCTGTTCTCTCTGGTGACATTTGCTATTGTGTGTGTTCCCAGGCACCCCCTGTTCCCCTTGCTTGCACTGATTTTTGAGAAATGTGAATTAGCGACTTGCACCCCCAGAGAGCCCGGGGTGGCAGGAGGAGACGTCTGTTCATCGGAATCTTTCAATGAAGACATAGCAGTGTTTGCAAAACAGGTCAGGAAAGTTGGAGTTTTTTTTTTTTTTTTTTACACTTCACATGTTTGGGCTGGATGAGCTCTTACCTGCACGCACAAGTATGGACTTCTGACTTGTGTGCATAAAGTTAATTTTGCATTGTAAAAGACTGAAACACTATCCATTAATAAAAGTAAGCTTTCAAAAAGTGTTTAAATTTCACATAGCGTATTTGCTGTAGGTTATTATGGCATTATTACTCCATATCCTTATTACATTATTAAAATCTTTCATGTTATTGTTTTTAAGAATTTACTTTTCTTGCTTTTAGATTCGGGCAGAAAAGCCCTTATTTTCATCGAATCCAGAATTGGATAATCTGGTAAGCTAAATATTGATTTTTTAAAAATATATAAATAGGGTTCGTACCCAATTTGTTAGAGTTGGGCTACTTTTGAATATTCCTACATATCGGGGCTTGTTTGCATGTTTCTTCACGGGCTCAGAGAGGCATGTGCTGCTGAAAAGTTCCAGCAGGATTGGAGGTGATGTTCCTCACTCTGGACTGTTTGATATCATGATGGCCCCCGGTTGTCTCTGCAGATAAAGGGCCGCCATTAGACAGCTGTCACAAACCTCTGAACTCCGTCTGGAAAGTTATTCTATTAATGGTTTTCACTTTGTACAGTTTGAGACTTTCAATATGAAATCAAAGTAACATTTTCCTCACTAGTTGATGGCTAATAGATCCCTGACTCTCAGGATTATTGCAGCGCCAGTCTGTATGCCACGTCTCCATATTGTAATAACGTCGAAGTTTAATATCAGTTCCATATAAAATCCATTCATATGAATATTTTCCCCGTCTGCAGTTAGTTGTATTGAGAAAAACGTGCCTGTTTAATATCAAGAGATGTGCAGCTCATTTTTTTTATTGTTATTTTAATTTTTCAGATGATTCAAGCCATTCAAGTTTTACGATTTCATCTTCTGGAGCTGGAGAAGGTAATATTCTCTCGCCATTTCTGTCCAGTGTGCCACTTCAGACCTATGGGCTATATTTGCATAAATGTATTTTTGCTAGTCGGTTATAATTAGCGTCAAAATCAATCATGGGGCCATTTCTCTTCCGCGTTTAATCACGACGCAAGCTGTTACAACTGGAACGGATATCTCTGTGCCCAAATCTCCCTGCATGTTCTAATGAAGTTTAATGCTGGCAGAAATTGCATGCAAGGTGAAACATATAGCCTAACTTTGCGGATTTTAGAAATGATCCTTTGTGGAGGGCAAAAGGCCCCAGGCAGCCATCTGTGGATAGGCAGCAGTGGGTGGAAGACTTTATTTTTCTCCTTATCAGATGGGCTACCGTAGCCTGTACAGTACATTTTAACATTAAGAATCCTGTAAGTTTCTTTAGCTGTTAAAAGCTTTGCAAAAAACGATTTAAAACGTTTGTTCCTTTGCACGCACTGCGGTTGCGCGCACAAATCCTGAGCTGGTAGCCTGTATGCCTGTATGCCTGTATGCATAGTAGTAAATAAAAAGACAGTAAACTCCATTCTGTAAATACAAAGGAGAGTAAATTAAGTTTAAGGTGGGTTATAATTCTCTATGTTCCTTCCTATAAAGGAGAATAGCTCTCTGCTCAGCTTGCAATTTGGTTTCTCGGGCGATGAGATGCGCCGCATGGGTCGCCAGTGATAATGTAATAAGTAGACGAAATTAAACAGTTTACCTTAAATGTCAGTCAAGCGGGTCACCCTCCTCTAATGGCCACTACCCGGGGCACCGATGATGAATTTAACACGGGTGTTGAGTGCGTTGTAGCCCCTGAGCCCTCTTGTCACTGTCAATTTTCGACGATATCTCTATTTTGAGAGGAGGAAAAATAAAGTTCATCTAAATCACAGTCTGGGTGGAGCGCGCTGCAACAACGGCTCGGCCTCGGCATTGGACACACCTCAGCCCGAGTGAGTCCAGCATTTGTAGTTTTTTATAATTTAAATAGAGAGTAAAGATCAAGCAAAAATCGCAAAAAAAAAGTTATTTGGAGGCCATATAAAAAAAAAAACACATCAGGAGAGTAGCTCAGGACCAACGATCCTTCTAAGCTGTGTGCGTTTTGTGACTAAGTCTGATAATTTGTCAAACAATAATAATATCTTATATCAGTCTTATAATCTTATATCAGTCATCAGTCGTTGCTCCACATGTTAAGCCTTTATAAGCGGGTGTGGGAAGTTTTGTTGTCAAATATTTTAGATGCAGGAACTTTGCTTTGTTTATATTGCGTCAAAACCGTTTGGGGGCCTTTTCCATGTCAAATGCTGGTGTGTGTTTGTATAGGCTGTGTGTGTGTGTGTGTGTGTGTGTGTGTGTGTGTGTGTATGTGGGGGGTGTTGTGGTTGCACATGTCACTATTCTCTGCGGTGATGTCCCTTTTGGGTGACTGTCTGGTGCCTCTCCCTGCTCCTCTATAGGTACACGAGCTGTGTGATAATTTCTGTCACCGGTACATCAGCTGCTTGAAAGGCAAGATGCCCATCGACTTGGTCATAGACGACAGAGAGGGCGGATCAAAATCAGACAGCGAGGAAATCACAAGATCATCGGGGCCCCTTGATCAGGTACATCTCTCTCTGTCTCTCTCCCTCTCTCTCTCTCTCTCTCTCTCTCTGTGTATTAGTGTGTGTGTGTGTGTGTGTGTGCGCGCGCGCTCTCCCTGCTGGCTATTCAGCTATTCTGGGTCACTACTCCGCTGCGCTGTTATTTGCATATGATTAAGGCCGTTTTACATTCCATCCATCGGAATGAAAAATTTTCTGAATAATGTTGCTATTATTGGCCCATTAAGACTTGATCCCGGAACCGACCTGGGAAGATTAGCTCGAAAAAGCATCGCCATAAACTTGACCTGTTTCATGTCGATTTTAATTTAGTGCCTCTCCCTTTTCTCTCCCCTTCCTCTCCTCTCTTCTCTTCTCTTCTCTCTCTTTCTTTTTTTTTTTTTTTTTTTTTAATCAAAACGAAGCGTTATCAGCGCCTCTCTGTTGTCTAGCCCAGGAGAGAGCAGCAGGATGGGATGGAGACTGTGGTTTAGGTGCCTTGGTTTCTCCACTGGAGTTCACGGTTCATTACGCGTCTTGTCAGTATTTTTCCTTAGACATGAGTGCACATTGCTTATCGAGCCCCCCCCCCCCCCCCCCCCCTTCTCTCTCCCCTTTTTTCGCTCAGAGCGCAGAGATTCAGCGCTAGTAAGAAGGTTTATTTTTGAAAGCTACAGAGGCAGCGGGTATTAAAGGTAGATTAGGGAGTGTTTCCTTTTGTGCAGATATCAGAGATAACCGCAGCCTTCATTATGTGCTCCACTGACTGTTGGCACTCCGGGGACATTGTAGTGTGCGCACAGGCATGACCCTAATGGTCCATACACTGCCGTTAAATAATGATAACAGCAATGATGATTAGAGTTATGCAAATCTGGATTTTCGGCCATTAATAGTGGGATTCATTTGTGCGCGAGATAGCAGGCCTGTGTATGATGGCATTAGCTCATGTTTCCAAAAATATTATCGCTGTGTTTTAAAGAACGGCTCGGCGAGAAGTCCGTGTGTGACCTATGGATACCGATGAGGGAAAAAAAACCAAGTGTCCAAATTAAAGGGATTAGCTGGATAGGCCGACATAAAAAGTAATGAAGCGATTAGGCTAAATAATTTAAATCCGCGGACTTCCATATGGTTGAGTGGCTGGTGTGAGTGGAGGGCTCCAGAGAGAGAGACAGCCACCAGCTTTTATGTCCCGGGCTGAATGGCCGGACTGGGAGCGGACTGGGGCCCGACAGGGAAGACCCCCGCCCCGCCCCGCGCTGCTCCATCCCCGGCCCTTATGTCTGATTATGGAAATGAGCAAGATCACCCGGAAGATAATACTTCATTTAATCCAGAAGCAGAATTAAATAACACAGACGCCACTTGTGCATTTAAGTGTCTCTTTGAATGGTTTGTTGTATTCTCTGGGGATTCAGTTGTCAAAAAAAAGTTTTTTATAGATAGGTCAGGACACGAAATGAAGCCATATGGTATAGATATGGAAATAGAGTGTGTTAAAACCCTTGGGTTTCTAGGTATATGAAGAAAATTATGTTGTGCTCGGGGCACTGATGCGGATCTTTAATTGACTGTACCATGAAGACATGGCCTATTTTAATATAATGATGGTCCCTACGTATAGCCAATTCAGGGCAAAACCATATAAGCTTATGTTTACAGTGATGATCTGATAGAACAGTATACATGACCTATGGGTATAGCTTGCATCAAAATGGACCTGGGAAAACTTTTTGACAGATGTGGTGTGTTGCGGGATGGGCTGATCCTGCAGCAGGGGAACATGGAGAGGCTGTCCACAGCAGCAGCAGGCTGTGTGTATATGGGCATATCCAAACAGGCAGTGGGAGAGGGTGCATGCCTCTCACTGCTGAATACATATATTGTCAATTTAATGGCACTGCACTTCATGACTTACTTGCGGCTGAATATATATTTTTTGAATTTTGTGGGCTATTTTCTGTGTGACATCTTATCTGCAGTTGTTAGGCAGTGACATCCTTAACGAATTTGCGTTGTGTGTGCATTATCTCGTTCCATATGTATTTTTAATATATGCCCTCGGGCATAAAGTTGAAGTGGACTGGAAAAAAAATGTTGAGAATTTGCACAAAAGAACAATGTTAACAAGAGGGAGAAGGGAGGCTCATTTATTCATAAACCAATTTATTCCGGCGAGGCGACTGTAGCAGAGAAAAAAAAATGTCAGAGGAAAAAATACTTTGAATTTATTAAACTCAACAATCCAACAATGCTGACTTTCTTGCTGCATAATGCACCCTTGCGTCATATCAGTAATATTCTGAATACTCCGTCTTTACATTCTGCCATTGTTTTGTTAGCCTGCCTATGCAGGCAAGTATGGAGGGACGCTGGGCGCCCCTTTCAAAAGAAAGCAGAGCATAGCTGAGAGGTGAAAAAGTCAGAGAGGCTCTGTGCTGGCTTGTGAATGCAGCCCAGCCAGTTTGGGCTCACCCTTCTGTGTGTATTTGTGTATGTGTGTGTGTGTGTGTGTGTGTGTGTGCATATTCCATATGTGTGTGTTTGTGTACAAATGTGCATGAGCTGTGTGCATGCATGTGTCCACATGTGTATGCATATTTGTGTATGTCTTGGTGTGTATGTTTGTGCGTGTGTGTGTGTGTGTGTGTGTGTGTGTTCAGACTGGCCTGATAAATGCAGCACCCCCCTCAGGTGCTATGTGAGTGGAGTGACTGGTTAGCACCAGTTGGACTTCCTTAACCCTTTCCCTGCCTCTCCCTGGAGAGCCATGCTCTCTAACTCCTAACACATTTGCCTCATTTCTTCACTTGAGCAGCGCATTTCCAGTTGCTGCGTGATACATAGACTTTCTGCATTGAGCTCGGCTGCATACAAACCTAAAGGCACAATCAGATTTCAACCATGTGGATTTTTAATGTGGAAAAGCTTTGTGTCCACGGTGGAGCTGGTTGAGCCTGTCTTAGTCCTCTTGTTGTGAAATGTGGCTGCAGTTGCCTTGCTGATTGCGTCGCCTATTTGCCCGGCACACATGCTCACCCGCTCCCAGGCCCGAGCGAAAAGAAGCGGGAGGTATTTCCACGCCGCCGTGCGTCGTTTGCACAGTTGCCTTTAATTGCGCAGAGAGCACGGGGAGGGGCGCGGCAATTTGCTAATGAACTCGGAGGGCCTGGCTCTCCGCTGTAGAGCAGAGCACTACTAATAGTGCTGAGGACTCACTCCAAGTCTCAAGAGCTCCTCTACTTGATTGAGCCATGCAGGCTGAAGTGGGGCTGGAAATAATTGAATTTTCCTTTTTTTTAAAGAAAAAAATTCTTCTGACTGTTTGTGGACGTGAGACGGTCTTAAATGATTATGAATACTCAGCAGTTGATGTGTTGAGTTGATTTGGTAGAGAGGTATTTTTATATAGAAGAAGCTATGAGGAACTGACATTTGCAGAGCAGTGTGTGTTTAATAAAACTTGCTGATTTATGCTGTTGAAATCATGTTAATAGAATGTGACATAGCCTACAATCTGAAATAACTTCTATACGTTTGGGATCCTTCTCTGTTTTGCTTGTGTGCCTCACAATCTTTCCAAAACAAACCCTGTTTGTGTGAGCTCAGTGTTGTGGTCACTGTGTAAGAATTTACTCTTGATAGTGCTATCGCGGTATCTTTTTCCCAACAATTGGCACTGTTTGGCCATACAAGCGCTGGTTTCCAGGTCAGTGAGACCCAGCAGTGTTGGTTTAGGTAACTCTGCCGGTCAAAAGAGTGACCCCTGCCCCCCCTCTGACTCAATGGAAACCCTGACCGCCCGGGTCAGCCACTATTTTCCTAATCAGTACACCGCTATCGCTAATCTATCCGCTTCTCGTTGAAGTATGGATCGAGTTACAGCCGACTTACCAGGCGCACACTCGCTCTCTCTCCCACTCTTTCTTTCTGTCCCTCTCTCCTACAGTGGCACGCTGCTGTTCTTAATACAAACTTTTGAATCATCGTGGTGATTGTTGGTAATGGCAGCCTTTGTAGTTGAATAGAGGAGAGGTTTGACCCCCACTCGCTCCCTCCCTCCTCTCTCCCCCCCCCCCCCCCCCCCGACCCACCCCTCCCCTAAACTCCTTTTTTTCCATTGGGGAGTGAATGCGGGGCGGCTGTTAAGGATTCAACAAGTGATACAAAGAGGCGACCACGTGACTCGTGTGTTTCTTAGCCTCTTCATTATTGTGGTGGAATAGCAAGTAGGGGTGATTCTGATTAAGCAAATCAAGGCCAGAGGGACTTCAAAGAATAGGAACGTCCGGAGCTACTTATATACATATATATTCCTTCTTTTTAGACGTTCACAATGCATGTGAGTGGAGAACTAGCATCCCAACTTTTTCAGTTGATTTATTAATAACCGTTTGTAAATGCGTGTTAGCTCGTATGGAATCCTCCTCTCTGAACCTAAAATGCCTTATTGGTGGAAAGTAGTGCTTAGTGTAACCGCACTGTGTCACAGATACACTGTTGTGATAGCCACAAGATCCCAATTGCGAATAAGAGTTCTTGGCTTGTGTCTCATGTTGCTTGTGATGGGCGGCCATGTCTGTCCCCGAGGCCCGCTGTGGTTTCTTTGGCTAAGTAAACAATAACCTGGCTTAACACATGTGTACTTAGCTAATGGAAAGTTCCTCTCCCCCTTAACCCCCTGCGAGCCTCTGACAATGGGCACCGTCACAAACAGCCCGTCTCCAAGGGATCCAGCGAGAAGATCCCAGCGCAGCGGCGGCAGCGGCGGCTGAGGCTGAGGCTGAGCCGGCTAGGCTAGGCTAACGAAACCACAGCAAAACATGTCATTATGAAATTACGCCCGCCTTTTCATTCACAACCGAAAAAAGAAATATGCTTTGTTTGGGGTTAGATAGCGTGGAGGAGAGAGCACTCGAGTTAATGTTTTTGTTTGGATTTCAGCTCACAGGGAGTAAACAAGGAGTCTGTAGCTAGAGCAGAAGTAGAAGAGAGAGAGAGAGAGAGAGAGAGAGAGAGAGAGAGAGAGAGAATCACTTTGTCATTTACCGAGAGTGTCATCTAAATGGACTTTGAAAGCTCTGGTAATTATCTCAAACATGTAATTATCTTTGGTTGTCTCTATGAGGTTAACCTACCAGTTTTAAAAAGCCGATTGAAGTGTACCTGAAGGCTATTCAATGTAGCATACTTTACTTGCTCAAGAGACCAAATCCAGTTTTCTCTCTCACCCCCTTCAGCAATTATAAGGTTATTTCTCCTTTCTTTGTCTATTGTGAAGAGTTAGGGAGGAAGGGGAGTGCAGAACAGAATGGGAGGGAGGAGGAGGGGATCTTTTGCTCTCTCTTTTTTTTTTTTTTTTTTTGCACCACGCATACCATTATCACCCCCTCTTTTCATTTTGGAAGCACTAATATTGCAGCGAGGGGAGGAGCGGGGAGGAGAGAGCAGCCACTTGCCTGGCCGGTTATCAGAGAGGCAGATCCCGGCTTTATCTAGTCACAGTGGAAGGCAAAGTAAACAGGAGTTTACAATAGCCGGCCTTTCAGCCCCTTTCACTATCAGCCGGCCCATCAGCATTCAGGTGAGCGGGAGAATGTGTCCAGAGTCACTGCAGGCCATCTAGCCGGCGCAACACATGGCGTCCTGGTAGAGTCCAACTTCCAGCCAGAGGAAACAGCACTGCCGCAAAGGTCAGGAACAGTGTTAGAGAAAACAACCACAGAGCACAGACGCACCAAAGCATTCTGGGGGATGGAGTAGCCCGACTGTCATCTTTGATTCAGACGTACCGCCGCCGAAGAGTGTATGTGTGGGGGTTATTTGGATATTTATGTCTGTGCCGTAAGTATGCACATATGATTATTCCCGCACGCTCACTGGCACAGAGTGAAAAGTAAATATCCATATCATCACAAAAGATATTTCAGAGTCTAGGAAAGAGGGGAGGAGGGGCAGGAAGGAGGGGGGGGGGGGGGGGGGGGGGGCAAAGCACAACAACCTTAACCATTTTCTTTATTATTGCAAATGAATTGGCAAGGCAACATTTCTTGCATGAGCGCTTGTATGATATGGGCCTGGCACAGCGAGGAAGGGAAGCCCCCCTCGCATCTTAGACGCGGCACAATGAGAATGCATTGGATTGGAATGCCTCGCCGATCATAGCGGAATCAGAATTTCCAGCAAGGAAAATCTTTTCATGGCGAATTAGGGTGGCGGAGGGAAGAAAAATGGTAATGAAAAAAAAAAAAAGAAAAAAGAAAAAAGAAAAAAGGTATGCATGGCTCACAAACAGGGCTCCCTGGGCTCGGCGCGGCAGATTTAAGAACTTTAGCTAAAGCTAGGCAGAATAGAATGTGGAAAATTGAATTTACTAAACAATTAAGCATTGAATTAATCTACATCCTGCACTGGAGAGAGAGAGAGAGGGAGAGAGAGAGAGAGAGAGACAGAGAGAGAGAGAGAGAGGAGGAAAGAAAAGAGCAAGAAAAAGGAGACAGAGAGTGAGGAAGAGCAGAGAGATAGAGGAATAAAAGGAGAGAGGGATGAGGAGAGAAAACATACAGGGAGAGGAAAATGTGTATAGGGGCGGGGAGAGAGAGAGAGAGTGAGAGAGAGAGAGTGAGAGAGAGAGTGAGAGAGAGAGAGAGAGAGAGAGAGAGTAAATCCATGGCGGCTCATTAAGGGGACATTGAATAAATCAAGTGTGTTGCTGTGTGTGCAGAGGGACAGCTCTCTCTCTCTCTTGCTCTCTCTCTCTCTCTCTCTCCCTCTCTCTCTCTATATATCTCTTGCTCTCTCTCGCCCTCTCTTTCCCTCTTTCTCTCCCCCAGCTCTCTGTTTATGCATCTATTCATCTGTGAATTTACATATCCCATATTTCGAAGGTGGGCCTCTCCATTGTGTGCTGTAGTCATGTTGGCACAGGGTGTGTGTGTGTGCGTGTGTGTGTGTGTGTGTGTGTTTTGGACGCTGTGTGTTTTGTGGTCAAGGTGTGTGTGTGTTTGTTAAGTTGGGATTGTGAGTTTGGCGTTGAATGATGTCACTGTGTGTGTTTGCGTAGGGTAGATGAAAAGTGTGTGTGTCTACAAGCTGTGCGACCCAAAGAGTGTGTGTGTACGGTATGTGTATGTATTGTGTGTGTGTGTGTGTGTGTGTGTGTGGGCTGTGTGATCTCAGCCGTGTGTGTATTAATTGCGTGTTAGATCAGTGCCGGGCCTGTTCCGTCCGAGGGCGGACTGTGATTATAAATAGACTCCCCGTCCCCGCGGAGATGCCACCAGGCCCTGTCTCAGCCCCGCCCCCTTTCCCATGGGGCCGAGCGGCCACCTCCCAGCAGGCAAAGCGCTCTTTTGTTCAATTACAGCTAATGCAATAGTTTGCCGTTCCCCCCCCCCCCCCCACCACTTTCTAATTATATTTTCAAGTGGAATTTGTTACAGAATAAAAAATAAAAAAAAAAGAGAAAGCACAAAAAAAAATAAAAAAAAAATACATATCCTTTTTGCAAGTCGAGGCTCTTGGGTTTTTAATACTTGGCATTCGTTCTCCCCAGGGTGCTGTGCTATTCTTTTTCACAGAGCTCTGAATAAACAAGTTCTGCTCATTTTTAAAAGCTGCAGTTTTTGGAGGAGCTGGCAAACGCCGGCGTTAACCGTTTGCGTGCCGAGCATGTGTTCTGGATTACCTCACTTGTGATGTTCTCTGGAGTTCGTCGGCCATGCGCTGGTGTTTCATTTAGGGTTAGAGGTGGAAAAAAACACACAAAAAAAAAAAAGATTCCCTCGGTATCTTACCCCTGTAGAAGTCAGCGTTTATCTTCCCAATCATCGTCCTAGTCATGCCTTTGTGGAGCGACTTTCCTCTTTGGTGCAAAGCCTCAAAGCCTAATTTGGAAAACAACGATTATATCGTCCATGTAAGCACCGGATTATAATTTCATAGCCCAGGAACATCAAAAGGACTCTAATAGACCCCAAATGTGTTGAATTTGCTGACTTGTATATTCTCTTCTGTTATTTTATTTCGTCTACATTTTGTTTAAAGCAAACCCTGTGTCATGAATTAATGTGTAGTTTTTTTTCATAACGCTAAACTCGGCTCCAGAACGTTCCCCGGGTGCCAGGCCGTGCGTCGTGTCCCAATTGAAACCAGTTGTTGCTCAGCGTCTCTCTCTCTCTCTCTCTCTCTCTCTCTCTCTCCCCCTTCTCTTCCTCCGTGTGGGTTTCTATCACTCATTTCGTCACGTAGCCCTAAAAGCGTGATGCA